>NW_019172978.1:0-411997 GCF_001831195.1 Colletotrichum orchidophilum | reverse complement strand
GGGGGGTGTTCCTGGGCCCGGCCATATGCCTGCGGGTGACTGTGTGTGTGCCTGGCTTTCCCTGGCCGTTCTATTCTGTTCTGGGCCCGCTGTGCTGTCGATTTCGATCCGGATTGCGCATGCTATTTGCCCTACCGTGTCAATTTCCTTGCTTTTGGGCCTCGTTTGGTGACAAGAGACCAGGACTCGGAATCAGTCGTTTCCTCCTTTTGGTAACATCTCCACCTGTCTGAGCCGGTAAGAAACCCTATGTTGTCTAGAACGATGATCGATCAGCTTGCGAACTGAGCTTGATCAGACTCGTAGGAGCTGAAGTTCCGGCGCCACGAACCACCTTACGGATCTGGTGTGCTTCGCTTTCCGCTTATGCTCTTCGTTCGAGACTGCACTTGACAGATCAAGCCCTCTCGAAATATCATTCACATGATCACAGACTCACAGCATCTACTGGCGTGGATTTCTCAGGTGGTCAAGATCGTTCTTCTGGTAGACCCTCACGCAGTACATAGAAAGGTGATGTGCGGTTGTTTGGCGCACTTGAGATGCGGTCTATTGAAATCAGCACTACCTTGTTTTACCGTTTGGCGGCAACACGTCTGTCACCACCAGCTGGCCACTGATTGACCATGAACCATGGTGTGCTCCCGAGTTTGTACGGCGAACGATATCTCGAAGCCAAATCGGGCCTTGTTGCAAAGGAATCATTTCGAAAGATCACGATCTCTGAATAAAAGTGGACGCACCTGACTCGCCCGTATCTTTCGGAAAGAGGAACATGAGACCCTGCACGAGCCACGGATTGAGGGTCCGCGAAGGTGACGTCAGTGGCCCGTTGAGGCTGGTTGACGATTCCTCAAGCACCGACTGGAGCTCAAATACCCCTACTCCCTGAGGCTCGAGTCGGGGTAATGTCAAGGCAAGGTCCTCAATGGCACAGGTCGTCCACAAACAGTAGCCTGCCCACTTGCTGCGGATATGTGTTATGGAGAGACTTCTGCTCGACCCAGCGATGTGGGCAGAGGCTGGTGGAGGACTTGCTCAAGGATTGAGAAGTAAGCATCGTCAAGTTGCTGCTCTCGTCTGGAATTGAGTGGCAAGGCCAAACTTGCCCATTACCGTCGGTTGCCAGCGATGGCGGTTTATCTATCCGTATGTATCTCTGTAAATGAAGAGCAATAGCCTGGGACGGCAAGACCCCAAAACCTACCTGGGGGTGAGAGGGTACCTGACTTCGCGCGGCGTCAGAAGTGAGAAGCTTCCCTAACTAGGCTGGCGTGAGGTACGAGCAAGGGCAGAAAAGAAGAGATGGTCAATGACACACACCCCTCCCCCCGTCCGACGCAGTCCCCCCTGTGCGCCCTGCAGGACCCCCTCGGTGCGTCCTTTGGGAGGGAAAATTTCCCCCTTCCAGTGTCGTCATAGCTATGTCAAGCTCATTGTGGTACTTGTCTTCTTCGTACATTCCACCTTTGCGAAGAGCGACAGGGTACTTTCAGCTCCAAGCTGAACCCTCTCGACCGGGCGTCAATTCCACACGACACGCGAATTTTGCTTCGCAAGGAGGAGGAAAAGTCGAGTCTCGTTTCAACAGAAACAGATAGACTATGGTTCTGCTACCGATAGGCGCTTTGAAGTCTTCCAAAGTCAACTCACTTGCTTCCCGAGCCACCCGGAGCACGACTTCTTTGACCACGAAAAGAAGTTTAAAGCATCAATGCTTTAACGGCCTTCGTCTATGCGATTGAGTCGAGTCGGCTAGAGAGAGGAACATATGTGCACTGTCGTGCATAGCAACGGCGGTCATCTGGGAGAAGCACGTAGCGCAAAGTACCTCACCTCCGGACGAATCGCTGAATCTTACCCTGAACCCAAATGTGAAGGCTCGCCGTTCGCGTGCTCAGAATGGAAACCAGACGAGTTGTTGCGCTGGGGCGGGCAAGGATGCTGTAACGGCTGCCGCATCTTTGGATAATAGGACCGTCATCAAACCGAAGCCGGAGCGCACTTTCATTAGCCCTTTGGCAATCTCCAGGTAGGTACGAGCCCAGGTAACAGGCTAATTGTTGGCTAAAGCTGGACTTTCGCAGTCCAGCGGCCCGGCCTCGTACGGCAAGGAACAAGTCCAAGTCCAAGTCCAACCTCCCGATTGCGTGGCTCAACCAAAGCCGGGAAGAGCATGAGTGGGTTCTAGGAGTTTGTTTTCTCCGAGACAACAGAGGTACGGATACACATCTTTGGATTTCGATGCTGTCTACAACGTAGGTAGGCTCCTGACGCTTCCCTCCCAGCATGCAAAGAGAGAAGAGGACTCACCCAAAGCGGTTCGATAGTTCCAGGAACTGTGCATCCAATTGGGTGGGGGCAAGAGGGGAGGTGACGGAACAGAAAAGAAGGAAAGGGCGAATGGGTCGAGGGCAGCCTATCAGCGAGTGTAAATGGAACGGATGAGCTCCCGATTGAGTGGGAAACAGATTCTGATGTGGCGTCGAAGGGTCTCCTGGCTTGCTTATGCTTGCCCACTTGCCAAGCCGAGAAAGGCAATAATCGTCCACGATCGAGATCTCTCTCTGTGGCTCGTGACGACTTAGGGAGTGCCTGAAGTCAGCCGGTAAACGTTCTCAGAGCGTTGGGGTCGAGTGCTAGGATGCTACTATGCAGTTTTGGGAAGTAGAAAGAACACAGTGTGCTCCATTTGTCAGTATTGAATTGGCGCGCACCATTCCGAATATGTATTGAACAGCTGGTGTTGCTGCTCAGCACTGCTTTTAGTAGTGGATAATTTCCGGCCCTCTGGTTGTCTTGCATAGCACCGTCCTAAAATGCAGTCGAAGCACGATTCGCTTGTCGCCCGTCATGTGGCGTTGCGCTATCTGGAAACCAAAGAGCCACAGAGCCAAGGTAGATGACAGTCTTCATGGTTTCGTTCTGCCATGATCACCCGAGCGGCGGAGAGATGCACCAGATAATCTATGAAGACATCAGGTCAGAGACTCAGCAGCCTTGAGAAGGTACTGGTGACAGTGTGTCTCCGCACCAGCAAGAAAGCCGATCTTCTTTTTGACTTTGTCGAATCCGAGGCCAGCGGCATGGCTTTCTTTCACAAACGCATGCCCAAAAATTCACCATTGCGAAACTTGTTGTAAAGTCTCATCGACTCCCCCACCTTGCCTTTGCCACATTCTACTCGCTCAGCCGTGCTCGGTGCTCGTTGCTCGTTGCTCGGAATGTCAGAAGATGCCTTGGAGGGTCAATAAGAGTTCAGTGAAGTTTGACACTGCTTGCTAGGCCGTAGTCTTCTTTGCTGTGACGGCACCATCCCCGCGACTCCCGGGTCAGGTCTCATCGTTTTTGCGACTGCTTGGTAGTGGCTTGTTGCAGATAACGTGGCCCTTGCGATTTATAGGCCCTTGATTGTCTGTACGTCCCCGAGCAAATGACCCTGCCGCAATGTAACAGGTGAGAGGTGGTACGGTCGTTGCGATGATCGCCATCGACTGAATTAACAACGTAAGAATACGCAGCTGCAGTCACCATTTGAGTGTTGCTTTGATTTCGGTGGTTCGTCAGAGTTCGATTGTGTGCAACGCAGAAAGCCAAAATCTTAACCATGGCTTTCGTGTGTTAGTAAATCTCGACCGGAGTTTTCTCCGGTCAGATTTGTATAGTATAGTCGGACTATCGGCAGGCGGAACCCTCTCAAGCGGTGTGGTGCACGTTCCAGAGATTGGGAACGACGGCTTCCCGTAGCTTCCTAGGTACTTAAAGCCACCCTGAAGCCAGGGTGCAAGGTACCGTGCTGTGGGCGTGAGGTTCGGTGCGGCGTGCCCTGGATGACACCACTGGTGGACGAACTCATGGGACGTGGTCCCTTAAAAAGTGTATACGGATACCAGCAATTAGTGTATGCTGTATCAGTATGGAGCCGGCGTGTTATATATGCATATGCAATATGGAGTATTTGGCCCTTATGAGTGATAGGAGTAGGCGCAGGGATGGGACCTGGTCCGAACACGAAGAAGGCAAGACTAGCTTACCTAAGACGGGGCGAGGTGGTACATGGCTGTCAAGTATGTAACACGTGGAGTCGCTTTTTAGCTCAAGACGGTGAGGCAGCTTTGAACCGCCACGGGTAAAAAGGTACTTTAAATTTGCTTCGTCTCGTGGGTAATCAAAAGAAATATCAACTGCAAAATCGACAAGACAAGTTAGGGGACATGGAGGGGAAGCTCCAGAGCGTCGGGGACCATGCGAGAGCACTCGACGCCAGGCGACGGATGAAGCACGAGGGATGAGGGAATATTAGGGGCGTTCTGAAGCCGGGTAGATGAGCTGGTCAGTACCAGCAGAGTCTGCGACAGCGACAGCGACAGTAACTGACTGCAAGTGTATCCGTAAGTGCAAGTGCATTGCCATCGCAATCGCCAAACAGATCGCGATTACCATGAGAGGAGATGGGGTTCCAGGGACGTGTGGCCCAAAGTCGGCGGCGCTAATGCTTCGCCATTCCAAGGAACGAGTCGGCGGGTTGGGTTGGCAAAGCAAGTTTTTTTCTCTCCTTTTGCGGCGTCACAGAATCGAAGGGTCCTACGGCTGACTTCTCTCACCAGTTAACCTCGAGATCTCGAGAATAGCAGTGAATCGGGTTTAAAAAGCATCTAGGCCCCCATTGTCCTCAAAACGGGCTGGCGGGCTGGCGCGGCCCCACCTTGCACCTTGGCATGGTGTGTTCCATGCTGGACCCCTCGACTTTGAACTGCCATTGTAAAAAAACCCCTGCTCCCGACCGCCCGTCTTCGGGTTCTTTGGGCTCCAGGTACCGAGGGGCCGTAGGAAAGAGCAGTGAGCACTATGGGGACAGCTTAAGGAAAATATACCATTTTGGGAGCGAGGGGTGTGGCTGTAGTGGCCATTCTTAATCGCCCCCTCCCTGCCTCTGCGACGTCCGGAATGGTGCTGCAGTGTTCCTGCCCTCGAGGGTCCCTTCTTACCCCATTTTGGCTCTGATCCTAATAAGTTACTTAGGTACCGTGTACAGTATCCGTAGACCATCACCCGTCCCCCATTCAAGTCTTTCATCTATCCAGTCCAAGAACTTCGGCATTCTTAAGTGCTTCATTGCCTCGCTTCCTTCCGTCTCTAGTAATCCACGTCCCTGTGGCGCAATCACCAGAGGGGACAAGGGGACTGCGCAAGTACAAATCCATAAGGTGGTGACTTGTCCCTCATTGTCGATGACTGAGGTAGGCATGGTGCATCATTTCGTATTTTCCGATCTCCAGGGTCCTAGCTGCCCCGTCGGACGGTACCGTTCGACCAAATCAAACACGGAACCCACACCAGTCCGTTTGCCGTCAACCATGCACCGCCCTGCTGCCCTACTTATTTGCCCATTTGCGTCCCCAAAATTTGTGCACATGTATACTTTTGGTGCTCTTGTCAGAGTTTGCTGTTGTTTGGTCCTTTTGGCGCTTCAACTCCATGATAATCCTTACATGTGTTGGCCTTGATCTGAGGTCATGCCGTTGGTGTGGGAAGTAGAGTAAATACCGCACGAACTGGATTCCGTCGTTTCTCTCACTACAGTCTTTCGAAGGCGTTCCTGCTGGGCACTCAGATAAGCCATCGGGTGTCATGTAAGCAGGATCATGAGGTACAGGTACCTATCTCGCTTGTACGGATAGAGACACTACAGCCTTTTCTGCATGTGTACTTTGCGTTTTAAGGGTGCAAGTCCAGCCCGACGGCCCCGCACACCTTCGCCCCGTTTTACTTTCCCGTCCAATTCCTTGGAGAACGTCTGTGGCCGCTAGGCATGCGGCGTGCCCGCGCACTCCTCAAGCTTTCCCCACCTCCATCCTCAGCTACCTTACGTTAGGTACTGCGAAGACCTAAGGTACACAGTAGATCGACGATCATGACCCCTAGGGAACCAAACCAAGGACCCTCTCTGTTAGTGTTGACGGAGCCCAACCCAAAAAGTAATGCACCATTCAGACCCTGAAGATAACATCGCACCAGCCGCAGAATATTCCGCCTGATCATAACTGATCAACGATCACCGATCCCGATTGACAGGGACACACGTTCCGGAGTGCCTGCTCCGACACCATATGTCTCTGCATGTGTTGCTCAGTACAAACACATTCTTACGCCGGCTATTCTATGGGTATGCGCTCCTTTCCTGCACAATGTCATCTAAAGAGCTGGAGCAACGAGGCGTACACAGGGCAACGGTTCCCTCGAGACATTGACAATTGCCAAGGTGACAAGGGAAACAGCTGATATCTTCCCCCTCATTGCATTGACGCATTCACCAAGCCATCACCGCCGCAACCACCACCGCCTGTTGCCAGGGTCAGAAAATGTTTTCTAGGCAGCTCTTGGGTCCAGTAGGAGTATCATACCTACACCCCGTCGGGGCTCTAAGTATTGGTATATTACAAGCCCATATATATGAGATACGAACTGGAATATATTTCCCTCTTATATTCACCTAAGAACTTTCATATTGAACCTATGTTCGACGACTTTAACGTGCTTCGGGAGTTGGGGATCTTAATATCAACACACTTCTGCAAAATTAGTTTGGAAGCTACGCTGTTATGGACTTATGGGGCAGTTTGTCGGACTAACAATTAGAACTCCGCCGGGGTGTATCATTCTCGGCGGATCGTTGTCGTCCCTCACCAGCCAGAGTGACGTAGATAGATGGGTCTTTCGCGACACATCTGATCCCGAAGACGAAAACTCTCTTGCCGCCCCTCTCTCCCCCTCAGGCTCTCTCGCACAGTTGCGACGGCTCCACTCGTGCCAGAAATACCATGGTCTGCGGTCCACAGGGACATGATAGCCTTCCAACGCACCCTGGTTTCAACCACGCCGTGGTGCCGGGCGGATATATCGGATGCCCCTTGGCAAGGCCTAGACGAGTCCACAATCCCATTCCACTCCACCGACAAACTGTGAAAGTGGCACCTCTCCCCACCACGGGATGGAGCTTCATTACCTAAGGTAAGGTAGCTCCATGCTTAAATGTCTCCCAAGGGTAGCTACCTTTGCTGACAGGCTGTGTCAGGCTTGCCCTGCGCGCTCAAGCCTGCAACCTGACTGACTTTCCTTTGGGTTAAGCATATACTATTCTTTGTACAACCCAGGTACGGACTACGGCACGGCTGATTTTAGAGAAACAAGTTCGTTGCTTCCTTGCGAGCAAGCCTGCGAATGTGGTTGCGCGGCGTGCGGCGTGCCAGTGTAATTCGCATTGAGTATTGACTAATTGCAGGTGGTGATTGATGCATTATCCACCAAACGATTGTCTCGATTCTGTCCTCGGTGTCGCTTCAATTGCCGGTTATGCTTCCTCCCCCCCCAAATCAACAGGGTCAAGGCCATAAGGCCAAATTCCATCACCTTGAGGTGCGTCTTCTTTACATTGATCTTGACACTGCTGGGTATTCGGATCCTCGGGCAGCGAGTGTTCATACGGGCCGGCTTCAGCTCGGCAAATGGGTAGCTCTCCGTTTTCTGCCCACACTTCGACTTTCGAGAGTACGCTGCTTTCTCCACCTCGTCTTCCGCCTGCCCAACCAGCTGGCACTGCGGCGATGTCCCTTTTGCAGTAGCCCGGCCACTTGGTCGGAGATGAAGGGTGTCTCCCCGCAGTCCGGCTGGGACCAATATAACCCACCATCACCTTCACGTCATTGAGTTTTCATCCCTACGTCTTCCCCGAAGACGGGGGCATTGGCAGGTGGGCCCTTGTGAGTAGCCTGTCTTTCTATTCCTTTTCTTCTTTTTCCTTTTCCCCTCGCACCCAACCGCCGTCCACATTTTCCACTTTTATACCCAAACTCTGAGGTCGGATCCCTTGCCCGGCGGCACCCGCTCTATGCTCTCCATGGTGCGGCCAAGGAGACGTTCCTAGATACACAAGGAAGAGCCCCCAAGCAATTGGTGGTTGCTGGCAAGCTGTACGAATAAAATCAGCCTGCGGGACATGAGGCCACGAATACAGACACTTGGGAGAGGTGTCAGCCATGGTCAATCAGCCAACGGGAAAGCCTTGGCTTGCTCGTGCGAAAAAAAACAAAAACCGGCTTCTTTTTTTTTCGGGGGAGTGTTGCTAACCCTGGAAGCCTCCCTTTGGTACGTGTTGTCGGGCCCCTTGTTGACTGAGGTCCTGGGGGTAAAATGTCGTGTCTTGTCGGGGGGCTTCCCTGCGGTAATCAGGACGATCCTCTGGTCCCTGAAGTTCTGGACCGTCCTCTCAACATGGTATTCAGCTGCAGCCACAAAGTCAAATCTCCGTGCTGCTGCCATCAAAGCGAACTGCCAGACCATGCTGATGTGCTGATGCAACAGAAGACGTCCATTTTGCCAGAGAAGGTGATGAGACAAGCCATAGTCGACACAAGATTACCAATGTAATGCCTGTCTTTTCCCCATCTGTTTAATGATTCCAAACATACGACGATGGAGGGGAGGGCATTGGTCCCCCTTTCCCCTCTTCTGCTCTTCTCCGATCCGGACGCTCCCCTCCTACCCTTGCGGTTGCGGATACAGATTCGGATACCAACAGGAAAATCCAGGGACCTCGCAGAGCTCACCGGGGCAGGGACTCTGGGGCCGCGCCCACTCTCCTCTACACAGTGCCGATACTGTGTAGTGGCTGGTGCTCCGTACAGTGTACACTATACAATGTAGAGAGGCTGCAACTTGCAGTCTGACTCCCCGCTCCAGCGACCTATACAAACCCTCATATCATACGGTAAGGTAGTCAGCGATACGTCATTGTGGCAGAGGGAATGCATTACCGGCCCCGCTCGTCTTTCGGCCGCGGACGAAATACCCTATGTGTACGGATAAGCAGAAGGTGCTGGGCCAACGGGGCCCACTGCCAACCGAAACGTGTGCCCATTATTCCAGGCACGCCGGCGCATTGTTAAGCCTATTGCAAGTTTGCAGCACCCCCCTCGCGCCATTGAGATCTGCGCCCATTGCGCCAATGAGCACGAGACAATGACAACTTTCTACGGACTTGGTAGAAGAATACGGGTCGGCCTCCCGCAAAGTGGACGACAATTGACATGCCAAAAGTGCGCAATTCGCGATATGTACGCATGCCAACCCGCAAGGCTCTCGTCAAGCATTTCAATGTTGCCTCAAACTCTATCGTCAACGTCGATCCGTTCCTGGCGCAATCACTGTCGCTCGCCCGTCGGAATCGACTCCGGGATCCTCGGGGTCCAGTACAGCAACCTAACCTTCGAAGGGGGAAAGCACAAACAAAAATGGAGGGCAGATTCGCGCAACAACAGGGGAAAGGGCGGAGAAATAGGCAGGCCCGAGCCTCGAGCCTCGAAGCCCGGCGTTTCATAGCGGGATACCCCGGAGAATCCCAGTCCAGTCGAAGTCTGGAAAGCCTCGTTACAGCAACGACAACACGCTCGGGCGTTCAAATTGCACAGCGGTCGCGTGATGGCACAGATGATGGGCGGGCTTCATCTCGTGTGTTATTGGCCCCAAAGAACCTTTCTTTCCTTACCGATGCATTTTGTCTGTTCTCAATTCATAGGAATCGTCGTCTCGCGCGCGGGTCGAGCCCTCGCGGTCGTCCTCCAATTGAAGCTTTCGCGAGACGGTCGGGGGTGGAAGGGGGGAAAAGGGGAGGGAGGGAAGAGCTGGGCCAAGAATGACGGTGGGCAAGCAAGGTCTCTACGGATAGGGTTTACGCAGAAGGCCATCACGGCCCTCTCCTGTCTGATTAGACTCTCGACCTGCCGACGATTTTCCCTCGTGTTCATCGTCTTCCGTCGTCTATCACTCCATCTTTCTGTGTGTGGTTCTCGAAAAGGGACGAGCGTTTCTGACGTTGCTCGCCCAACAACGCTGCCCAAGCACGGTACCTTGTAAGGCATGGATGATGATCGACGGCCCCCGAATCAAGGGTCGTGAGGGGATAGGTGTGAAGCGGGGGTACGCTTAGTAGACTAAGTTGGGTTCGATTCCTATCGGCGTCAACTGGTGTTTTGGCCGAACGGCATACTTTGGTGACGCCGATAGGAATCGAACCCAACTTAGTCTAGTTGACGCCGATAAACCCTACAATGCGTTGCTCTTAAAGCCTATGGGTTCGATCCCGGACGGTGGAGTACACCGGTTAAGTATGTACTCGGTACGCTTAGTACGTGAGGGCACGCTTGTATGGGGGTATCGTGTGAAGCGGGGGTACGCTTAGTAGACTAAGTTGGGTTCGATTCCTATCGGCGTCAACTGGTGTTTTGGCCGAACGGCATACTTTATAGGAGGGAGGGAAAATTGGAAAGGAAGAAAGACGGTGAGGCCATCCGTCCAAACGTGTTTCAAAGGAGCTAGAATTTTGGCATGAACCGCAAAGACGTTTTTGCAAAATCATACTTTTTTTGCAAAGAAGAGAAAAATGTTGGTGTTTTGGGAGGATATTACAGCACACGGCTTACTGAGAGAGGGAAAAGATGCGCCTGGAATACAAAAGACGTTTGATCGACACGGTCGTTGGGCTATTGCAAACGTAACATGCGATTGCTCTACTTCTTCTATTAGTCGTCCAAAGTTTTCAGTAACTTAGGAGCCGAGATGAAGAACTGCCGACAGCCTGAATGGCAATGCGCCGGCAACTAGGACTCCTCTAAGGACAAGAAGTTACACCTCAACACACATACGTCTTTGACACTCTTCTCTCATACACTTAGTGACAATGGCATTTCGTCTCGTTACAGTTCCCGCCAAAGATGCCTAAAAGGTATGCTGCTGATTCGATGGCTGGAAAAAAGAAGAAACCTTCCAAAACGCCGCACGCTATATCCGCCGGCCGAGTGATCGGTTCTTGTCAGCCGCGGAACCCGTTAACAATCAACCACCCCCCCACACACCCCTTTCCTTATGTCTGCCGGGGGCTAGCTTTTCGGTTGAGTGATATGCTTCGAAGATTCCCTTCCCCTCAAGGTATATCTTTTCTCCAAACTCTTGAATCCCTGCTTGTTACCATGAACATCCCCTTGCCACATCGCGTAGGCCAGGTCCCTCAGCCGCCCCGCGGAGGTGGAGGTCCCATCTTACCGGCGCCGGTATCTACCTTTTTATGGGGAGGCAAGTCAGGCTTTTTGAAACCATCATTGGACGAGCCCGCGACCTGAGTAAAGGTGCCGCCCTTGAACCACCGGTCCTCTTCAGCCTTTCGCTTGCGACTGAGTTCAGCCTGGACCTTGGGGTCTACAAGCTCCAGACCCTGGACGGGTGTGAAGGCCAACGACGACGCCGTGCCCGCTCCCGCGCCCAGCGACGTGCCAACACCTGACGTCCTCAGGCCCTTGCCGCGTAGGTCAATGTTGGAGTTTGCCGATTGTCCAAAGCCCTTGAGCGAAGATGCGGCTCCGTTCACGGGTGTTGCGCCGCCCCAGCCCTTGTTCTTCTGACCGAGCTTTGCTCTCGTGCGTTGATCGACTTGAAGGTTACGAATTCTACCATCGTTACCCTGTCCGATCATACCCATGCCTACGGTGGTCTCCCCCGTACCGTAGCCGACCTCGCGCTCCTCCTTGCCAAAGACCATTCTGTTCTGGGCTTTGCGCAGCTCTGTCATTGCCGTAGCCTCTTTGGCCTTCCTTGCCCTTCTTCCACCACGCTTGCGGGAAGGCTTGTCGTCAGGCACGGGGAGAGCCCTGGGCCCTTTGTTCGGGGGCGGTTCCGTAAGCTTCTCAAGTCTTGTGAGGCACTGCTCCTTGAGATCCTCGCCTGTCGAACCGTCGGCGCTGGAGTGAATCCTGTCCACACGGGCCGCAAGCAACAGCTTAGCTGATACGATACGCATGGCCTGCCTCTTGAGATCGTTGGGAATGCCCTGAATGATCGGTGAGTGGTAGAGAAAACCCTGTTGCCTGACGCCGATATTCGTAGCCAAGCCCGCGGCACCAGCACCTTTCTTCGAACCCCATGCTGCAATGTTGCACGAAGGTGTTTTGGATAGACCAGTAAGACCACCGGCGGCGTTCAGCAGTTGAGCAGCTGTCAAGGAACCGATCATAGCAGTCAAATTCGGCGCGAAAAGATTCATGCGCGACTGGACATATCCCGTCAAGGTCTTCTTCGCCTTGTCAAGGGAGATAACCATCTCGCAAGCTCTGTATACGCGCTCTAGTTCTTCTTGCGACATTTGTCTGCCCTTCGTTGTTGTAGCCTCCACTGTCACGATCATGAGGGATGGGCCGTCGAGGACAGAGCGCAACGAGACTTGAAGGATATTGTCCGTTGAGTGCTGAAGCTTCTTGATGTTCTCCGAATCAAGCGGCCCATTGCCCAAGATCGCAACAACCTTCGCATACTCCAGCGGGTTGGTGATGAGCGTTTCAAGTTCTGGGAATCGTATCGAGTAATGGTCTCTGATATACTTGTGTACCAAGACGATCTCGCTATCTATGAGAGTCGATAGACTGTTCGATTGTGTCAGGAGGTGGTATTCGGGGTGGTCTTCGATATTGCCGAGCAGCTCCGTAGGGATCGGTTGTGACTGGTAGTGTGCGATTTTCTGTGACGTTCGAGTTGCGATGTTAGGGCTAGTTCTCCCAAGAGATGGTGTAAACACAGCTTCCAAAGAGCCAGTCGTGTTTCGGGTGGGTTACTAACCTCTAGCACAGGCTCCAGATTTGACATTAGACTGGCGACGTTGCGAACGTCGTTGACACCACCCAGCTGCATCTTTTCAACCTTTGCTTTTGTATCCTCTGCATCTTCGACAGAATCGACAGCGCCTTCTAGGGTGCCGACCATTTTTTCATCTTCATCTTCGGGTTCGCTCCGATCGTCGTCCAGATCCATCCCGCCCGATGCTTTGCGACCGCTCGCTTCGGGTACGTGATCGAGGCCTAAGGGATCATGATCTTGCTGAGTCTCCTCTGCTTCCGAGCCAGAGTCCTCAAAATCATTGAGAAGTTCGTCTGCGAGAGTCGCCATGTTGCCGGTCGCAGCTGTCGAGGTGGCTCTTTGGTGATAAAATCACCCGTGTTGGGAAGACGGCGCGGCGAAATTGTAAGTCTGGGAAGAGGTAAGGTTATGGAAGCCTCGCGAGGCTACGTAGGTTTTACTGCATTAGGTGGGTCACAGCCACAGGAATTCGTTATCGGAGTGGCTAGCGCCGATAAGAGCTGCGTTTTTCCACTACGTACGCTTCAGCCTCGGGCCTGAGAATTGTTGGCATTTGCGATCGACATAGAGTATCATCAATTGTTCAACGAGCTGATGCAACTCGACGTGTCAGTACACAGGCAAGAGCGAATCCTGGTTTAATCACGTTCAGCGATACTAAATATACGCGACTTTGCGCGTCCTCCCTACTTCAACCGACTTCGATTCTGTTCTGAACCTCGCGACAATGGAAGCATCACGAGGACCCCCAAAGGTCAAGAACAAGGCCGCCGCGCCTGTTCAGATCTCCGCCGAGCAACTTCTTCGCGAGGCTGTTGACCGACAAGAGGTCGCCTTACAAGCACCTACCCAGCGGTTTGCCGATCTAGAGGAGCTGCACGAATTCCAAGGACGGAAACGACGAGAATTCGAGGACTACGTGCGACGCAACAGAGTCAATCTCAACAATTGGATGCGATATGCGGATTGGGAGCTTGAGCAGAAGGAATTCGCGCGCGCAAGATCAATCTTCGAGCGCGCTCTAGATGTGCATCCCAATGAGATCAAGTTGTGGATCAGATATATTGAGTCGGAGAGTAAGGAATCCATACTGAAGACTACGTGACGAGACAGATGGCTGACATACTTGCAGTGAAATGCCGAAATATCAACCATGCGCGAAATTTACTCGACAGGGCCGTCACACGACTACCTCGAGTCGATAAACTTTGGTATAAATATGTATACATGGAGGAGATGCTGGGCAACGTTCCAGGAACTCGCCAAGTATTTGACCGTTGGATGCAATGGCAGCCCGATGAATCTGCATGGAGCGCATATATAAAACTGGAAAAGAGGTACAATGAGTTCGACCGAGCCAGAGATATCTTCAGAGCATTCACTCTCGTCCATCCCGAGCCCAGAAACTGGATCAAGTGGGCCAAGTTTGAGGAGGAGTTCGGCACCAGCGACATGGTGCGAGATGTGTTTGGCACTGCGATCGAAGAGCTGGGTGACGATTTCGTTGACGAGAAGCTGTTTATTGCTTATGCGCGATACGAGGCGAAGTTGAAGGAGTACGAAAGAGCTAGGGCAATCTTCAAGTACGCCCTGGATCGCCTCCCCCGCTCTAGATCCATGGCTCTCCACAAGGCGTATACGACATTTGAGAAGCAGTTCGGAGACAAGGATGGCGTCGAGGATGTCGTGCTTTCCAAACGCCGTGTTTTGTACGAAGCGCAGGTCAAGGAGAACCCGAAGAATTACGATACGTGGTTCGACTACACTCGTCTTGAGGAAACCGCAGGCGATCTTGACAGAGTCCGAGACATTTACGAGAGGGCAGTGTCGCAAGTACCACCAGCGCAAGAGAAGAGGTTCTGGAGGCGATACATCTACCTCTGGATCAACTACGCCATCTTCGAGGAGTTGCAGGCAAAAGACATGGAGCGAGCAAGGCAAATCTACAAGGTTTGCCTAGAGCTGATACCCCATAAGAAGTTCACCTTTGCTAAGGTCTGGCTGCTAAAAGCGCAATTTGAGATCCGGCAGGGTGAGCTGACGGCGGCTCGCAAGACCCTGGGCCAGGCTATCGGCATGTGCCCGAAGGATAAGCTGTTCAGGGGCTACATAGAGTTGGAACTGAAACTCTTTGAGTTTTTGCGTTGCCGAACACTCTACGAAAAGCACATTGAATGGAACGCTTCCAACTGCCAGACATGGATCAAGTTCGCCGAGCTTGAGCGTGGCCTCGACGACTTGGAGCGGACGAGGGCCATTTTCGAGCTAGCTGTCAGCCAACCCGTTCTCGACATGCCCGAGTTGCTTTGGAAAGCCTACATCGATTTCGAGGAAGAGGAGGAAGAGTACGAGCGGACGAGAGAGCTCTACGAGCGCCTACTGGAGAAGACCGATCACGTCAAGGTATGGATCAGCTACGCCCACTTCGAGCTCAACATACCCGAGGACGAGGAAGAAGCAGGGGAGGAGGCACCGGTCAGTCGAGAAGCCAAAGCCAGGGCGCGCAAGGTCTTTGAGCGCGCGCACAAGAGCATGCGCGACAAGGAGCTTAAGGAGGAAACGGTCACGTTGCTCAACGCGTGGTTGTCCTTTGAGAGGATACACGGCGCGGACGACGACGTGGAGAATGTGCAGAAGTTGATGCCACGTAAGACGAAGCGCAGAAGGCGCTTGGATGACGACAGCTTCGAGGAGTACATTGACTACGTCTTCCCTGCCGACGACAAGCAGACGCAGAACCTTTCGAATCTGTTGGCCATGGCGCAGGCCTGGAAGCAGCAGGGAGGAGATGCTGCGGCATGAAAGACACCTATCCGTCGGAGAAAAAAGTGTCGTTGTATCTACCCGGTGCTACGCATACCCATTGTCGAAATTCAATAAAAATCGAGTTTTCTCAGCCAGAAAATAAGTTCGGACCAAACGTGTCTCATCTTTTCCAGATTGCCATCATCTCGCCATAGACATCCCGGGTAAGGAGTCATCTGAAAGCTCCCGTCGTATGGTGGGCCGGCGAACCCTAAGCGACGCGAGACTATCTCCGTTCTCTCCTGCCCAGCCAGATAGATACGTAACAAATCAGTCTCGCACCACAACCAGCAAGCAGTAGGTAGGACACCAGAGGCACCGCTAATTCGGGGCTTGCCATCATCAGAATGGCGGCGGGATATGTAAGACCAGTCATCTGACTGACGATGCTTCACCAATAGCGGCTGCAGGCGCAAATAGGGGGGGTGGGGTGTCCAGGATAATGCGGCGAATGTACGATGATGTCATTCCCCTTGATTGCTCAGCCGCCTGTCACCTGCCACCCTTTTCACGACAATCAGTGTCAAACTGCCGCAGTATCGAAGACTGCCTTGGCCCCCATTAGCACACCGGTAGCGTGCTACCTACTCGTTGTCGTGGTTGACGACAGGACGCCAAACCACGCACAGGATCGATTTGACCGCCTTCCCCTGCCTAGCTGAACATCAGGCCACGGGCGGTGCCGACCTCTGCCCATGTTGCCAATGTGCCCACCCGTCTTAGGTATCTTCGCTGCAGAATGGTCATTGGGTCCAAAGACAAGGCAAAAAAAGTTGGCAGAGCTGCTGCCAGGAAATTTGGTAGGGCGGGGGACTCTCCTCCCTCCCACTTCCCTCCCACTTCCCTTCATTCTTTCCGATCTGCCAGAGAAACCTGAGAGGAAGCAGCCCAATCTACTCGGTAACATGCCCTACACGCTCACGGAAGAGAGCACACAAGTACTAGGGGGGTTACAGTCCTCGACTCTGATTGTTGGCGGCGACATGGGAAGAGATAGTGTGGGCTGTTTCGGGCCCGACGGCTTTTGCCGAGGGATCTTCTGCTGTGGTACCACAGCTTCACAGCGCAATGAATCTATTTATCACCAAAGGGTGGCCCCGGCACGGCTAAGATCAGGGAGTCAAGAGAAGACGGCGCAAGGGTCATGTCTTACACTCGTAACATCGGAATCTACGTATCCAGTCCAGTATCATAGAACAAAAAATGGCCATCCTCCTATCTAACTAGGAAATTATGAAACTAAAGAAGAGACCAGAAAACATCGCGTCGTTACAGTGGCGTAGGCGGAAGAGGAGGAATAGCGAATGCATCCCAGCACTTCCACGATGTTGATCCCGCGCTGGCCCGAGTACGAATACCCATGGAGCCGTCTTTTCCGTCGTGTATCATCATCCCGCATATGCCACCCCTGCTTTCCCGCCGCCTATTCCCCAATCTTTGCAAGTAGTAGCCGCCTTCTCTCACCGCCGCTTGTCCATTCCCGCGCTAGCGGAAAATGTCCGGTAACAGGGTTCCTTCTCATCAGGGTCCGCTTAGTTGCCTCAATTCCATGTGGTGGCCAGACCTCTCTTTCTCTCCCTACATGGCTTAAATCGAGAAAAAACTGATGGTTCCAATCAAGCCTTTGCGATCGGCCTCGATCTCGGCTCCATCGTTTGCTCATATTGTCTGAGCTGCATGCTATCATTCCCTCCGTTTGGTACTACTGTCATCCGCAGGGGCCGACGACAACGGCTCAACCAGTAATGATGCATCTGGGTTTTTGATGGCGGCGCAGGCCGATTAGTAACGGCGGCGTTGGTCTGTCACAATCCAATTAGAATCAGTTATGGTTCGTGTACAAGGGAAGAATGCGTGTAGATTGGCAACAAAGGGGGAAAGGGAATCCATCTATCTGAGTAAACGCAATGCAAGGTGGCGCTCGTCGAGGGCCATTGTGAGACGTGGGGAACGCCACTGCCACATCCCCTTAGTTTTCCAAATCTTTCCCGGTTTTGTTTGAAAGCAGAATAATTGTGGCTGAAAATTTATTTGCAGAAATTTGTCGTAGCGTCGTAATGTCTTATACCGGCAGTATAGGTCGTCGAAGAGGCTGAGGAACTGAGGACATAATGAGGCAAATATCCAATGCGAGTGGGGATGTGGTCATGAGGACTCTGGAGAGTGCCGACGAAGACCAAAAACCCCGAGGTTTAGGACTGAAGTGCTCTCGATCAGGCGTTTCAGTCTCTGTATCTCCTATCATCGTAGCCGACAGGAGGTGCGGGCAAGTGCCCGGCAGAGTACGGGTTGTCGTCGTAATATATAGACCCGTAGTCATACCGCTCTTCTCGCGGAGAGCCAGAAGAGTACCAGTCGTCAGCCCTACTTCTTCGTCCACCATGGCCGTCGGTGAGCTTCTTCTGACGCTCAAGTCGTTTTTGATGTCGAATTTCCTTCTCGTGTTGGAATTGCTTGCATTCGTGTGTCATCTCTTTAGCTTCCTTGAGCTCAGACCAGGCACCCTTGATACCGAGAGCAGCAATTCCGACAGAGGCAGCGTCTTGGACCAGAGCCTTGGTTTTGAGCTTTTTCGCCTCCTCTGGGCTTAGTCGCCCTTCCCTCACAGCCTTCTGCCTTGAATTGCGTTTTTCCATACTTTGATAGACCCCATGTGCAGCGTGAATAGTGGCAACGGCCGCTAGGCCGGTTGTGATGACTTGCTTACCTCTCATTTTCCTCGCACGCTTTGCATCATCGTCCGAGTCCCCAAGATCCGAATCAGAACTGGCGTCCGATTTTCCTCCTCTGCGGCGAGAACGGTCCCGGCGCCTGCTCGTGTACGACGATCTGTCGTCATCGTATGCATCGCGTCCACCGCGTCCAGAACCCCGGTCGTAGCCGTCGTCGTATTCATCAGAGTACCTTCGGGTCATGCCACGTCGAGAGCTACGGTCATCGTCGTAATAGCCATCATCTCGGCTGTGCTTCTCTCTCTCCTTCTCTTCCGGATTGCTGCCGATGCCAAATTTGGCAAGTTTCTTTCGTGCAGAATCGACAACGCTGCGGCTTCTGCTTCGTTGGCGGCGACTGTCGCGACCATCGCGGCTTGAAGCCCGGCTGTCATAAGAATCGGCACTACGGCCGCGGCTGTGGGACTTGACGTTCTCGATTGCCTTCTTGGCGCCAAAGGCACCTAACCCGGCAGTGGCCAGAGCAGCCAAGCCCGGTCCTCCGCCTCCGCCTTCAGAGCGAGCGCGCGACCTAGACCTGCTTCGCCCGGTCCGTCGGTCCTCCTCGATGTTGCGCTTGGATCCGTTGATGACCCGGTTGCCGACCAGACCGCCAATGACGGACTCAGCCAAGCTCAGCTTGCTCTGCTTCTCGCCGCCATGTGCGGCATCGATGGTGGCCGCACCAGCAGCGGCAGTGATGATGCGCTTCGTTTTCTCGCCCTTCCAGCCACCGGGTTCCTTGGCAACACGGAAAGCTTCAGTAGCTCCAGCAATCAGGGAAGCCATGGCAGCCTTCTGTATCTTGCCGGCGGCTTCTCCTCCAGGTCCTCGAGACTTGGACCGAGAGGATCTCGAGTCAGGGCTGCCTCGTCGGCTTCTGGTGTCACTGCGCCGGTCATCACCACCACTAGCGCCTGTGAGAGCTTTGACGGCAACTCCCAGACCAGAGGCTGCAAGAGCGTTCTCCAAGAAAGACTTATGTCCCTTTTTCTCCCGGTCTCCCTCGTCATCGGAGTAGTACTCGGAAACTCTACCATCACGGCCACGATGGAGGACATAGGTGGACTTGTCCTCTTCCTTTTCCTTGCGCTTGCCGTAGTACTCTGCGCCCTGGTAACCGGCGAGAGCTCCAGCTGCTCCCAATGCTGCAGAAGTCAGATAGTTTCTCTCAATTTCGCCGCGGTGTTCTTTGGCTTCCTTTCTGTCGTAGAGTTCCTTGCCACCAAAAGCCAGAGCCGCGCCGGCAACAGCGGCCAAAATCTTCTCTTGTTGGTTGATAACGCGCTTACGGGACCTCTCATCTTCGGCGTAGACAAGGCTGCCAGCTTTTCTGCTGCGACGATCATGTTCGCGATCGTAGTATCGGTCCCGGTCATCGTAGCCTCGTGGATCGTCGTAGTAGCCGGGCTCTGCTGAACGAGTTCTTCGTGAATCTCTGTAGCCGGGAGGAGGGAAGTCTCGGCGGACTTCTTCAATGGAGAGATCGCTGTTTTCTCGGGCTCGGGGAATGATTTCGCGCGTTTGGTGAACCTTCAGGTAGCCTTCGTCTGCATAACGGGGATCGATTCTCTCCTCACGCCGCTCCTCGCGGACGTAGCGACGGGTGCGCTGAGGCTCTTCGTAGTAACTCATGTCGGGCTTGCCGAGAGTGGGCTTAAGAGCCAAATAGGCTCGGTGGATAGCTTCAATTTGAAGCGGGGTAATAGGTTTAAGTCGTATGAGTGAAGTGACAAAGTGTCAGGTTTAGTTTCGAGTGTGCCTTTAAATATGGTAGTTCAAACTGACGAGAGTGAAGGAAGGTTGGAATTTGTCGATGAAGACGTCGCAATGTCTGTGAGTTGTCAAAAGTAGAAAGACGAAGAGCACCAAGCCCCGGGAAGAAATGAAGGATGGTAAGAGATGATGAGTGCAGACCAGGGGGAGCCAGGGCTAGAGAAAGTGGGTGGGCAAGGGTCCAGCCAGACGGGAGGGTAAAGGCAATCAGGCATGGAACGAAAGAGACGGACGGCAAGGACAGGCAAGACATTTCAGGCAGAGCAGCCATCCAGATACAGTCACCTTAGGCTTGGACTGGGCACGGCAGAACAGGGTAGGGCGTCCGATTACATGTATGCGACATGTCGACGACTCAGCGTTGCTTCCAGAGATGCAGCATTGGAGCGGCAGCAGAAACGGAGGGTGCGGGAACCAGGGAATGCTAAGTAAGGTAAAGGTATGTTCATTCATGACGGGCATGCGAAAGTACCTCATCCGCCATCACATGGCAGCTGAGTACTTCTGAACTAGGTCTTGAACAACCTAAACGGGGCCCCTTTTTCTCGTCCGAATGGCAAGGCAGCCCATAAGGTACACAATAGAAGCCGCAGGCAAAGGAGTCATTAGGACATGCTGTGAAGGCCCTTCCAACGTCTGACCGAAGGTAGTGTGCCCTTTTGGGGTCATCTAATTTTCCATTTGTTCATTCTCACATTGGCTGGGCACCAAGAAGAAGTAAGACGAGTGGCCAGGCTGTCTGTCTAGTGCGCCTAGATACTTGTGCTAGCGCGGTCATAAGTGGCATCAGAGGACGGGTGCTCCCTGCGACAAACCCGATGCCGCTGCGCACCAAGGACAAGGCGGATGGGTGATGGATGCCAGGCGGTGGCTTTGGTGGAAGAGTCACCTCTGAAGATGTTGCTACGACTTTTTGGGTTTCAAACAGCGTAGCTTCTTGGCCCCGAGAGATGGCAAAGGCGGTGTTCTCAAGGACAACGAGAAGGGAGAGCATGTGCGCGGCCTTCGATGCAATTAGCATAGCCTACCTACCTGCATGTAGCGCCTGCAAAGTGTGACCCGACTTGCCTGGGGCCCTCCGGGAGGGGGCCCGGGGGGGGGGAGGGGGCTGGACGGACGGATACTGAAGGCTTTTAGCTGGGAGGCGGAAGTGAGGGGAGGAACAGCGAAGCAGTGACAGGGAGAATGACCTCATACCGACAGGCATTGCGACCAATGTGGTATCGGGAATCGCTTGTGCCTTACCTTACAAAGTGCGCCCTCCACTTGGCCGAGCGCCGATAGAGGGGGCCCAGGACCTGGTACGGTGGGCGCTGCCACCGAGTGCTCGGTCAGTCCGCAGAAACGCCCATTTAGTACCGCGTCGGACGATGCCCAACTATGTCTGTAATAAACGAAGTTGAGGAGGACCCTTGTGTTTTTGCCCCTTCCCTCAATGCCTTACCCTCCACGGAGTTGTTCATCTCAGGATGAAATTGAATACGTCGAAACTGGCGTCGAGGCAGGAACAAGGTTAGGTGTATTTTGGGGGGCAAGGGGGGTTCACCGGAATTACAGTATGATGTCATTGGCTTCAAGCACTTCAAGGTCACCGAAAATGCGATAGACCTCATCAGTGTCCGTCCAGTACGATCCTGATAAGCGACTGCGCTATCAACGTGCCAGACAGAAGAGATAGGACGTACGAATAGGTACCTACACTAAGGTAGCCACGGATGACAAGCAGGTAGAATGTGAGGAGATGAGGAGGTGAGATGCTTGGGCAGAGGTGGATTGTGGAACAAATGAAATTCCCCGCGGTGACCAGCTCGAAGAGGGGAACCTGGGAACCTGCACGGAAAGGCAAAGGGGGTGGTGGTCTGGAGCCCGTGACGTAAATATTACACTTTTTCACCCCTCTGTTGCACCAGCTGAGGCTGATTACGTGGCGCAGCCACACTTTGCATTGGAAGTGCCACACGTCCACGGTCTAGACTTCGAGTCCTAGTCACGTGTCTTGTCTAGTCCACAATTTACCTCGTCCTTCATCAACGGCGGAAAACGGGAGCACCGGCCGTGAGTGGGCACTCCTTGTTCCCGTCTCCCGTCCCCAGCCCAAACAATCACATTGTGAAATTCGTCTGAAGGAAACGGTGTCGGCCAATGATGCGGCCTAGTTTATCGAGATGGGGTCACGGCTGCTACCCGCCAACCATATCCCTCCACCTCCACTATTCCGCTTTCCAGATTTTCACCGTAACCTGATTATTAACTACTAGCGCGGGGAAGAACCACATCTTCATCACCAGTGTTCGCTTGCATACCAAATCAATTTTTGTACGAATACAGAGTACTCCATAAGCCTTTGCACATGTGGCTTCAATTCCCATGAGGGCGGCGAGATGGCTCTTCAGATATCAACTGGACAAGCATGGCACTTAACGCAAAGGTCGTTCAGCCGATACAGTTGACAGAATACCTCGCGGAGGAAGTTTTCCTCGGCCTCGTAATTTCATCCTTGTTCAACTTGTTCCCCAGCCTCTCAAGTCCTCAACAACCCATTCCACGATCAAGGCCGGCAAACACGCAACCTGGCGCCAATCAACTACCCTGCTTGCTCGAGTGAGCCAACACTGCATTGCCATCACCCGTGTACCCATTCGACGCAATCATTCACGTTGTGTAAGGCAGTCCTCCACGACCTGATTCGGCGGCACAATGACACACGCAAGCAGCCGGGCCAACCGTCAACGTCACACCAGCACAATCTCATCTATGACCTGGGGCCTCACCTTCAGCCCGTCACGCTTGAATGGCCCTGCCCTGCTTTTCCTGCTTGTCATCCTCCTCCGTTTACAGCTTCGTCGATTTGTTCCCTGTTCGCGCTTTGCCCACTTTGCCGTTGCCCAGCTGCTTCTGGTTGCTACTACTGCGGCTGCAAGGGCCTCGAAGCATCGAGCATCTCTACCCAACCTCCGCTTTCCAAGGAAAACAGACCAAGGGTGTGAGAAAGACCAACACCAAGATTTTGGCTCACCTGTTCCTCGCCCCTCACAATGGGAACAAACGCGCAATTCCCAGCTTTCGCTTCCACCATCGCTGTTGCCATGGGTTCCCCATTCGTTCTGGCCTGGTCGTACCCGGCCCAGCTCCTCACCGCGTACGGCGTCATTTGTCTCTTGACTGCATCACCACGATTTTCGTCTGTTATTTAAATCAGTCATCCACCCTTCGAGGCGGTGTTCCGTAATTCACTCTCCTTCCCTTCATCCGCCTTTGTTTGCTTCAGCCAGCCAGTGATACCCCTCGGAAGAACTTCTGCCGCCTCATTCCAATAGACCTGTGATACCCGACCTCGGTTTTGAGAAAAGATACACCGCACAGATTTTCGATATGAAGTCCGCCATCATTCCTCTGGCCATTGCCACCAAGCTCGCCGTTGCCAACCCCATCAACGCGCGTCAAGCGTAAGGACTGCCTCTACCGCTCCCGGGGGTCCAAGACAGCCTTGGGAAGCCTCGGGGCCACCCAAACATGCACTAACAGAGCAGTAGCTCCGACGCCCCGGCCTTCACTTCCGCCGCAGATGCCCTCATTTCGGCCTACATTCCCACCGACCAGTGGGACTCCCTGACCTCGGCCTTCGGCTCCGCCGCTAGCGCTGCCGGCGTCACCGGGGACCTCAAGTCCTACGTCTACTCCGTCCTCAAGGCCACCAGCACCCCCAACTGGTTCGCCGCGGCGATCCCAACCCAATATACCAGCCAGTACGGCGCCCTTGAGTCCGCCATTGAGAGCCTCCGCCCTACTGCCGCCCCGGCTGGTACCCCCGTGCCTACCGTCATCGCCGTCACCACCACCAACGCGGACGGCAGCACCATCACCACCGAGATCTCCGCCACGGTCACTCCCATCCCGACCACAATCATCACCGATGTCGTCCCCACGCTGTCCCCCAGCGTCGTCACTGGCACCGACTCCGCCGGCAGCGACTTCACCTCAACAGTCCTGAACACCGGAACCGAGTCTGTCACTGGAACTCCCGACGCCACTGCGTAAATTGCATCTCCTACCCATACAATCATCCAGCTTGTCCTTCGCTAACGCTTGTCGATAGTACCACCACTACTTCCGAGACCGCCACCGTGACTGAAAGCGGCGCCGAGTCCAGCGGCGCTTCCGCCACTGATGCTTCAGGCTCCGCCACACCCTCCTCGACCGAGGCCCCCAACGCTGCCCCGACTGCCATGGTTCACGGCCTCGCTGGTGTTGCCGCTGCTGTTGTCGGTCTCGTCATGGCCTTTTAAAGCAGTGAAATGACGAGTGCCCAAGTTGAGTGAAACGCAATAAACGGTCGACATAATGAGGCAACGGCATGAAGACTTGTAGATAATGATCATTCGGTCTAAACAACCACCTCTTCTAGTCCATAATTCTGTCATGACCGCAGCCAGAGAGACTAAGATTAGGATGTTTATGTAATAATGAGTAATATGACATGATTCTCCCCCGTCACATCCTACTTGAATAATATTTTGTTGGCTTGTGTTGAAACTGCTACTTCCCGAAGGTGGCTAAGTAAAATAGGACAAGTATAAGCCTAGTTACTCATGAACCCCCCTTCCTATGTACATTGATACAAAGCTCCTGATTTCCACACGACCGGTTGTTTACGAATCCCTGCTGGCCTAGTTGGTCGCCGGCGGTCGGGTCATCTGCCGACCTATGGCTGCATGTTCTATGGGAACAAGTAATGAGCCGAGAACGAACGGAGAGAAATCTCACAAGGCTTGCCAGCGCTGCTAAGAAAGTAAAATTTCCGTCTAGTTGTTTCCCTCTAGCTGAACAAGGCTCTCGGTTCTTAAAATCTCTCCTTTAGACGTGTCGTCGGCCGCGCGCACTAATATACCTCTTTTGAACATGTTTAGGTCTACGGCCCACTCCAAGTGGAAGTCGTGTAAGAATAGTTGCTCTGGGAGTTTCAACTTGGTCAGCATTGTCTGCTTCTTCGAGCTGGCTGGGTATGGGTATTCGACGACAATTGAAGGGATCTACTCTCTTTCAGGGTCTCCTTGGAGGTTTTCTTATGCATATCAAGTGTATCTCCTTGGTATTTTGTTGACTCAACACACGCGAACATAGCTGGCAGGAATGGGGACGGCTGTAGTCCTACCAAAGCGCATCAACACAAGCCGCAGCGCCTATGACGTAAATGTCACTTTCAGCGTTTTCCTGTAAGTAGCACCAAATTTTGACTGGGTCTTGAGGTCTTTTGATCAGAGTAGGCCACGTTATTTTATTGAATGACGTACCAATACAAAAAAAAAAAAGGGGGGATTCAGGTATGCTCCAATGCTGGAGGATTCGAAGCAAGTCAATGGGGTTTGCTCCTTCAAAAGGCACAACAACTTTCGAGTCTAACAGAAACGCCCTCCATGGATCCTTCTCGGATTCAGTGTTTCTGAGCTATTTGTCGTGCTGGGTAGGCACCGGACACGGTTTTTTCTTGAGTTGAGGCTTTGTCTGATTTTATACCATACTCTGCGGACGGGTGATTATAGCATATGGGAACCAACTCTCGAGATAAAAATGGAAGGCTGTTTCTATAGGATATACTCAACTTCCATCTCATCCTAGAGACATTTCAGACCTGCACATCTGAAGGCCGATAAAGAGGAAAGCGATGAAGATCTCGGGCTCACGGAAGCTTCCGTATGTATTGCCAGGGCCGATACTCACGATATCCTTTAGTTTCTCGAATGTTCCAATACGTTGAGCTGTATTTCGTAGTTATTGGTGCACAACGTATCGTTTTCTGAAACGCCACGCCTCGTCTTTTGCGAGGATTCCATTACATGTGTGATGTGTCGACAGCAGATATGGACCGTGGCTGTTTAGTAGTGAGATTTTATGCAAGTAGTTTAGCAATATTCAGTGTGTATATTTATCCAAAGAAAGAGATTTCTCTGATCATGTCTCGCCCCTCGTTAACAGTCTTATCGTGTCAAACGCCCGGGCAAAGACGAAGACTGGCAAAGACGTCCTAGCATCACCGCCCTCATTGGTAAGATGCATTATACAACTAAAAACCACCAGGAGGTAAAGGGATACAGACACGCCGTCGCCGATTTCTGATCCTTGCTATGGAAATCATATAAATGTCCCATGCGCCGCCTACGTCAACCCCTCTGACTCAACATTGCACAGCCCATCCTGAAAAAAGTAATCGATTGTAGGAGGAAGCAAATAGCATAAAAGAAAGTGGGAGACAACAGAGATTCTTGCCCGCACGGATGTTGACGGCATGATTGTAATGTTATGGCACTCTAATCAGGCAACACCGCCATCCGGATTCCAGGGCACTAACTCTGGGCAGATTAACAAGCTTTTAGCCCTTAGTCTTTGCCCTATCGCGTTGACGTCCTAACGCCTAAAGAAACTTATTATTCTTACTATCAGAAAGGACGGAAAGGAGGGTGTAAGCGTATGTTAAAGCTGTCATCGTCTTAACCGCCCTGGGATCGGTATCAGCACCAGGCGGCCAATGGTTGGCGCTACAATCAATCAAGCAAACAGTTGGCTCAGTCAGCCTTAATATGGAACGCCATTACTGGTTTTCAATATGGTTGTTTGAACTTTGTTTCTTGTGCGTAAGGTACCAGGCATAAATTCATGTCGACATGGGCGTGGCTGAGCTCGAACTGAGCTGAGCAAGAGCAAGAGCGGCAAGGGCGTTAAACTGAATAGTCCTGCGCTTTGGGGGGTGGTAAAACCGAGACCTCTTAGCATTTGGAGGCCCTGAGGGGATCTGGGGGGCCTCCTGTTGTACGGGGCCAGAAATTCCTGGGATATTTAAAGTTCCGTTTCTGTCCGGTAAGGGGGTTCGGGTATATTGATATGACGCAGCTTTGTATGTAGTGGTCAGACTGTCTCTTCATTGACTAGGCGGATCGTCTGGATGTTGTTATATTGAATTCCTACAGCATATTAGGTATTCAAAGATGTTTTACGGTAGGCCGGTAGGCAAGAGGGATGGAGACGGTGTGCTTAGTCAGCAAGTGATCTATCTCCCTGTGGATCATATCTCCTGGAAGGTCAATAGGCATGGAGAGGTTTCTACCATAACCCCTCTCAAAGTCTCAGTCTGGCAGTTCAGTCATATCAAGAGCTCACTCGCAGTACGCAGCCACGTGCCATGTCACGTTCGCAAGTGAGCTTCAACATCCTGCTTCACTGCCTCCAGAGAGAGACTCGACGACTTCACTTGCAACGATGCTGTTTGGTTTTACCCGGGGTGAACGCCAAATACTCCGTGTTTATTCATTTTTAAGAGGTCCTATTCATACAATACATCATCAGCTCGACGGATTGCGTGATGATACCGTCTCTTTCTTTCCCCAATCCCCGTGGGTGCTGATTAGCGAAGAGGGGAAAAAGAAAGAGAACTCTAGTAGAACCATGAACCATTGCCTCCAATTTCTTGTGTGACCGCTCGAATGCATTTCATACCCAACCCCCGTTTCCCCGCCGGTCCCAGAAAAGCATGCAGAAACTATGTGCAGTTAAAAAGGAAGAAAACTTTTTTCTTCGTCTAGCATGAGGCGAGGGGAGAAGGAAGAGAAAATCCATCCATAATGAGGAGAACCGCCAAACGAAAGTAGACCGATGATTGTCATCTCGGACCTGAATGCCGAGTACGCCGGAGAAGAGACTTTCATCAACCAGTGTCCGAAGCCGCCTCGAGACGAGGCTTCCATTTTCCAACGCAAGAAGAGCGAAGCCTTCCTCTTTGCCTCATTTTTGCCTCTGATTATTCCCCCGTCCCAATTAATTCCGAATCAAACCTCTCCTGGGTATGTCACTAGCCACCTGGTAGCATGTCTCTCTGCGGCCCATCCCCTCTGCGAGAAAAAAGCAGATAACTTTTTCCAATCATTTGATGACGACAATAGGCGCGAACTCATTTCGACTGACCCCAAAAAAACGTTGCAGATTCAACGATACTCGGAAAATGCGCGACATTGCCCAAGATCAAGAATCGAGTGTCCGCAACCTAGGTCCAACACAATTTGTTGTCGAAGAAATCCCAGCAAGAGTTGCCCAATCCATAGAACTTCGTCGTCTTGTTGGACTGGTTCGAGATGCCACCTCTCAAGACATCTCGGCCTTAGCAGCTAGCCTTTTCGCTTCTCCGTAGAGAAACTCCATGTTGTCCAGAGGGTATACCTCGTCCTCTTGTAAGATCGCTTCGTAGAATGCAATCAAGTTCTGGAGACCAGTTGTGTTGACGGTCTCCCCCGTGGCGTCCGCCACCGCATATGCCCGAAACTCCTCAAACATCTCCAAATCAAAATGCTGGGGCAAAAAATGAGACCAGAACCGATAAAGGGATATCATGTCACCGGAGATTTCCCCGGCGAAAGTGTCTTGCCGTTGGGAGAGCGCAAGCAAACGAAATTCAGGGTACGGGACGTCGTCGACGTGAGACTCGGCAACCGAGTTCTCACCTCCTCGAACACGCATCACCAGGTGGGCGCGTTGGGAAGGACTCGACAAGTTGCTGCCGCCGTCCCCGCCACCCGATGCTGCCGCCTTGCCGCGATAGCCTACGACACTGCCTTCGTCCAACTAGGACTGAAGGGCTTCCGCAGGCTGAGCGTGGTTTCCGTTTGTCAAGGGTGCGCTCTCCGTATGGGAGGCAGAGCCATTGACGAGAGGCTGAGTCTTGGACTCTGTCTCCGACGACACCTCAGCCGTTTGCTCGGATGTAGGGCCAGGCTGGAACTCGGGGACTTGAGCAGAAAGCTGTGTTTCGGCTGCATTACCGTTCACGCCGCCGTTCTGCTGTCCGCCCTGAACCTCGGTAGGATAGGCGACGTAGCCGTTTTCAGCGCCATTGGGGTAGGTAGTCGGCGAGATAACAGGGTAGTCGCCGAGCATGCCGTGATCGTAGTGAGCCATGGCGTGCACGGAACGGGGGTAGAAGTACTGAGGTCCCTCATTGCGGGCAGCATCGAATCGCAGCTCCATGTTTGGATAGACGAACTTTTGCCAGTGGGTACGAGATCGCAGTCTCTCAATACCATCGTCGCCGAGAACATAATCCAGCTGGGGACATTCGGCAATGATGGTGCGCAGAGTCTGGGGATCGGCAACCGAACGAACCCTTTGGAAGCCGAGGACAAGGTCCAAAGGCACGAAACCCTGGCTATCCATGTTCTTGCGCAGGTAGGTATCCTTCAAGAGATTCTCGACGGAGAAGTAGTACTCCATCTGAGGGATCATGATGTGTCTTGTTTGCTCGTAGAAAGCGGCATAAGAACCGGGGGTCATGGGAACTCCGTATTCCCAGGAGACCTGGCTCATGTTGGTCTGAACTTGGCGCATACGGCCGGAGTTTGAGGGGCCACCCGCACCGCGGAACGCTCCAGAGCCGTTTGACTGACCGCGGCCGCCGCGACCACCGCGGGATTGCGAGCCTCCATAAGAGGGTTGGAAGCTGCCACCCTGGTGGAGAGGGGGGCTGGCATATTGTCTGGGACCTTGGGAGCCGAAGGAGTTGCCGTTGGACAAGTAAGAAGACTGCTGAGCGTGCATGGACACATTTCCAGGGTGACCTCCGCGGCCTCGGTATCCACCCCGGCCTCTGTCACCGCGACCTTCCCCTCTCTCTCTAACAGGACCGGCCTGCTCCTGCTTCATGGATTAGCAAACTCATTGTAGACGGGGGTCGCACGATCACCTTGCAGGAAGCAACTTACGTTGGTGGCATTCGACTGCGACTCCTTGTTGCGCTCGCCGGAGTTCGGCGCCGTGGGCTTGCGCTGCTCCTTACCGTTGGAAACTTCCATCGAGGCCCGCTTGTTCGCAGCTGGGGGTTGAGAATTGGCTCTTGCCTGAGCGTTGCCATCGCGGACACGATCACGGGCTTCGTTTCCTGCCTTGGACGGGGTAGCAGTGCCAGCCGGCTTGTCAGCAGAGGCAGCAGCAGCACCACCGTGACCGCCACGAGAGGTAACGTCGCGTCCACCACGAGCACCACCTCGTCCTCCTCGAGACCCTCTAACTGAGGGAATGGGGGTGGAGAATTGGACAGTAGGGACAAAATCCATGCGCTCCCACTTATCCTTGGAACGTCCCTTGGCGCCAGCATCGTCCTGAACCTCGGTCTCTATCCGCTCAACCTTCTCGGAAGGCTTGCGCTTTTCCTCCTTCACAATCTCCTTAACCGCCGTCTCAGGCGTGGGCCATGAGTGAACATCGCCAACAGGGGGGGGGACCTCGGTAAGTCGGCTTTCTCTCTCAATGACCCTTGAACCGCGAGCGCCATTCCTTCTGGCGGCGGCATCAACATCGCCAGCCTTACGTTGAGGCTTGTTAGCAGCAGTAGCGCCGTTGGTGGCTTCAGCACCGTCGGCTGCCTTGTTCTTCTTCTTGGACTCCTGGCTGTTGGGCCAGGTGTCGGCCGGGGTAGATGAGTTGTGAGCACCATTGGCGGTGGGCAAGGTGACAGACGTCTTGTGAGCCTGAGTCTCCTTTCGTTGGGTCCAGATGTTGACCGAGGGAAGCGGCGCCTCAACGAGCTCAATCTTGGGCTCCTCTTTCTCCTGCTCTGCCGCCTTCTCCTTCTTGGAATCCTCGCTCGACTCCTTTCCGGCCTTGCCCTTTCTCGGCTTCCTGGAGCCCTTCTTCGGCTCGGCCTCGTCAGTCACGCGAGTGGATGCGCTTGCCGACCTCACGCTCTTCTCGCTTCGGCGAGCGGAGGCTTCGGTGACGGCCTCCTCGTCATCGCGTCGAGAGTCAGCGACGGAAGCGGCAGCAGATGTTGTGTTGGTGTTGTTGGCTTCTGCCTGGGCAGAGGAAACATCCTGCTTCGCAGCCAGTTGGGCCTTGAGAGGGGTATTTCTCGAGGTATCGTCGTCAACGGATTCAGTGCTTTTGACAGCGTTGGGTTCGGGGCCCGGTTGTTCGCCGTTTACTGAGCTCGCGGAATCCTTGCCGTTCTCGGTGGCCTGGGCCGCGGGTGTGGTGGCCGCCTGACCTTTGGCGGCTTGAGCGTAAGAAAATGCAGTAGCCATCGTGTCTGATGCTAGGTCTGATGCAGAAATAGGCATGCCTCGAAAGACTATGGGGGTAAAAGGGACCAAGGAAGACGATCAACAGATCCAATCCTGCCAGGTCCTAAGATAGTAGCCGCGAACGGGCTGTTGTGTATCCTGCTGTTGGGTAAACCAAAGTTTACCAGCAACTCCTGAGGCGGAGACAGACCGGAGAGGACAAACCAAACCTCTCCGCGTGGTCCGAAAGAAAGAGTCGGTCGGTGGCCTGAGGTGCCGATTGACGTCGTCAGCAGTCGCAAGATGTTGAGAAAGCGCAAGGATGTCAGGACGAGCAGGTGCTGCTGGTCCAGTGAAGCCGTAGGTTGGCTAGAGTTTTGGGCGAGTGCGGGAACGAGCTCAGAACGAAGGCACGCGAGGGCTGATGGATCAGTAGGAGCGCGCGAGCGAGCGAGAAAATTTGAGGTGTGGTGGAAGCTGTGTTCCTCGTAAACGAAGAGGGCAGGTGGGTTGAGGGTACGTCAACGAAATGATTTTTGGTTTGCGAGGGGACAAGCGAGGCGAAGCGTTCCGGAGATGCTCGGGTTGCGGCGATCCAAAGAAAACGTGGAGGACGGTAAACGCAAGGCTTCGATTGGAGGAGGGCTTGGCTGTTGGCCTGAGGGGTCTTGCTGGTCGTGTACGAAATGTCCGCTATTGGAAAGTGGGCGAACAGAAAGGTGTCGGCCGAGCAGGACGAGTGAACAGAGGAAGAATGACCACAAGGATACCGGGTAGGGCAAGGTTTGTGGAGGAGAGGGAGAGAGAGAGAGAGACAGAGAGAGGATATGTGTGGTTGTGGGAGAGGAGGTGGAAAAAGTCCCAGGAATAAAATCTGAGGCCCGAGTTTTTTTTTGTGAATGAATTTTTTTTCTTCTCGGGAAAGCCACTACCAGGTTGGCACTTGAGGTAAAAGGTGGAGGCAGCTTGTTGACCTGACTTTTTAGCGGGGAGGGGTGGAAGGACGCTGGCACAGCGGGCGATTGGAATCTTTGGTGACTGCCAGACTGCGAGGTTTGGGGTTGAGGAAGGGACCCCACGGCACTGACTTTACTGAGGTGCGGGCAGTGCTTCATCCGCGGGCTTCCATGTAGGTACCTTGGTGATTCATCTCAGGGCATTCATTACCTTACCTTAGACGCTGAGGTCAGGCAGGCAGATGCAAGACATGTCGGTGAAGCATAAGGTAGGTACACCATCTAATAGGAGACCCATTCAACCATTCATCGGCCTTAATAGACAGCCTATAAGTGAATAGTTGATTATGGTGATCTAATCGGAAGTCTGATTCACCCGGGGCACCCAATAGGTCCACGTCTCAGGCGCTGGCTGGGAGTGAGTGAAGGGGCGGGAGCAACCTGGAAGTGGGAGAGCGCGCAGGAGGCCGAGGATGGAGGGGTCACCACCGACTGACGTGGGTGAGGCGTCCAGTGACTCCAGTCCACCCTCAGTCTGTCGTTGACGGGGCGGGCGGTGGCCGAAATATTTCCTACCTGAGGCCAAAGGTACCTTATTATGAGGCCTGGACCAGTTAGGAAACACGGATACTGAGGGCTTCCGACGACATGGGTAGGCTTAAAGTGGCCGGCAACGGCAGAAATTGCCCATCGCTCCGACCCGGCAGGGCAGGGTGCAGACCAAGGCACTAAGGTAGCAGGCTAGCAGCAGCATAAGCAGTATAGCAAGCACTGACGTCTGAAGTAGGTACCTGACCTGACCGACATGACACAAAGAAAGGTGGTGAAGGCAGCTCATCATTGGATCATCACCTCGGTGTAAGTCAGGAATAGGTTGAGTTGTGAGTGAAAACCCCAAGTCTGGCAAAATACCAAGAGGAACGAGAAAAATCTATACTGATTACCCCTCCCTTCATTCTGGGTGCTCTTAGGTTGTAAAGTGCTCGAGGGCCTCCACCATGATACGTATTAGTTCTCAGCAAAGTAACCGCCTGGCATTGTATTTGATCAATCGAATACCGGGACTTCTGTGCCTTTTTGTGGTCATTTTCTTGCCTGCTCCTCCATCTAACCCCGGAATGGCCTGCCCGCTGCTTCTTCTTCCTGCTGGCTGCGACCTTCTGCATGCGTGCCCATCCCAATCCTCCGCCTCCGGTTCCTTGTCGGATTTGGTGGGGTTGCGCGAATATAAGTCGGTTGTTCACCAGGCCAAGGCAATTTCTCTCATTTTTATCAGGTGCCTTTTTGTGTGATGGCCCTACAGCTAAAGCCTTATTCGCTCGTATCGATTGTGTCGTATGTCACAGAGAGCTGCTTTCGACGTACAGACGCACCGCACCGCACCATCCGCTCGAGCGGGCAGATGGATGGTTTCGACTATGCTTGCTGCAACTCAGACCTGCCTTAAGCTAGGTATCTGTTGGATGTTTTCCCGTTTTGCCCTTGTGTATCAACACCGGCATAGAACTTTCAAGCTAGGTGATCTTTTGCGAGCTTCAATTGTGATTGAAATGCGTCGAGGGACTTCGTACTTTCCCATACAGGTACCCTTCGGAGCGGCAGGCGCCATGGGCTATATCGGTACGTACCTTGACGCGGACAAAATGAAGACTGAGAAGCCCGCTGGAGGCTGAACTTCTCTCCATTTGCATATCCACGCACAATTCCTATCTCATCTGCAATGGCATGGCTGCCGGTTGGACCGCCTCTCCTCTGCAGTCTGTGTTGCATCCAATCCTCAGAATTCCCATGGTCAGGAGGCGAACTGTAACCGCGGCTACTTGTATCGGCTTGGTTTTGTCCGGGTTTACCTCCTGCCCAGGGCCTGTTATCTTTCTTGCATTACATAACTACGCCTCCTCTCTGACATTTTAATTTGAAGCCCTCACTCGTCCCATGGGCGTCAACTCCATGTGCCCATCATCGCATAGCTGTACCACGGGTCATTTAACTTCACATCAGTCAGTGCCACATGCACCGCCACAGGGCTTCTCCTTGGCCATCGACCTTCGACTGTCCCTCCTCGAACAATTTGTTTTCAGAATGACTTCCATGCTGTCTTATGCACTGGACAGGGGCATGGGGCTCAGGTAGGCAGGCCATGGGGGGCCCTCCAGCGAATCCTTAACCACCTCACGCGACGACCGCCTCTCACTTCTGACTTTAGCTGTCTTAGTCATCGTTGACACCCTGTGAGACCGCGCCGAGAACGACATGTGAAATATTATCGGAGACAGCGATTTTCCATAGCTGGTTCGCCTATCCATACGTGGTGGGTAGTTCCCGACCCCGGTCCCAATTCTTCTATTTCTCGGCTTCTTGTTTTCGGTATCTATTTTTTTCATTGCGAACAATACCCGGACCAGATCACCTCTTTCATACAAAGATGCGCATTCGTGGTTCACCCCGACACAACACAGCCTTGCAATGCATTATTCGCCTACCTAAAGCCAAAAGGGCTTAGCGAGCCTTGCGCGGAGAATCAAAAGCAGTAGGGGACCAGCCACACTCACCAGACATCTTTGCTGACTCTGTCTCAACCTCCAGCCACGGATCGACTGGCGCAACAAGACTGTCACTGTGGAAACCCGGAGGACTTTACGGATACCCGGCTTCTTTCAAAATGAGCCAGCTAGTGACATTTTCTGTTGGGAAGACCAAAGGGCTCACTTGGACAACGGTAAGTCTTTTCGTCTATCTGAGGGCAATGGAGCCTAAACAGGGGCCTGGGCGCTGTCGCAACCAAATAACGACGAAATGCTCATCTAAGAGGGTTTGGGCACACGAGCCCGCCGGACGTAAACTTCGGCCGCCAACCTGTTATTCCCCTCTCCCTCTTTGGCAAAGCTTCCCAGGATCCGATCGCACAATAAGTGGTTTCTCCACCGGGGTGCTTGGGATTCATCGTATCCCTCTTGGATGAGGTGGACTGACTCGCCTTCCGAGCCTTCCTAGCCGTGCCGGGATCCACCGTCCGAAGTGGATACTTCGGCAACTGCTCTGTCCCCCGCGAGGTCCTCTTTCTCGGTCCCTACCCTCTCAGCCTCGCAATGGAATCGATTGCGAATGAGAGGGGATCTAGGCTTGCTTATTAGAAATGTCACTTGAGGCAAAAGGGGTCAAAAAAAAAAAAAAAGAAGGCGTCTTCGTACCGTGCTTAACCAATCCTCTTCTCTTGAGTTCCAAGGGTTCACAGCAGAGGCTAATCCGTCGATCATTGTGGGGCCGGCAGTCCAGAGCCTCTTGAGGAAGAAGTAAGGAAAAAAGGAAAAGGAAAAGAAAGCGAACGTATGAGCACACGACACATAGAGAACTTCAATCGTTCATCAATCTAGATGAGAGTCAACGATTTATTTTCTAGCCTATCCATGGCTACGCCATCTTGTTCGGATTTCTCTACGCCACGTAATTCGAAGCTTTCAAATTTGACACAATCAGGAGATGAGATGAAGCTCACTTATACAAGGGGACTTTAAGAGATTTTTTTCGAAGCGGATAGGCAGCCCACGAAGGAACTATTAGTCCCTTGGGAGATAGTCAACAGTCAAGAAGCTGAGCTAACCGTGGAGTTTCTATAAGAGGAAGATCACTCGATGGTCTTCTTTATGAGGCGCTATGCAATAGTCTCTCATAAACATGATGGCAGCATTGACGATTGAACCCACGTGAGAGCCGCGGTATACAGCCGTCAGTCTGATTCGGCAATGTGTCAAGTTGATTCAGAATATCGGAAGCTCAAACAGAAGCACACCATCGGATGACACGAGGACATAAGCCAAGGAAGATGTCATCCATAAATTAGATACATAATGCCGTACGTCGTGTTGAACCATTCATGAGCAATGATACCTTTGTCTTCCACCTTGGAACTCACTTCCGGGTCGCTTAGTCCCTATTGCCGTGGCGAGAGAGCAATGCAAGCCGATGAAGGCTATAGTAAATGGGATTCAGTTTCAAGACAAACAAACTGGATGGCTGTGACTGGAGATTAACGTTTCGTCCCATAATACCTAAGTTGGAAGAAACCATTCAAAGCAAATGACACACTTCTCTCATATGAGTGGTGATTCTTAGCGGCCAAGGGCTCATCTGAATACTTTTGGCCTACATGAACGAGGCTTCGAGGTGTGCCTCTTCGCGACACAATGGAACTCATACTGTACGCACCTACGAGACACAGTGCATGCTATCTGTCGTATTAGATCCCAAGCTCATTTTCCATCTTCGTTTTACAATGTGTACATAATAGCTACAAGCTCAGCCATAACTTCAACCAGTCATCCAGGCAGCGGCCCTTCTGGCGCCGAATGTGGTGGCCAGGCGCAGTCCACTTGAGCCCATGGGGAAGTAGCTGACGAGGTACCAAACAAGGCAAGCCAGCTGAATTACAGCCGAGATCAAGGTCAAAATAGTGCTGTGAAGCTGTGTCGGAATTTGGTCAGCGGGCTTCCAGCTAGCAATAATAACGTCATGGAACCTACACCAAGAGAGAAGTACATGGAAAGTCCAAGCGATCCAAAGTAGGCTGCAGTGAAAGGTAAACGCTGACCGGAGACAAGATGTCTCACGTACGCCATCGGGCCCATGACGGCCGCGAAGGACGCCAGGAACAGGAGGGAGCCAAGTGTCCATCTGGGAGAAGGATGTTGTTAGCAAATGATGAGCATGTTTGGAGAAGGCGACTGTTGTATCAAGGCTGGAGTCCTGTGAGAGCCTTCATCACGCCGTTCGGTCACCGGATAAGGTGTTCATAACTAGCTCGCCATGCAAGATCATCTGGCATAAAAGGCGGGTAGATACAGAAGGGTAGGGACCCATTCGGGTACGGCACATTAGGTGTCGATTCAAACAAATCTTCGTCGATCTGCCGCGCCGGCAACTAGCCGGACTGATAGGCACCCGTAGGGTAACTCTCCGCGGAATAGGGCATGATCGCTAGGCGACTAGGTAGGTGGTAGAGGGCAAAACAAAAAAGAATTTGGAAACTCACAGAATCACAAACTTGCGCGGCCGCACAGCTACGACTGGGAATAAGGCGAAGCAGATGACGAAGCAGGCGAGGGCGCCAAGGTTGCAAGCACCAAAAATGAGTAAACGGTCCCAGCGACTCACTAAAGTGGAAGATACTACGTTAGCATGGCCGTTCCGGAGAAGATGAAGCGGACACGACAACACCACCTCGTAAGCCCAGCTGCTCACATGGCAATCCGAGACATGAGAATCATAACTCGAGGCTATGCCAGCTGCAGGGGCGCTGAGAGCTCCAGGATGAAGCTGCCAGAGTTGGTGGGAAGGCAAAAGTACGACGACGAAATGACTCACGCGTTGCAAAACCCTCTTCCTCTTCCCTCCTGCTGGCAGCAGGCAGAGGCGCGCCGGCTCCCTCGGTTGTTGGAAGCTGGATATAGCTGTTGTTTCCAAAGGGGTTTAGCGACTTGATTGACGACAAAAGACCGGACTGTTGCGCCGTATTCACGGGGACGTCTTCATCCCGCCGCGACCAGCCCAGGGAGTTCATCGAGTCTCTAAAAGAAGCGGACGCCATGGTATCGATGGGAAATGGGAGCCGCGAGATGCAACAAGGACGTGCTACACGCCGGTATCGTACCTCCCGCGGGCCTTGGATGAATAGCAAAGATGTACGCAAGAGCGGGAGCGTCCTCTTTGTGTCGAGCAGTAGGTGGTCAAGTGACAGACAGCCTTTGACAGTTTTGGGGGCAGTTCGCTCGCGGTCGATTTGCGGAGGAGCTATGATTGGATGGAGGGCGACTTCGAGGTGGCCTCCGTCGCCAGTACTGGGAGAGCACGGGAGTAGATGACTGGTATAGCGTGGCAGATGAGCGTCGGGGAAACAGTGTCGAGTTACTTCTCCACAGTCAACATGGTCAGCTTGGTTGATATACAGGGTCATGGTCCATGATGGAAGGGAGGGTCGGAAGGCGCATACGATTAAACGTGCCTAAGAGGGTGGGCTATTTGGTGACCACCTGTTCGGTTTGTGATGCGACGTAGGCTGATTCTGATCTCCTGGTGGTGGCCTAGTGTCCGCGCGTACCGCACCGCGTAGTTGTAACGTAAGTCTCGAAGGCAGATGCGAAGGCAAAAGGCGAACGGTCTGAGGATGGAGGGGGGGCTAAGGCGGCTGGTACAAGAGCTTGATAGCTTGGTGAGAGGGGTGGGGAGGTGATGAAGCGGGACGGAAGTTGGGAGAGAGGCAGAGGAGGTAAGGCAGGGTGAGCTCGAGAATGTCTCAGAGCGAAGCGACGCAGGTGCACCTGGTGCGGTTGGATTCGGCCAATCGGCGGCTGCACCCTTCCCCAGACCCAGACCTTTCGTGGGCGGGAGATACGTACCCACGATCCCCCGAATCCCGGGCTTCAGCCAACCTGCCTATCCGTACCGCGCCTACCTATCTACCTTAACTACCTTACCTTGACATAATTACATACCTTAGTATTGCAAGGTAGGTAAGGTAAGGCAGTCTTCAGAGTCTGGGTGGCCCCGCAGGTCATCCTTATCATTAATCGGCGGCACATGATTGGAAGCCTTTCTTCATTCCACACCCGACCCGACCTCCCAGAGGCACATTGCAACCTTTACAATGTTGCAAAGAGTGCGATTCTAACAGGTTTACCTTCATCTTTGTCGTTGATACAGTGCGGCTGCAACTCTGAGACCTGCTGCTGGTAGCCGTGCAGAAGGGGGAGAGTCGAGGCCACATCGAGCAGATAAAAAGCCAGTTGGGGTAGGATTACCGCCGGCACTCACTGCGGAGACGACGATCACATCTTGGCCCGGGGTGATTTCCTGTCAGATACGATGCCGTAATGGTGGTGATGATTACCGGAAGAAGAGAGAAATGCCAGAGATATTTGCCGCTGGCGCTGGCGCCACCCATCTCTTCTTCACGATGCTCGGAGGACGATGACCACACCCAAGGATACCTTGCTTCAAGAGCCCAGTTTACACACAGTACGCCACAGGAGGCAAGGCTCGAGAGTGAGTACTTATCATCACAGCGGCGGCCTCTGGATTGTCTGAGGTGCTTGCCCGATGCAGGTATGTACGAGTGGGTGTGTGTACCGCCCATGCCCCCAAACTGGATCTACCCAAGATATCAATCACTGCGTTAGGACGGCGGTCAGGCTCCTTTTTTTCTATTAAGCGAGTCAAAAGGAAGGCAGAAGGCGATAAGGAAAGGTTCGAGGCGGTGAAGATGTTTGTTTGCACACGTTCCGGATTTTGCCAGTTTCCAAGCCTATGGCGCACACAAGTCTTGCGTTGACCGAGCTGCATTTCTCAGACTCGCAGGCAAGGGCTTTCCATTCCATGCCTGGTGCCAACAAACCGACATCTTGGGCATCTCCAGGGCATCTACAGGGCGTCTCCGGGTAGGAATGTATTTGCTGGCGCGGTTGCATAGGCCTCAGGAGCCTTGTCGTCCAACTACCTAGGAGTCGAGCCGGCCTCGCATGCCATGGGTAAGGTATTCTTGGGGGGTTTAGGAAACTGGTTTCTAAACAAGGCGATGCGAATGAGACAGAATCCCATATCTGAGCCAAGGGCATTCTGGGGCGTTTCTGGCCTCGGGTTCCTGGCCGGGCAGTCTAGGAGCCATGGAGCAGCCCAGTTTGCATCAGTTCGTGATGTCTTCTTTTGAGGGCAAGCCAGACATTCAATGTGCATGACCACCTTCTTCTTGCCGATCCTTAAGCAGGTCCCGATGAGCGTTGTGAGTCGTCGTGGCCGGCGCGGGTCCAGTAGGTGGGTAAGTTGTCTTAGCTGTCTGACTTGGAGGCATCACGGGGTTCGGCTGCCCTCCATCTCATCCCGACTCGGACCAAGAGGCTGCCAAAACGTACCGGTGAGAATAGAACGGGGGTGCCACCCCCAGAATATGAGACGAGTCAGGAGATGCAACTGAAGTGACAAGCCTCGACCAGATGATACCGTGTCTGTGAATAGAAAGCTGTGCCGTGATATAAATGCTAGCGCGTTTCCCTCTGCGCCGGAGAGAAAGGAAGAGGGGAGAAGAGAAAACGATTGAGCAAACAAACCTCAAACAGCAGATTTAGTCTTGAGTTGCGCGGCAGACACAAATCAAGAGGAGGTAGGTAGGTAGAGATGCCCCTTTTTGGAGTTGGCAAACAGAAAAGACAAGACTTCTGAGGGAAAGGAAAGTTGACACGGGAGGACAGAGACCCCCAGCCGATATCCGGACCCAATGCATCAGAGGCCCCAAAGTTCCTTACCTCGACTCACCGACGCACAAGCCACCGATACAAGAAGCAGTAGGAACGCGCTTGTTCGTACCAACTTGCAACCCATCAACACGGACCCCAACGCTGGAATAGTACCGAGAGACCGGGAAGTAGAAGATACACTCAGCCGGACATCACCGCCCGGGTTCTCTGGAAAGTTGGAACATTCCAGGTTTAAAGTTGGTCACTGCTTAGTGATCTTGGATACGTTTGCGCGAGTTATTCACGAAAGCCCAGCCGCCGGGTCCGAAACCCCTGCGCATCGGCGTGGACGTTCCGTGGAGCTCTCCCTCCGGCCTTCAGAGAAGGAAGTTGAGTCCGTCTCGCCGACCTTTTTTGACTTCAGGTGTCCAACGTTCCGTCGATACTTCACCATCGCAGCCGCCACTGCTTGATCGAAGAGGCAGAACAAGCAAACCCTCGTGGGCCACTCACCTCCGTTTTTCAAGTGCCCACCGAAACGGAGGAATCCACTGGGAGTTTTGCTCCAGACATCGGCAGGCGGAAACTCAATTTGTCTGGCTCGCTCTCATTGCTTCGAAATAACGGCGATACCTTGCTTGGACCGACGGTTACCCGCTTACTATTTCGAGGGAAAGTACTCTATACCATACCTACCTTTTGTTATCAGACCAATCTGGAAGGAAGGCGACACGTTCCAACTACCCATTAAATCTTGTTCGAGACATTGTCTCGTCCCCTGCTATCCCGCGCAAGAAACCGCGATAATACCTACCACTTGGTTATAACAACGTCACCTACGTACAGCGATCGACAAGGATCACGGCACACTACAACTCCGAGCCGGCTTCCGACCGCGATCTTGGACCCGAACCGCTTCTCTATCTCTCTCCCCCTCTCCCTCTCTCTCGCTCTCTATTATTACTTCTCCAACTTTCCAGTCACACCTGTACCCGCACACAGGCCGCATTCCCCACGGAGGAATTTTTTCGTCCTACCTGGAACAAACGCTCCAAAACAGCCCCCAACCAACAATCCAGAGCCCCAGTAATCGCTGCACGTCAACCGCACCGCTCTTCCGGGGACTCTGTGAGCAAACGCCACCTCACTTTCGCATCAGACATTATTCAACTTACTGGCCTGCCGTTGCTGCCTTCAATATCCAGAGAGATACCTACTTGGGCATACTGCTGTCTCCTCATCATCATCAAGGTTGGTACACTAACCACTCTGCGCACCCATCACGTCCAATCCTTCTCGTTCCCTCATATCCTTCATACCCCCCTCGTCGAGTTGCATCCCACGACTCAGCCTCGCAGCCGCTTCTTCCGCCACACGTTTATTATACCTGTCATTTCCGCACTTTTCCCACTCCTTGCATCGCATTGCATCTATTCACTTTCTCCTTCATTATCTCCCTCGTTCCTCCTATTTTCGTGGCTCGGATTTGACTTCTGACTGGTCGAAAGACAAGCCGCCAACGTCGACTTAGTTGCTCGTCGCACTTTGGTATCGGCGCATATCCAATACTTCGTCGTCCCAAGGGTCTTGCATTCCTCGGCCATTTTCAAGTGTAAGAAGCCAACTGTACCCAAGGGTCCAACAATCATCGCAGCAAAGACAACCGCCTGTCTCCGACCCGTCCGAACCGGCGGCAACCCATTCCCACTGTCGCACAATCTCACACCCTCGCAGCTCTTACCACCAGTATTTCAATCTACCAGCCCGCCTCTGCTAGCGGGCACTTCGCACCAAGCAAGCAAGCATACCAGGAAGCAAGCACCAGCGCCAAGTACGGTAGCAACACCAAGGAATCAGCACACCACCTTTTTCTGGTATTGGGCCCCTCCCTCCCTTTCCCATCATCACTACCACCGTCTCCCCTCTCACCTCTATTTTCTGCTTGTGCAACGTCAAGCGTCAGGCGGAAGCCGAGCCAAAGCACTGTTTTCGTCACCTCTCGAAAGGAACAGCATCCACCGTGTAGTTGGGAGAGATAGGTGATTACTACCCACCACCCACATATTCTGTAAGTCGGCATCTGTGTCCCATCGCCTCGCCCGTTCTCCTTTGCGTTGCTCTTATTCCCTTTTTGCCCCCTCGGCCCACGGACCGGACTGCAGACTTGCCATGCTGGATAGCACAAGCACACCTCGAGGTCCTGAACCACAAGTTGTCTTGTCCCATCCTAGCAAACCCGGCTTTGAGCCCCTTCATGAACCCTTGTCTCTGGGCCTGGATCACCCGGGCCTTGAGGCGAGCTTCGCGCCTCAAAAGTACTCTGTGTCCGTATTCATTCCAGCAGAGAGTCCTAACCTCCCTTGCAGCGGACGCGTCCCATTTTTATTTCCTGAACAGACGTCGCACGTCCGCAACCAACTCACAGACACGAGCTTGACCTTTTCGCTCCCCCACAGCTTTGCAGGTAAGGTGAACTGTGGTGCACGCTGCACCGCACAATACCCAGACCCTCCCCAGCCCCAGTCCTCGTCCCGAATCCCCTTCCCCCCAAGATACAAGGTACTTTGGTACCCCTCGCCTCTTCCCCCGCCCTCGCCCTCGGCGTCTGGCATCGGTCTCCCGCATGGGCTTCCTTAGCACCCATGTACTCGTGCACTTTAACGAATACTTGACACTACACACGTCCTCTCGTTCAACATAGTCCTAAACTAATTATTCCCCAGCCCAGTCCAGCCCAGCCCCGAGGCTCCTACACGTTGCATCTTCTTACTCATACCTACCTCGCTCATCGCACAACAGCGCACCACACTACAAACCCCCGGCTCCCCGACACCGCATTTCCATCACAACTTAACAGGACTCAACTCGCTGTTCTTCTTCCTCTTCTTCGCCTCTTCCCTCCAAGACCCGGCAACCACTTTGATCCTTTCTCGTTTGCTCTGTTTCAGCAGCTAAACAGGCAGCGATTTCTTACACATCTATTTACACTTGCGCGGCAAGCGACCCCAACATCAAATCTTGCCTTGCTTTCCCCCTCCTCCCTCCCTCCCTCTCTCTCTCTCTCTCTCTCTCTCTCTCTCTCTCTATCTCTTTCTCTCTCTCTACCTCCCTCTTCCGCACACAAATCCCCTCTCAACTGCCTCTCGCCTCGCTACAATCCACGACGCCGGCTTTCCTTACCTAGGACGCCAAACCCACACCGTTAACAGCACTGCTTTGAATGGCCGTGTAACAACGGTTTTGTGTGCTGTTCACCAACACTACGTATTACCGGCTTTTCCCCCTTTGCTCGGTGAGTCAGTCCTGCCTTGGTTGCGCGCCTTCCTTCCCGCATTCGCACTCCTCTACCACTTTCCCAGCCTATTTTGCCTGGGTGGCGTTCTGAACTGCCTGCGCATGTGTGGAGAATATCCGCATGTCTAACCGCTGGTTCGTGTCTATCCGACAGGAAAGCACAATTGCGCGCAGCGAACCTATGAGCACTTTTGCTTTGCGCAACATCGCTACCTTTCATTTTCGGTCGCATCGCTGACTAGTCAACTTACTGCAGCTATAACCTCAAACAACCCCCCCGATCCTCTCGAGCATTAGAGCTCAGCCTGTCACTTCGTTCCTCGACGAAAGAGGCGGTGTGAGCACAACCAGGTCCTCAAGGCCTCGCATAATCGCCGATCCAACGTATTTCAAGGGCAAATTCCATTCAACGCCGTGCCAACATTACACACGATGGCACAACACGGCTTCGGCCAGTTCAATGGTGGCCACGGTGGAGGTGGCGGTGGAAGCATCGACCCCAACGACTTGGCCATGGGTGGAAACTACGGATCATCCTACTCCAACAACTATAACTCCAACTCAGCAAATACGAACGGCTTCTCGAGCGGCTCTGCCCTCTTCGGAGACGATGAGCTGCTCGACGGTCTCGGAAGCCCGACCGAGCAGCCACTACATGGTCATGGGCAGGACTTTGGTGGCGGAATGTCAAATATGGATATGGGCTTCAACCAACCCATCTACGGCTCCCACCACGGCCTGGATCAAAACCACATCAACGGCTACTCTAACACACCCGATGGTGACCCCATCCAAAGCCCTTTTGTCCACAGTTTCAATAACTCGCAATTCGGCCAGATGCACCATCGCCAGGCGCTCGGCACTTCGCTCCAGTCTCCAATCTCATACTCGGGCTCACCCTTGGCTGGATCTGATCCGACTGTTGATGCTACCGACAACAACTACCTCAATGCTAAGAATAGAGCTAGAATGGCACAAGCCATGCAGCGGAAGAGCTCCTCTTCCAACACTCGCAGCCCCATGACTCCAAAGTCAGCGATGCACTCAGTACCCATGGCGACCCAGGAGTCTGCCGGCTTTGGTCCTCAGTCAATCCGGGCCCAAGGCATGCATGAAAAGTCACCATCCGGAGGTCAGTGGATGCAGACTCCTACAGGAAGCATGGCAGCGTCGTACGGTTCTGGCTTTTCGTCGCCCATACAGCCCGGCCTCGCTCAGCTCAACGAAGTCATGATGAAGGGTGGCACATCAATGCCTGCGAAGTTGGGGCCTCAGCCTGGTACCGCGGTTTCCTCTCAAGAGATGAAGCGGAAGCGGCGTCGGGAATCGCATAACCTCGTCGAGCGACGCCGACGAGACAATATCAATGAGAGGATTCAGGACCTTAGCAGACTGGTTCCCGCGCATCGCTTAGAAGATGAGAAGATTCGCAAGATGATTCAGAACGGCACCCCGCTTTCGCCCACGTTGTCCGGCATCTCGAACCCCTCTCAGGCCACTTCTGGTCTCGCCGGTCCCGGCGCACGCCGCGCAGCTGGTGCAACGGGCAATATCACGACCGGCCTTCCCCTCGAGGACAAGGACAAGGGTCCCAATAAGGGAGATATCTTAAATGGCGCCGTCAGCTGGACGAGAGATCTGATGTGGATGTTGCATCTGAAGCTGCAGCAGCAAGAGGAGCTCATGAATGCAATCGCGGAACTCGGCGGTCATTTCCCGTTCGAGCTCACAGAGGATGAGAAGCGTATGCAGACCGAACTGATGGAAGCCATCTCCAAGAACGAGGTCCCAGGTTACTCTCGCACGACCGGATCTGGCCTTCGAGTACCCCACCACACCGACTTCCGTGGCGAGCCCATGAATGGCTTAGGCAACGCGGGTGACGGTACCTCCGTTAGCCCTGGCGCCACCAACGGCAACGGCCTCGCCAACGACCTCAACGCTGGAAGCGAGTTCTGGAATGACCCAGACGATGACGACAGTGGTCCAACTTCGCTGAACTTCAAGGAGGAAGATGAGTTTGGCATGGACCTGACACAGTAGGACGGGATGTTGGCATTCATGACGACCCCTTATTGTCCCGCTTCTGATCTTACTGATCGCCGATGCCGTACGACATCCTTGGGCGAGGCGTTCATCTTATCATTTCAAGTCTCTACTCTGTTTCATGCATTCGCGCAGCCATGGTCACTTTGTTGCATTCAAACACGTTGGGTCGGTCAAGGATTTCGGTGGGCAACGGCGTTGAGAGAGTTCCTTTAGTTACGTGGGCGGCTGCAGGCTAGGACATGGCCCTTGACGCCCAACGTGGAGGCAAGGATTGTGCTTGTTTTTCATTCTCATTTCTGTTTTCTGGGTTTACCGAGCATTATCTACTGGGAGACGAGATACCTCTGGGTCGGATGGGCATTGCTCAAGGTCATTTATAGTTTATCGCTAATTTCCAGGGAGGGCAAGAAGGGTTCGCAGGTTGACATCTTTCAGGCAATCTCTTCCCAATATTCTTCTTCCCTGTCCTGAAATCATTTCTACATTTCTTCTCTTAATGCTTACACGCAATCTCACGGTCAACACCTCTGTTTGGGAACACACGGTTTTTGTACTTACCTGATCCTGGCGTGATTCATTTTCGTCCTCCGCGCCCCTTGCGTTTGGCATGCATGGGAGCAGCTTCCATCTGCCGCTATACTTCCCGCACACATACAATGATACCCACCCTTTCTGTACATGAAGTACAAACTGCTATCTTGCCGCACGTATGTTCCAGCTGTCGGATCACACTAGCTCAGTGCATTTTTTACCCTTCTCCCTGCTACCTCTGGGGCTCTCGGTTTGCCATATCTCGTGAAGTGCCCCTCAAGTAATTCGTTTAAGCTTGCAACGAAGTGCAAGTGACCAACGTCTACCAATGCCTCACACACAACAGGTGCTCGCTCATTGCCGTTAACAGATTCCACGCCTCCTTACGCTTCATGTCTTCCTGCAACGCGATCCTCTCCAGCGCCGTCTGCCCGTTGAAGTACTTCCACATGGCCTGCCACGCCTTGGCGACCTTGGGGTCCTTGAATCGCTTGCCGATGGCCGCGAGGTAGAGCGACTCCTTACCTGTCGCCTTTTTGGCGTCCACGATGACGTAAGGAGGCATCCGCGCCAGATGCGGCGCCTCGTTGGTCGACGGGTGATCCGTCGCGGTCGGCGGTAGCTTGCGCGCGTGCGCTGTGGCCTTTTCCGCCGCCACACGCTGCGTCTTTTCTGCGATGCGCTCCAGGCGTGCCTTTTCCGCCGTCTGTTCGATTTGCGACGGGACGTATGCTCCGAAGCCACCGCTGCTGCTGCCGCCGATGCCACCACCACCACCACTGCTGCTTGCAGCCTCAGACTGCCCCTCTTCTGCGTCAAGGCCTGAACTGTTACTGGTGCTGAGGGAGGAGGTATCTTCAGCCTTACGCAGTTCGTCGCTCTCGAGCTTGTGCTCTACCTCGTAGATAATCTCTGGCCACACGACAACGTAAGCGAATGTGCACAGCTGAGTTACCCACGCGCCGCGCATGAGCCACGCAAGCATGGCGAGGTACGTGGGCCGATGAGCCTTGCTTGGGCAGTAGTGTTTATATGACCTCGGCGCGTACGAGAGCTCGGCGAGGAAGTTGCTGAGCGGTGGTGCGAGGGGGAACGTCTTCTGCCACTCGAGGCTCGCCCTGGGAAGGTTGTGGGTGTCGCAGTTTGGGGACATGATGTAAATGTCGCGGGCATGGAGGGGCGGAATAGCAATAGCACGACGCCAGAATATAAAGTGTTGCGCATACTTGCGTACTTGGCTCAACGTCAAGACATTGCTCTGACCAACTTGATAGAAACTGTACATGCGTTAGCTGGGGTACATGACGAGCCTTTGAAAAGGGTTTTCAAACTCACGACTGTGTCGGCTTCGACAGTCGGGCGAACTCGACCATGGCCACAGTACTCGGATCCAGGTCTGCCTGCAGTTCAGCTATGATCTTCTTCTCACCACCCATTAGCAGCAAGGCGAAGTTTCGGTCTAAGAAACCTGGCTCATCTATGGTGTCTTCGCCGATGAACGAGTTGGCAGTCGTCAGCCAGAGGCCCCTCTGTTCCGTCTGACCATAGTTGTGTAAGTCCGTCACATAAAACGGCACGGGAATCTGCACGGACGGAGTGACTGGACCCAATGCTGTGTCGAGCTGGAGGGCCGCAATTTTGTTTTGCGAGACGGCTTCGTAAATGTCCTGGACAGAAGCTGCGAGGGACGATGTCGCGAGAATATCCTCCCATAGTAAACTCATCTTGCGTCCTGGGCTCATATCAGTGACCTACAACCGACAGTGCTGCACATTCTGGCTTACTGTCTTCCCGTCCCTTGTCCTTCAGGGCTGATATACGCTTCGACTCCTTCCACACGAATTCGCTCCGCTGCTGGCAGTATTTGAAGGCCTTGTTGATCTTCTTAATGATGTTGATGTAAAGTGTCTCGATGAGTTCTTTGGCTTCATGTTTCTTCGGATTCAGAAAGAAAACCAGGTTGAACATGGTCATGGAGGCGCGCTTGTCGTCGGGTTCATCTTGCAGGGGCTGTTCATCGTCCTTGGTCTCATTCTGCGACGCATCAGCGAAGTTGGGGGTGTCTTCAGTTTCCTCATTTGCGTCGATGTCGACAAATACCGCCGACTCTTCCGTCCGCACAGACTTGGCCCTCTCTGACTTGGCCTTTTTGTTTTTCTTCTTCTTCTTCCATATCCCACTCTCGGGGACGTGAATGGGATAGGAGACACAGAATAGGTGGTCCAAGGAGAGTTGGAAGAGCTTCTTGTGGTATGCTCTACCTGGGGTCAGAATGCTGGCGAGATCTTTCGTAGGAAACCCAGCCACGTGTTCCCATGGCACGATTTGTGTTCCGTCCTCGGTGATCAAGTGGTCGTCTCTGGCAGTCCATTGTTGGAGGTCGTCCGCGTTAGCATCGGAGTCGAGCGATGCTGAGCCGGGCGCATTGAGACGCTCCAGTAGAATATCGTCATACTCAGCCGAACCGTCGGCTGGCTCGTGACTTTTGGATTGCACGTTGGGCGGCAAGACATGGGGTGGATAATGGAAGACGAAGTTGGGACCATCACGAGACCTGTTGATAACCAGCGCCACGGCTAGGAAGTTGGCTGGGTTCGGGAGCACGGGCGGCGCCATGTCGGGAGCGATAAGAGATCACGACTGCAGAAGCTTATGACAGGGCGGTCAAGGGCTGCAAGATGTCAACGGTGCCGTACCCCGGCGACCATCGCCTAATAGTCCTTGCCGTGGCGGCTTTGTTGCACGTAAAGTCGGGAAAAGCTGGAGGTGGTTCTGTGTGGTAGACGAGCTGGCAGCCCGCGGGATTAGAGTGGTGCAAGCGGCTATTTGTCGTGGCTGGGCCGTAGATGGGACGAAGGATGTCGTGGGCTCGATCCGGTCTGATGTATTAAGCCCGAAGCTGGGTGGGCGTGTTGGTGTGCAGTACCAGCGGCCCAGCAGGAACCGGGAGGTGCAAGATGGTCCGAGCACATCTTACCTTCCTTACCTTACCTTAGCCGGTGCTTCAAGGTGGGGTTGGGGCTCTCAAGGTTTCGGCGGTACGTATCCGTACATTTCACAACCGGCAAGGCGAGTTAGCCCAGCGGCAATCCAAAGTGCTTCTCCTCATGCGAGAACGCGAGCTTGAACCTATCGCTATTGCACACATCAAGTTCGGCTGAACTAGTGTTGCGCCAAAGGTGTGGTCCGTTTAGAAATGCTTATTAGGTAGCCAGTGTGAGGTAAATGTGAGACATGGCATCCGACAGCAGTTCACGATCTATGGAGAGGCTGGGCTGGGCTAGGTTGATTAGACTGCATGAGACGAGAGACACAGAGTCGGTGAGCCCTCTTCCAGTCCCCGGCTTGTGAATTGAGCGAAGATAACGGTGCATCAAGAGAGTACGCCTCTGTGATGGTACATTCGCATGAGGTAGCGCGATTGTCCCCGAGACCCATGCCACATATCAAGGCAAGACCATCGTTCAAAATTGCATTACAGAGATGGCGAGTCGGTACGGGTTTTCGCGCTGGCCCTTTCTGGGGAAAGGGAGGATGAGGTTAGAAGTGCTCTGAATCTGGGATCAGCTCCAACGATGACGGAATTCTGGCATGGAATATTCAATCGGGAACGACTATTGGAGGGACAGGATGAGGGGAAGCCATTGAGACGGTCCACCAGGTCCTCCTATCCAACCAGGCTCGTGAAGCCGTTGCGTCTGTGACACTGCATTGCCGAGAAGCTGCAAGACCCTGATATGTCACTGCTATGGATTCGTGAAAGAATGCTTTCAGGACTTTCAACAGCCCGAGGTGTGGAGGGGGAGGGGGAGGAGAGGGCACCTGAATCATCAGTCGTTATGGTTTCGGGCCCCCATCCATCTCCTCGTGCCCAGACTTGGACGGGAGCTTGCCCGGTGCCCATGCCGTGGCGCTCGTGCCACGCGTACCGCACAGAAACAGAGATACGGCCAACAAACAACTTGGCACCCTTGGAAGGGCAAAGTCATTGGGTTTTTGCTTGAGGTCTGTCCTTACTAAGGTAGTGGAGGTGTTGTTGGGAAAAAGCGCCCGCGGCGGCGCCCTGCTCCCCAATCATACACTAGCTACGTTGCCCCCGCTCAGACGACCCTGAACAGCCAACATTGGAATATGCTCATCGACAGCCCCTTCCTGTACGAGGATATGGGAGAGTCGGTCGGGGTCTTGAGGGAAAGGGAAGGTAAGGCAGGCCCACTCATGCGGCGGTCGTAAGACTGGCACGCTGGTAGATAATTGGCTTTTCTGCGTGTACGGTATCCATCAGGTAGGTAGGTCCCTTAAGGTGGGAAGTTGCTCTGCTCTGCTATGTACCTTCACATGCTCTCGCTCTTTTCTGATTTCCTGTCTCGATTCGTTGACCGACGACAAAAGAAGATTAGCCACCACGCACATACCGTAATTTCCCCAACGCGAATCTCACTTTAAACTAACGCACCACATCACTTGAGGAGCTATTGCCACTGCCACTATCCGTACGTATTCTGTACCGGCTTTTTCTTTCACACCTTGGGGATCCGCACGAGGAAGGAAAAAGGTCTCGTGCTCGGCCATTATCTCGACGGCGCCAATCCCCGGTCCATTACCCTCTCGTTCCTCCTTTTTTTTTTTTCCATTATCAATCCCACAATACCCACCCTTTTCTCCCGTCGCTCAAACTACTTCCTCTTACATATCTGCGCCACCACGGCATCGCCCTCCTCCTCTCCGTACCTTACTTCGCCCTGTCCCATTGCTTTCTCCACCACTCCCGAATATCCTCGCTCTCCCACTACCCCTTGACGTCTCGCCGACCACCTTCAGCCCCCTTTCCACAATTATCCAGACTACCAGAATTGCACGACACTTCCGACTGAACAAATTCGCAGCAGAATTTTACAGGGGCGTCTTCATTTACTTCAGCAATTAACCTCTTCGGTATTGTCCCTGCCCTATCGACGTACTCCTCCCTCCCCTCGCCCACGCAGTTCCTCTCGGCTATCCCTTCGGTCAAATCATGACCCAAGGTGCAGGCAACGGCCACCCTAACGGGTTGGCGCTGCCTCATGTCCGAACACTTCCCCTTTTCTACGACAGCGAAGATTACCAGCAATCTGCGACTAGTCTAATCCTGACTGTTCGACCAGACTGGGCCTCCGACGACTCCAACATCGAATTCGTTCGCTTCACCGACGGCATCACCAATACCCTGCTCAAAGCCATCAACAAGCGAAAAGGCTGGTCCAAGGAGGATATAGACAGGGAGGCTATATTGTTGCGCGCATATGGCAATGGAACTGCTGTCCTAATCGATCGCGAGCGCGAGGCTCAGAATCATGAGCTTCTCATGAAGCATGGCCTTGCTCCCGAGCTGCTCGCCCGATTCCAGAATGGAATGCTCTACCGCTTCATCAAGGGCAGTGTTACAGCCCCGGAGGACCTCAGCAAGCCGCATATCTATCGAGCTGTTGCCAGCAGGTTGGCTCAGTGGCATGCGACAGTGCCCTGCATTACGCACCCGTTGTCGACGAACGGCAATGCCAAGGATTACCATCAGGACCTGGAAGCCATCATCGAGAATGCCGCGCCTGGAAAGCCTGTGCCTAACCTTTGGTCAGTGATGCAGAAATGGATTCTGGCGCTACCCAGCGACACGCAAGTCCAGAGGGAGAGACAAGACAAGCTTCAAAAAGAATTCGAATATATTGTGGAGGAGTTTAGCCAGCGCCCGGGTCTAGGTGTCGATGGTGTAAGTCTCACAAAGCCGCTATAATTCGTCTGTGATTACTAACCATTCGCTCGTATTAGCTCGTTTTTGCCCACTGCGATCTATTGAGCGGAAACGTGATTGTGCTGCCGAGTACTGTTCCTGCCAAGGGAAGCAAGAAGGAAGCCATAGTCACGTTCATCGACTACGAATATGCCACGCCGTCGCCAGCCGCTTTCGACATCGCCAACCACTTGGCCGAATGGGGTGGTTTCGACTGCGACTACAACTTCATGCCCACCCAGTCCCAGCGTCGAGAATTCATCGAGGAGTATATTCGCTCGTTTTTCAAATACTCCGAAAGCAACACCAATGTCGATGTCGAGACGGAGGTCAGAAAACTTACATACGAGGTGGACCTCTTCCGTGGTGTGCCAGGATTCTACTGGGGTATCTGGGCGTTGATCCAGGCCGTCATCTCGGAGATTGATTTTGACTACGCCTCGTATGCGGAAACGCGCCTTGCCGAGTACTGGGCGTGGAAGGAAGAGAAAGAAGGCAGCAGGGCCGCGGCCGGCAAAGAGAAACCTTTGCGCGAGAGACGATGGGAACAACTGGAGTAAAGTGAGAAGGTTGACATGACCGGATCGGCTTATGAGGTTGTGGAGTTCCGATGACAGCAGCCCATGAACGACAAGGAAAAGGGAAGAAACCAACCTGAGCAAGGACATTCGGCAAGAATGATTTGTTTACGTCAATTTCGACTGCGAAACAGAAATGGATAGAAGGCAGCGAAGCATGACATCGACACGGGCCGGCGTCATTCAACATGAGCTCGACGAAGGCCGGGACAGAGCTCCGGGGCGTTTAGGGAGGGGTTAGACGGGAATTTTCTTTATACATAATACATCAAATACCACGTAAGAAAAAAGAACTCGGGAAGAAATCTGGTAATCTCCTTGACAATAATTTTTTTAAAAGGAAAACGGGAGTAGGATAAATCGGGATGAGATACCCGATACAAGGCAGTACACACTTGAACGTACACATGTACTTTGATGGAAGCAACCCTACGGCTGGGCTGCCAAGATTACGCCTTCACTTTCTTGCGCTAGGCGACTATCGACGGACAAAAACACTCCCCAGGTCGGACCCGATTAAGGCAGAGAGCCCGGGAAGCATGTTTGCCGGTCGTATAATAGCCCCGTACTGGACGAGATACCCGACGGTCCCTTTCCGGCCGAGCAGATGGCGGGTGACACCCGTTTGGCCCCCAATTCAAACCGTCTTACCGGCCAGACGGATTGGGCCACAGCCCCGCTGGGCCAGCCTGGGCGTAGCCATGAAGCTCTGGGGTATCCACCGTCTGTATGTCTGCCTGCCTGCCTGCCGCGAGTCAAGCATGTGGGTAAAAACGGCTGCAATAGAGTCAATATTGTAAAATGCAAAAAAGAAAAGCAACAGTGTAGCCCGCAGCGTCGTATGTATGTGTGATATCTGCGAGCTGCAAGCACATGTTAAAATTGAGGAAATTCTGCCCACCCTTCGTACCTATCCGTACTTGGTACCCTGCTCGGAAAGAACATCTACCCCTCCCCTTCCAACCTGACTCTTTTCTACCAGAGCTCGACCAACACCATACAGCCACACACCCCTCCCGTCCCTTTCTCCTCATGTCACCCATGGCCCATTTTCAGCCTCTGCACTGACCACCTCTCTGGCGGGTGGGCACTTGAAGGGGATCGATATGGTCTGAGCTTACTCCTCTGTGTCCTCCATTTTGTCATCAATGCGTCGTTGCCAGCATAAAGACCAAACTTATCGATCGTCGTGGAGGAGGAGGAGGAGGAGGAGGAGGAGGAGGGGATTGATGCTGGCATTTGGCGGCGGGGGAGAGAGGACCGGCAGCCTCACACACTGTCGATTCAACTAGGGGCCCTCACGCCATCCGTACCTTGCCTGACCTAGACCCACAATCATTGATAGCAAAAGGTATTTTGCCTAGGCTTGAGTATAAAAAAAGGCTCGATACCATCAGCAGTCATAGAACTACTTGCCTGGGTATAACAACAACACCGGCAAGTAGCACAGAACTGTCAGAGACACGGACGTCTCGCGGGTACGGGCCATGCAATCGAGATCTGTTGAGTCGACGATGGAGATCCAGGGGGGGGAGGGGCCGGCTGCCTCGCTCGCGTCTTTGCTGGAATGAGACAAGCGGGTAGTCGAGATTGACGAAAAACCTAAAAGGCTAGGAAGCCCGGTGACGGGGCAGTAATTCCGGTATTTTCCATCCCATCCCACTGCACTTTTGCAGAGGTTTCGTTTCGGAGGCTGGAGCCGCTGGGCCAACCGTGCTGCTCCTGACGCGCGTGGAACTAGCAGATCGAAACAACGGGTGAAGGCTTCGCCGACGGGCCAATTCGAAAATCAAATCTGGCGGGATGTCTGAATTACCCGAGAGTTACGAAAACGCGCCTGCGCCTGAGTCAACCCTGCCAGATCAAAGATGAGACTCGTTGGCCATCTACTTGGCATCTGGTACGTTGCCTTCTGTTCACGAGGCTTAATTGAGTAATTTGCCGTCCTGTACGATGATGTCTTATTCGGTACCGGATCCAGGGATCAGGATACTAGCTGCCGGGGAGGGGGGGCAGGATGAATTGGCTTGCAAGGAGGATGAACTCCCCCACTGGACCGAACCAAAGCCAGCAGATGGTCCGAGGGCGGTCACCGGGGAGTTATTCATGTTGATACAAAGTATGCCGTACAGTAGAAAACACTTGTCCAACCTAAGGTCGGGAAAGGTCGTACAGAAATCTCTGGGTACCAATTCGACCGGCCAGGAGGATGCTATAATCACGAGGTGTGACACGGGCAGTGACGGGTCGATGGACTGCTCATCTCCTGCTTTCATCAACCTCAACTCAATTTCCAGCGACATCCCTACCTTGAGGAACTTTTGACTTCATGGCAAGACGTGGCTCATGTGTCATGGCGAACGAGCCATGAGCACGTACCGCAGATTCATGGTATAACCATGGTGCTTTTGCAGTTCACGCCGCGAACATTTGAGAATTGTCGAACTCTACGTGCCCTTCGCTATGAACCGGGTCTATTCGATGTCTTGCGGGCCCTCCTAGCTGAGCTGAACTCTCCCTTCCTTGAATGCAACGGCCAAGTTGGCAATATTTCGCTTAGTAGGGTCGTCTGGGTAGAGTTTTCGGCTCGTCAAGTAGGTTGTCTTGATCGTGTTAGATGATGGTCCGACACAAACGACTGTAAACCGGGGACTCTGTCGGCAACGAAGGATGTGGTGAAGCTGGTCTCGTGTCCGGGAGTTTTTGTACAAATACAGAGCACTATGTACCGCTTGTTCGATCTCCTCCATGCACTTGCCACCCTCTCCATTGAGGTGACTTTTGACTTCGTCCAAGAAGGGGAGAACGGCAAGAGAGGGTGGTGGAGAGGCATGGGGAGGGTTCCAAGAGCATATTCCGTCCACTAGTGAAGCTTCGATCGAGAGTGACCGCCTGCTTGCCAGGCTTGAGGCCTGGCGCGGCCAACCCCATCCACCGTGTAACGGTCGACGCTGCACGTTTATCGCTGCTTTAAGGTCAGATTTGCTTCTGTGTAGGTAGCTGTGGCTGTGGCCCCACCCCTTCGCCGTCACCCGCAGCAGCTATCTGCAGGTTGTAATGGTGACTCGGCACATGCTTGTTTCTGCCGGGACTGGCCCCAGCATCGTACCACGGACTCCATGCCCCACGTGGAGCCTAGCAAGCTGATCCGTGTGGCGTGGGCGTGGTCGTATCGACGTGGGTTTGGCGCCTTCTAGGTGCGTCTACGACGGGAAACACCCGCGTAGTCGAGAGGCAGAACGAGATGAGATTCGAGGTAAAGACCAGTCAGGGTTGTCTCTCAGGACCTGCGGCGGAGAGCTGGTGCGCAGGCTGCGTCGACCAGGCAAGGCGGAAATGTCGCAATCTCTTGCTCACGGAGGGATCCCCCTGCACTCGTGTGATGCTTCCAGAACCGCCCCCAACCCGGATAGAACCTGACGTTACAAGCTCGAGCTAGCGAGCGAAAAGCCAAAAGGAAAGCAAGCTTAAGACCAGCAGTGCCGTGAGAGCTCAATATTAGCCATACAATCACTACCCAGGATCTCATAGGCTGTAAGTAGTTGAGCCCTCGCTGATATGAAAATTGGCCAGCTGAAGCCCTGATTGAAGCATTAAGGGTAGGGGCGGCGCTCGGTCCCCTTTGCACCCAATGCAGCTGACAGACGTCAAGACTTGTGTGAGGAGCAGACGGAGTGATTCGAGACGAAGCCGACTGGTACACACACAGGACGGAGGCGACGGACAGACAGCAAGGCTAAACGGACGTTTAGCTTGGTCTCGTCTGATGTTTTTTTCTAATTCTTTGCTGCTAGTCGGCTTTTGTTTGACTTGGGGGCAGCGGCCGGCGGTCGGGGAGTCGGAGATGGCGCAAGCGGCCCCACGTCGTCGATGCCCACACCCAGGCTCATGGGCCCCATGAACCCGTTGGACGGAGGTTCCTGGGTTCCCTACACTAGTTTGTTTCTCCCAGGCCTCACTCGCCCGTCTGTCTGGTCACCATTTTCTCAGCGCCTCCGTTCCCAAGGCGGGAAATAAAGCGGTAAAGGACAGACCTTAGCAGGAGACCCTACCGGAAGGTGGCAAGGGTAGAATCCATAGGACAGGTCGACGCGCTCAAGGGGTTGGAAGCCAGATTGGTTGAGGTCGACTGCGTGTGTGTGCGGCGGCTGACCACCCCCTCAACGACATAACGGCCATGAACTTCATGTCCCTCTCCCCTCTCCCCAGCCCGCAGTAGCTCGAGATTCCGTGATTTAGGAGCCATCATGAAAGCAGCTCGAACTGGCTGCGACCACGGCGGCAGTATACGGCGTGAAAGCAATCGGGGCAGTCAAACGATCTTAGTTCGCCGCGAGCTGGTCAGAAGAGCTAAGAAGCTAACCGGCCAAGCAAGTGGCTAATGTAACTTGGTAGGGAAGAAGCTGGGATGAGGCCGGGGTGTGATGCCAGACGACAGGGACTCAAGGTGTGTGCATTGCTTGTAGCCCATGCCCCGTGCGAATCGGAGGGCGGTACGGTTCCAAGACGGGCGTCATGGAATGGGAGACGGGCGAGGTAGGGCCGAAGGGGGAGCTGATAAGACTCGAAGAGGCGTGAGGCGTGCGAGGCCAACATTTTGTCGATTTGCCCGCTCCCGCCTTACCTGGTAGATCCAGAGATGTCCATGGCGTAGTTTTGCGGGTTGTGTTGCCACCGGTCAACTCTGCTCTGATGGGTTAAGAGAGAGAGGGCACGAAGGGACTTTGGAAGACCAATAGGTTCGAGAGTGCAAAGGACTGAGGAAGTGGAAGACGATAAGTGCGCGGCATGGCCAGGCGAGCCAAGATGAGGCAAGGCCAGCATGGTATCTGTCTGGCCGTGGATCGGATGCGCAGTTACTCCGTACGGTGAGGGTACATCGAGACCCTTGGATAAACATCGGTCGGATGGCGGCCGAAGTCTCCCACAGTGCGTTGAGCGTGTTTGAGAAGGCGGGTTTGTTGGTGGTCGTCTGTACTCTGCGAGAAGCGAATTGTTGACTGTCAATGAGAAGCGCCGAAGCTGGAGAAAGACGACTGTCCCTGACACTGTTTGGTGCCATTCGTGAGCACTCGCCAGTGCAGAACCAGATCATGGAACGATGCCGACGATGAAAGCGCCGGCAGGCATGGGAGAGGGAGGGGAGAGGGAGTGCTAGCGTGTCTTGATGCGGAAGCATCTTGAGCTGGGACGGAAAGCCCCTGATACCAGACCCAGGGATATCCCGTGGCGGAGTAGTCAATTTTTGAGGAGCAGCTGATCTCTGCGGTCGCGTCTGTGGTCAAGGTGCTGGCGCTGAAGCTGGTTTATTGGGGCTGTTCTAAGCGACAGACATTAAGGTAGGAGGGATGGGAAGAAGCGGAGAGGAGGGGGTAGATTGAGAAAAGGGAAGCCATTGAAGAGCTCGACGGAATCAGGGCCGACCGGTAGAGTAGAAGTCGGGATTTTGACCACAACCAATACGGGTATCGGTGGGATCTTGGGGCCAAAGTCGACGGTAAAGGCCCCGTTCGTTGGGATACCTGAGTAGCTGAGGCATCGCACGTTATCTACTTACTTGGCTAAGGAAAAAGAGACATACCTCGAGTGACATGCACACAGTCGTTGTTTGGGCGAAGGGTGGGGGCGAGGAAAGGGCGAGGACTAAAACACCTGAGGAGGAAGCAGGAGAAGGTACAAAGTGGACAGGGCAAAGGACGGGACGAGGTATTCCATAGCAAGAAATGAGGCAAGCACGCAAGTCAGCTGGCTAGCTTGGGACCTTCCTTATTTCCTGGTCATTCCATTTCCATATCCATTTCCATACCCACATCCATATTCAGAACCATAATCTATAGGTCCCCTAATCCCTCCACCTTGGATAGGTACCTTACCAAGTTACCTCACAGTCAACCCTATCCGTCAGCTACGGTCTGCACAGGGTTTCTTAGGTGCCTTAAGGTAAGCAAGGTAGTTCGTTGTGGACGATGTACCTTGCTCTAAGGTATCCAATTGCTTGCTTGCTCAAGGCAGCAAGGCAATAGCCCTCTGCCAGATCCCGGCCGGACCTGTCGCTGCTCTTCACCCACCCTCCTCGTCCTTGTCCCCATCCTCGTTCCCTAACTACCACGCTGTGTGTATAGTGGGTGCCTCCAGCCTCTCTTTTATTTTTTTCTTTCGTTCTCCCTCCCTCTTCCTGCCTTCTCTTCATCTCTCCTTCTCTGTCAGCCTCTGCCACAGTGTCTCCCATTTGTCAGGCTGGGTCATTAAGAATTCATTGTCCCGTTGTCTATCCACCGTTCAACCCATCTCCCCTGTGGCACCGATCTCACTTGTGTACAAACCCCCCCCTTCCCTCCAAGTCCAACCCAAGCTGGGGTCCCTTTATTTCTGTCTCCCGACGGGACACCAGCGTCACGTCGCCTCTCTCTCCACCCTGCCCACCTAAGTCTTGCTCGCCGTTGCTCCATATCTGCTAATCTACCTTACAAGACCGTTAGCCACGATAGCCCCACTTCCCCAAATGAACCCTGGCCAGGTGCTAAGGCAATAAAAGGTCCTGTTTCCCCAATGGGGGAGGAGCACAGCAGCACCGCGATCGGGTACGGTGCGCTCACTCGCTATTCAAACCATTCCCGCCAAAATCCGTCCGTCAAACCCACCATTTTGCTGCCTCAACTTCTTTTTGGTCTCTGGATTTCTTCGTAATCTTTGAGCATCTTCTTTTCCTTCGTCTCGCCTGTGCATTGTGTTTCTTCTTCCAAGGTCGGCTCAGAAAAGAGACGGAAATCAGAGCGGCAGTGAGGACCAAGCTTGCATCGGAAACAAGACCGGAGACCGCATAGCAGCAGCAGCACCACCACCACCATTCTCTCGCTGAGACCTCAGCCACTTGTGGATTGGAGCTGGATACTGGAGCTAGATCTGGACCTGGAGCTAGACCTGGAACTGGAATGAAAACTCGACCGATCAAGGGTCCCGCTCATCCAAGCAAGCTGTGCAAATCTCGCCTGTCGTACCTTACATCACCTCGCTCGATCCTGACGAACCACCCCTGGTGGGAATGAGGCAAAAAAAAAAAGTTGGAAATAACTCGAATCCGCCAAAGACAGAGAAAGATCTGCGGACACCGGGAAGGAAAGCGAGCAAGGGGATGCAAAACACTGACCGACACCCATTGATCACTTAGGAAAGCATGAACCCGGCAATTAAATACATGCCTAGTCCATTCCGACCTTACACAAAAACGCCCCCGGCACAACCACCAACAAAAAGCAACGCCACAACAACGATAGCATCACCCCTCGCCGCTATTTCGACGACTGATGATATGCACACTGCGCATACATCTAGAGAGGATTTGAGAGACGGCATAAACCGGGCGCTTTTAGCTTGTATCTGATGCAAACAGACCAGTCGCACCGACGTATAAACGGGCGAGCTTTTGAAAAGCAGAACAGACGATAACTCATGTCTATTTGTGCTATTTCTCCTTGCGCCTTGTCGACTACAATTTTCGAGTACGCCCACATTGTCGTCGTCGTCGGTGGGAGGAGGACGCCCTCGTGGCCCGGGAGGAATGGCGGCCGACCCCACCGATCCCGGCCTCGATAGCGCCATCCGTCAACTTCTCGATCAGCAGGCCGAAATCCAGGCGAGGCTCGCTGCCTTGCTGCCCGCAAAGTATGGTCTCAACGTCAACTTGGAGCTTGACATGCTCCGCCACAAGTTACGAGTGTTGCAAGCCTACTCCGAACATCACCGTAAGTTACCGCGCCCTTACAAACTGTTGCATGGTCTGCATCTCAATCGTCCGACTGATATCTTTAGATTTTTCTGCCAGCATACCAGTCAATTCTGGGCTCGAGGAGGCTAGGTCATTGCAGTATCGGTGCGAGTGTATTGAGACTGCTTGCCTAGAGCAAGGTGAGTTTTTCCATTCCACCCAAACCGTGCTCCGCAATTAGTCTCTAATATGGTTTAGGGCACGATCTGTTGGACCCAAACATGGTCGATGCCCTCAAGCGATCTCTATATGACGAAGCGCCAACTGGCTATACGGCTTGGTTGGACCGTAATCTTGAGGGCCACGACCCGGTCATCCGCGGATGGAAGATGAGGGAAAGCCTGTCGCCGTCGTCTCGGTCCACATCCTCGTTCAAGTGCTGGGACGAACGTTGCATACATTACATCTACGGTTTCCACAACAAAGACGAGCGAGACAACCATGCTCGAGAGCACACCATTCACCCACATCGTGACTCGGGCATGTCTGTCGACAACACACCGCCACTTCCCTTTCCTGAGTACCCGGCCCTACGACCATGGGGTCCCGAGACAGGAAAGCAGCCGCTAGCGCTTCAACTTCCAAAGCCGTCACCTAGAACACAGCTAGCTCCGCTGACGACAAGCCAGCCGAAAGAACGCCGCGATACCCTCCAGTCCTACTCTTTGGTCAGCGAATATTCGGCTCCTGGGCGCGGCTCTGTTGATTCCGAAGTCGATCCCCTGCTCCCCCCTTTAAAACGTAGCAGAGTTGGACAGTCTCGTCTCCAGTCGATTGGAGAGCTGAGGCTACTCCAAGATTCCGGACCATGCTTGCGCTGTATGGTAACTAAACAATCTGTAAGAAAAGCAGTCCATAGCAACTTTTTGGGGTAGATTCATTGACACATACCGGCAGTGCGATTCCAACGAGCCTTGCTACTATTGTGCCGACCAACCCCTTACTCCAAGCAGTGACTTCTGGAAGACCATCGGCTGTCATCGTGGCTCCCTGGACGCCTTCTCGGATATCATGCTCCCAGGTCGGTACTCGCACTCCAGAAACAGGCTCAGTCTAACCCTAAAAGCGCCAGTATCACCAAGACAAATACAAACTCCGATCATATCTCCGCTGGCTCAACGAAGAAGCATGAACGAGCATCTAGAAAACAGCTACCGCATATCGCCAGACATATTACATGCAGTCAAAATAAACCTTGATTTCGATGACGGATTCTGGTGGACGGAGGAGCTTGCGAATCGTCCTTTGGCCAACTCTACGCTCTCAAATTATTCTAGAGAAACGATCGATCGGCCACCACCGATTTTAAACATCCTCACGGCGAGTTGGAATGGTGGTGGGACTGCGTACAACTTCCTCCACCTGCTGAAGACCAGCGGCATAATTGCCACAACGAGAGAGATTGAGGAAGCGGTTTTTCCAGTGCTATACCGGGCGAAACTTCTGCTGCGAGAAGTCATATTCTGGGATCTTCAACAACCCGAACCTTCGATTCGCCTTGATGGAGGCCCGCCTCATCGACCTCTGTTTACTGATGAGGTCGACCAAGATGCGCACCTCCGTTTGCTCTACACTTGCATGTCGCAATTCCTCCAGGCATTCGAGAATGCAACAGTCAGAAAGGGGCCACATGATCCAAAGAGCTGGTTTGCCTCATTTATTGCGCTTTGCATCTTCAGTGTTGTGCGTACGATTTTGGTAGATATTGCGTCTTATCTACCGAGACGTCATTCATCGCAGACTCCTCCAGCCTGGAGAGGGACAGGTGGTGTGCAATCCATGAATAGCGTCTACAAGCTTCTGGTCACACTATTTGCTAGCTCCGGGCCGATGTTGCTCGACGAACAGACCTTGGATCTTGACGAACGAGACAGGGCCGTCATGGACTCGTTGTACATGATTATGCGAAAGGACATCTGGGGCCAACAGGGTTATACTTCTTCCAAGGATTTCTTGATCCATCTTGGAGATGGAAATATGGAAGGTGCAGCCACATTCAACGGGTTTCTAAGGCAAAGAGTCCCAGCACGCCCCGGCATGTTTGTTCTTCCGCCCATCGCAAAACCCGGTGATGAACCCAGGCGTCCTATGCACGACCCTCGGGCTTTGGGTGATCCTTGGATCCCGAATCCGACTCCACTCTCAGACCGAGATCCCTTTGCCGCTGCAATTGGTCCTGACTACCTTACTTCGCCACAAGGAATAGATCCCTTGGGCCGCAGACATACAGTTGGAGAGAGTCCAACGTTTCCACGCGGCTCTTTGAGGCCTTTGGAATCCCCGATCTCAGGCGGCAGAGGGCGGCCTACGTATCAGCGACCCCCGTTACGTCGAGTCTACTGCATCAAGTGCAATGAGTACCCTGAAGGTTTCAGGGGGGAGCACGAACTGCGTAGGCATACCGATGCTAAACACGCTTCCCTGGTGAGGCGCTGGGTGTGCACTGAGCCAGACAGTTATAGCCCGACATTGCCGCAACCTGTCATACCACTTTCAAAATGTAAAGCATGTGTGACGCAGAAACGATACGGAGCATATTACAATGCGGCAGCACATCTCAGGAGAGCGCACTTCAACCCGCATAGAGGCGGGAAGGCCAGTGGGGATTGGCCACCCATGACCATTCTAAAGGACTGGATGAGAGAGGTGCGGCAATCTGTTGATGTCCAGGACCAGGATGACTCCAGTGGAGGGGAGGAGGCCGATTACAAACCGCCGCTTGAGTACTTTACCCAGGCGCCACCTCCACCGCCGCCTGCACGATCCCCTACATTTGGTCCAACAATTCTCGCGGCAGCACCGCCGTCCGTCCCCTTGATGATAGCTCCCGCTGAATCGATGGTGTCTTCTCAGATGAGCAGCCCATCCAGCAAGACTCTTGACAATCGGACCCGGTGTCCTCACCCAGATTGCGGCCGCGTCTTCAAGGATCTCGCAGCACACATGCTTACACATCAAGAAGAACGTCCGGAGAAGTGCCCGATAGAAACATGCGAGTACCACACGAAAGGGTTCGCGCGCAAGTATGACAAGAATCGACATGCACTGACGCACTACAAAGGGACAATGGTTTGTCCATTCTGTCCGGGGGTGGGCACTGCATACGAGAAGGCTTTCAATCGTGCCGACGTGTTCAAGCGACATCTCACATCGGTGCACAACGTTGAGCAGACGCCCCCCAACAGCCGGAAGCTCATCATAAGCGGATCCGGCAATGTGCGAGGCGATGGTGCCAAATGCTCAATCTGCCAGAGTTATTTCGGGACAGCTCAAGAATTCTACGAGCATCTTGACGACTGCGTTCTCAATGTCATCGTGCCGACGTCAGCCAAGACGCCGAGGGACTCGTCGGTGCTGCCTTCTTCAGTGCCAGGTGTGGAAGAAAGGGAACGACTAGGCGACAATGATACTATCAACGTACAAACTGGGTCGCCGGTAGGCGGAAAAATGGATACCAACCCATAGCGACGATTTGGAGTTGGGTAGATGGGACGTTGCTTTGGTTTTTGTGTCAAGTATAGGCTGGAATCATCTTTCCCCAAATACCCCCGGTTTGCAATACTTTTCGATACAGCTTAACTTATTAATGAAACGATACCAAAGGTCCCTGGTGGCCTGATTCTTTGACGACAAACATCGCGCCATGAGGATTTTCTCAGTGATACTGTCTCAATCTCGGGGCTGGTACCTGTCTCCCATGGTGGAAATTTGAGAGTTTATCTACGGGAGCACATTGCATTTGGGGGCAAGAAGCAAAGTTGCTGACTATAGCGTATCATTCAGCTGCCAGTACAAGCCTGTTTCAAGTGCTCGACATCTAGTTCATCACCGGTATTCCCAACCCCATGCACAAGCCTCTGGCGCCTGTTGACCACAGCTGCGCCTGTCCACACAATTCATTACAATCCAAAGTCACATGAGTTTCCATGACAATATACTTGGGATTCCGCCGCATCTTGCTTGCATTCCGTCCTGCCATCGTTGCGTCTGTACAAAAGAAAGGGGGGGGGGGGGGCAAAAGGTAACATTGAGGAGGGCTATAAACGTGTGGGATGTAGTATATATATAGAAAGAGCAGACCAGGCTCGAGTCTTGAAAGTGTTTTCAAACCTCGAAACCGACGGGGATGAGTCCCGTGCCAGTCTTGGGCTTCCTCGCATAACCATTCAGCATCCTCCATCCGGCGCCGCAACCCCGACCCTCCTCAACAATGGAAGCAACGCCCTCGACACTCTTGCCGGCCTCTCTCATCGCCGCGCCGGCCGTCACCGTGTCCGCGAGCCGCAGCTCGCCGCTGACCTTTTCCATCTCGCACCGCAGCAGCCAGCGCTCCCAGCTCCAGCCGCCAACGATACTGGTGACGTTGGCGACGCCGTCCGTGCTGCCGGTGACCATGGCCTCCATCGTCACCGTTCTCACCTCCTCGCCGTCGGGGCTCTCCCGCACGGCGGGCAGCGAGGGCAGCGGCTTCTGCGCCTGCTGCGACGACTGGGGACGCGCGCCCATGGGCAGGCACATCCACGCGCGGCGGATCTCATCGAAGCCCGCGCGCGAGAGACGGCCGAGGAACATCTTTGTCGGGCTGGGGTCGTAGCCCAGCGTCTTGAGGTCAAAGCCAAACTCGACGCTCTTTGCGAGGCCCATAGGGCCGGCGTTTATGATGTCCGAGTCGAGGACCGAAAATTCGAGGTATCCGCCGGGCTTCAGCACGCGCATGCACTCCTTGAGGCACGTCTCCCACTCGTCCTCGCCGTTCTCGCCGACAAACTTGAGGATGCTGTGCAGTTCGCGCGCTGAGATGAGGTCGAACTGGTCGTCTTTGAAGGGCAGGCGGGTCAGGCGCTCGACGGCCACCTGGCGGTGGTTGGGCGGGCCGCGGATGTTGGAGTTTGACAGCTGGCGGACAGTCTTTGTGGTAACGGTGTAGATCTTGGTGTTGGGGTACTGCAGGGCGCAGTGCCAGGCCCAGTCGCATGCAGACTGGCCTCCGAGATCGAGAATTCGGGCTCTGTCGCGGGCCACGCCGTCACGGCCGGGTGCCATGCGTGACAAACGCCCGAGGCGCTTGATGACGGGGGCGGAGATGAGCTTGCCGCCGTTGAGCATCTTCATGGCGGCGACGTGCCAGGTGGGCATGGCCATCTGAGACATGGCCTCGTGCTCCTTTTCGCGGCGCAGCTTCTCGGGGTCATCGTGGAGTATGTCGTCGCCGCGGGCAACATTGGCGCTGAGGCGCTTTTTGGCGGATTGGGGCACGACGCTGAGCTGATACTTGCCGAGGAGTTGGTTGCGGTGGAACTCGCGGAGGCACACGCGCTGGGCCTGGAGAGCCTCAAAGCGGGGGAGCTGATGGACGATGACGTCCTGCTTGCTCGAGCGAACGACGTAGTCCTGGAAAGCGCGGTAGTATGCGGATTCCTGTCTCGACAGCTTGGAGGGAAGACGGCGGGGAATGTCGGTCTTGGAGACGACCTCGGAGAAGCGCACCATCTTCTTTCGGGGCACCGAAGAAGGAATATCTTGCTCGGGGAAGTGCTCGACTTCCTCATCAGCGGCTTCGGGAATGGTATCGAGGTTGTTGTCTTCCTCAGCCTCCTCAGCCTCTACGGGCTTCAAGTATGCGCGCTGGGCCCTGAGCCAGAGCTCGGTGCGGTCGAAGTTGGAGAGGGTAACCTCCTGCTGCTTGCGAGCGTACTCGGGGTCGTAGACCGTTACGATCTCTGTTGGTATGTCCTCGACTTCAGGGGAAGTTGGCTCGGCCAGCGTTGCCGATGAGCTCGAGTCGTTGGCAGGGACTATGGGTCTGGCTGTTGGCATGTCATCCTCATCCATTTCCTCATCGTTCACCTCAACAACCTGCTCTATAATTGCAGAGGATGAAGGAAAAGAGCTGCGATAAAAGTCCTCCGCAGCATCGTTTATAATGAGCTTGGCGGGTGCTGATGGCACTGGAGGCACAGAAGCGTCCATGTTCCAAGGGCAGCGGTAAAACTGCTCTGCGGTGGTTGATGTTGGCGGCACCACATCCTCGAGGGTCGCCGCGGGCATGTGCCACGTTGTTCTGGTTCTGGGAGAAAGACCAGAGAAAAAACCGCCAGGAGAGGGGATGTCGAGCTTGGTGAGGTCGGCCAAAGACTGGCGGCGGGAGTTTGGGGTAAGCAAGGCCGCACGCGGTGCTTCGGGATGTATGTTGGTGAACAGGCGCGGAGGCTGTTGGCGCATCTCGGTGATGGGCTCTTGAGGAATCTCTAGTACCTGCTCCGAGTGGATATGGTCGTGCTCATGCAGACTGTCATTGTCACCAGAGAGGGCATGCAAGGTTGCCAACACGCCGGGTTGCAGTTGCACACCTGACCAGTCTTCCTCCTTGCCACTGTCACTACCGATAATAGGGGTTGGCGGCGCTGACATTTGTGCCAACTGCTCTGAGCTTAGACTGCCATCGAGCGATGGCGGTGCCGAAATGGTAGGGATTTCTTGAGCCTGCTTCGCTTGCATGAATGAGAAGACCTGGGGAGACATCTCGACGCGGGTTGGCGGTGTTGGCGGCACTGGTGATGCGAGACTCTTTTTGAGACTGGCAGCAGACCAATCATCCGTAGATGTATTCCGAGCGCCAGGAATAACGAGAGGGGGCAAAGCTCTGCGAGCACCAGTCGCATTCTGCTTGGTCATCTCATTGCGACCAGAGTTGCGACGCCTCACGGACGCCTTGCGGGATGGTATTCGGCGCAGCGAGGTTGGTTCATCCTCATCGGTGACATCGTATAGGTCGTCGAACTCGGTGACGTCGGTCATGACGCTTGATCGGTTGTTATTCCACGGGTTTGATGACGTCGAGGGAGAGCTGCTTTCTTCGGCCGAGACAGTCGATGGCGAGGACGGCAAGATGGGAGCGGAGAGGAAGTGGAAGCCTCTTGGGGTGGGAAAGTGGTCGCTCAGGGGTGATAGCCAGGCCTCAATGTTGAGAGTTGAGGTCTGACTCCTGAGCTGTCTTTTGTCGGTGGCATACTGCAAATCCTCGCTCTCCTCCTCCATTATAGTATTAAGTGACCTCCCCTGCCTCCGAGCCTGCGAAGGGGAGGGGGGTCTGTATGTTGATGAGGGTAAGTGAATAATCTCAGCCATTTTCTCCTATGCAGTCAGATATCCTGATGTAGACTTGCGGTTCCTGTGTGCTGTAACGGTATAAATATAGGCAAAATGCGACGTTGTGTATTTGGAAAAAGTTGTTGTCATAAGACGGCCGGCGTCGTTGCTTGGTGAATGTTAATATCAAAATGGTAGTAGGAAAATCGTGTAAACGACAGGCTGCCTCGATCAACGAAGCCTTCAAGGGTTGTTGTTGCAACAGCAATGACGCGGAGAAAGAGATGAGAAAATGAAAGGGAGGAATAGCAGAAGAGGCTCGGCGGTTGGCCAGGGCCGAGTGATATACTGTGATGAGGCCTTGCTCATCCGTGGCGTGGACAGGAGGCGGCTAACTAGGAGGTCGCCCGAGTGGATTGCGAGGTGCGATATGCGCACACACACGCACAACGGAACAGTACGATGCGCACCCAAGAGCGACAGCACAGCATCTTTCACTGATGCATTGCAGTCAGTAGGTCGCACTCTCGATGCAGCGCGCCTGCTGCACACACTGCATTGGCCCGAATGGGGATGTGCTACCGGCGCATGGGAGGCAGTGATGAGGAGACGACGAACACATCCCCGTCCCAAAAGGTTATCCCATCGAGCCACGGATACATCTTCTGACCAATGGGCACACAAAGAAGAGAATCTAATTTGGGCATACAGAAGAAGAACATGGCCTTTGTGAGCGTCGACTGGCTGGCGCGCGCGAAGACCGGAGGCGGGAAGGTGGGAGCAAGCCTGATTGGGGTTGCAGAGCTGTCGTGCCACCGACCAATGACAATGACAGGCGCTGGGCGGGCGCTTAGAAGCGATCTCGATTGGACGGCTGGCCACTTCACGAGCTACATCTCCGAGTTGAAAGGTCTCTGAACTGGCCTGGCGGAGAACAAGCTATTGACCGTCGCATGGAGTTCATACAGCCTCTTCATGCAAGAGTCTAATGAGATATCGGTCTTGACTGCTCGATCCGTGAAGCAGTTTGCGCCCAAGCTCAGACGTCGTCGTTTTCCTGATGATATCATGTTCAGCTTCAGCCCCGCCAAGTGCAAAGGTGGTGGCCTCGCTGTGGGAGTCGTCGCCGCCGTCGTCTGTTACCGCACGCTAAAGGCGAACGCGGGGGTAAATGCAGGTTGTATCACTTGCACGTCGAGTCCGCGTTTCGTTTGTGATGCCTTTGGGGTTGGGAGTTGGAGGTAGGTGAATCGGAGCCTGGAGACTGACATCAACGGCGTGGTCTGTGTGTGGCTAGAGCTGTGCCTACCTGCTGCCCCTCGATGGGACCGAGCCCCCAGCCACACTAATTACCTAAGCAGAAAAGATGAGGTGGTCTGTTGTGGCAGTTCATGCATTGCCCCGCCATCGAAATCAACCCCGCAGTCGGCCGTCCTTGGAAGTGCGAAGAGAGAGAGACAGAGAGGAACGCGTTACCTACGTACTTGATACCTCTACTTGACATCCTTTGCGAGCGACTCTTCTCCTGTCAAAACCGGCCCTTTCAGATCGTGATGGCCGACAATGACAAGTCAGAAACTTCTGGTGAGCCTCAAGGCCGCCATGTAACCTACTGTGGTGGTAAGTAAACATGCGCGACCTTGTCCCTCAAGAATACTCCCGGCGCGAATTCTGACTTGCCACCCGACGTCTAGTCTGCACTCTTCCCCCAGAGGTATATTCTTATCAATCAAGCCACCTTAAAGCTTCGGGACACTCATTGAAACTCCCCGATTTAGTACTGCGAGTATGGAGGCACAGTGAAGAAGTGCCAGGACTGGCTGGAGAAGAAGCATCCCGACCTGTATGCGAGAATCTGGTCAGCAGGTATGTGGTTTCGCATGACCAGGTCACTGGGACTGAATGCTCACATCTTGTCCCACAGAGGCTCTCGAGCAAGCAACCGCATCCCTTTCCGTCGACGCCCAGAAGCGAGCCGCCAAAGACGCACAGAAGAAGGCTGCCAAGGCCGAAGCTGCGGAGGCCAAGCAAGCCGACAAGTTGGCCAATAGCATGGTCACTATCAAAAGAATCGAGCGCAACAAGAGAAAGTACGTCACATCAGTCTCCGGTCTCGAGTCGTTCGGTCTGGAGTTGAAGAAGGTCGCGAAAGAATTCGGAAAGAAGTTCGCGACTGGCTCATCCGTTACCAAGACCCCAAGCGGCAGTGAGGAGATTGTCGTGCAGGGAGACGTTAGTGACGAGATTGAGGAGTTTTTACTGGAAAAGTACAAGGAGATACCCGAGGATAACATTGAGCTGGTGGAGGACAAGAAGAAAAAGGCCAGCACGACAGCTTGAGCCTTGAAAGGCGTAATCCATCAATTGAGTATGCCTGGCCGTCATCATGTTCCCGTCATTATTCCCAGTACGCCATATATATCCAACCCTTCGTGATTTTGCCCAAGTACGCCGAGCACCCGCCCCGCCATAAAAGTGACAGCATAAGACAACGAAAATGGTCGCTCCTCTGAATCCATGAGGAGCTAACCCCTTTTCCGCAGTACCCTGGTAGTACCCGCCGCAGATGCTGGAGCCGATTTAGACGCTGCAGGCTTCCTGGTGGTTGCTGCCCCAACACCCTTCCTAATCGTGCCCATCACTGTTCTCTTTGCGGGTGCTCCCGCTGCTGTCTTCTTGACAACTGTTCCAGTGCTGCCCTCACTAGAGTCACTGACTCGCTTGCCCGTCCGCGTTTCGGGCCGTGACGGTGCTTTAGCTGCCGTGGTTGTGTTGGCTCGTCGGGTTCGTGTAGGAGGCACGGTTCCCGTAGCAGGTGCAGGCGCTGATGCGTTCGAGCTGGCCGTCGATGCATTCAAAGGACGCGAAGGAGCTGTGCGGCTAGTCTTCTTTGCCTTCTCGACTATGCTCGAAAGGGCTGATCGGGCGCTCGTATGTTGCTTAACGGGAGACGATGTCGGTCGCGCAATTTGTGAAGATTTCGACGGCGAAGATGGTGGTCGCTCGCGCGCCAGCGATCGGGTGTTGGATGAGGTGGGCGACAAGACCTGCGATGAACTCAACGTAGCTGGAGCAGCACGGTGCTTCTTCTTGGGGTTAAGAATTTGCTCGTTCTCCTTGTCTCCGCCCGCAATGGCATCACTAGCATACCATGTCAGTACGACAAAATATCAATTTCCTATGTGACAAACCTCAATCGCTTGGTAGGGCGCGTCGGCGGTGCCAGCTTGTGTGGGCTTCCCCGTGGAGGAAAGTCCTTCTCGGGAACAGGTGGCGGCCGCGAAGCTGCCTCAAGGCGTTTCTGCTGTTCGTTGGCTCTATCTACCAGGTCCGCCATGGTCATCTTCAGCATAGCTCTGGGAACGCGGTTGACGCGCATTTGGATTCGTGATCGAAGGGTTTGTGCCTGCTGATTGTATTGTGCGCGCAGTCGCCTGGCGCGATCGGTGACTACAAAACCATTAGGAGGACGCGGCCAACAGCGTTAAGGGGTTTCTTGCTCTCTAATTGCAGGTTATCAATGATGGCCTGCTTTTGCTCCCGAGATATTCCAAGCCTTTGCCGCTTGCTCGGACTGCTGCCTAGCATGGGAGGCGTGCCAGCCTTCGCAGTGACCATCTGTCTTTTTGACATCGTAGGTTGCTGCTCCATCTCATCTGAGCTTCTCTTATTAGTTCGCGCGGAAGGCATAACGTCTGCTGAAGTTTGCAAGGCGTTGTGGGTGAAAGCGTTTGGCGCTGGAGAAACGAGCCTGGTCGCGACGAGAGCGTGGAGGACGACAGAACTAAGAATGATGGGGCGGAGGCACTGTTATGAGTGGCTAGTGCTCCAGAAAGTAAACAAACGTGACAGCGGGCAAGACCCTTACCTAAGCCAATGGCATCTTGACCAGTCCCGGCTACCTTATTCATGGATTACCCAAGGCCCCACCTAGTTTCGTCTCCAGCCTTGACCCTGTGAATTCCAGCGAATTGGTAGTGTTTTGCTGTAAGCCTGCCATTGCGGTGTTCCACGTTGTGCCGGCCTGAATCTAGCATAATCGTTTGAAAATTGCAAATCTATTTGGAGCGCTATTGGTAGTATTTTCGAAATTTAGGGGCATAGAGTCACTGGGAAACGGAGCTGAAAGAGCATGATCTGGGGCTGGGTACTGCAAGTCCGACGGGAACGAGAATGATATATGCTTACGTTACACATGACTAGACTCTAGTTCACACAGTACTACTTCCCGATATGAAATTTCAAAGCTACGCTTGAATGAAAGTCTTCATACTTAGGGGTAGGAAGGGATTACCCGAATGACCAGGTACCTCTACCCATACCATACGCAACCAGCGTCACCAGGCTGAACTGCCTTACGCAGGAGCTCTCCCACCCTGCCTGCCGACGTCAAACATCAAGCTTCCCTCACCCATCCGAAGCTCGCCCGTCCAACACCACTCAACACCGCTATCCTCAAGCTTTCCAGCAATTTAAACCACGCCGACGACACCGGCGAGCATTCTAATTCACCGTCGCAACTTTCCTCTTACAACACTCGTCAGTGCTCCGCCCAAACCGTCAAGATGGTCCTCGAAGCGGTGATGGTCGTCGTCGACAACAGCGAAAGCAGTCGCAACGGCGACTATCAGCCCACAAGATATGACTCCCAAGCCGACGCCGTCAACGTTATTTTCCAGACCATTACAAATGGAAACCCCGAGTCCTCGGTTGGCTTGATGAGCATGGGTGGTAAGGGTCCCGAGGTGTTGGTCACCCTCACGACAGATCAGGGCAAGATCCTAGACGGATTGCACCGCACGAAGACCAAGATCAAGGGAACATCACACTTGGCCACTGGCATTCAAGTTGCCGGCGTGAGTATAATCGCTGCCGCTTTACCACCTGACTTTTCGCTAATCCGCCCCTCAGCTTGCCCTCAAGCACCGTCAGAACAAGTCCCAACGACAACGGATAATCGTTTTTGTTTGCTCGCCCATCGAGGAGGAAGAGAAAAAGCTAGTTCAGTTAGCTAAGAAGATGAAAAAGGGCAACGTTTCGGTCGATTTCGTACTGTTCGGCGACCTAGACGACGACGACACGCAGAAGAAGCTGCAAGCCTTCAATGAGAGCGTCAAGGGTGGTGAGGGCTCCAACCTAGTCGTCATTCCCCCAAGCAGCAAGCTTCTCAGCGACCAGCTCATTTCTAGCCCGATCCTGCTCGGAGATAATGCGGGCGGAAGCGGCGGCGGCGGCGGCGGTGGTGGTAGCGGCTTGGAGAGCGGCGGCGGAGGCGGCAACTTTGGCGAGTTCGACTTCGACCCCGCCATGGACCCGGAGCTGGCCCTTGCCCTCCGCATGAGTATGGAGGACGAGAAGGCACGACAGGAGAAGAAGGCCCGCGAGGAGGCCGAGTCCGGTCAGAAGGGATCTCTTGAGGACATTAAGGAGGAGGGTGAGGGCGCCCCCCTCCTCAACAAAGATGGCGAGTCAAGCAAGAAGGACGACAAGAAGGACGACAAGAAGGACGACGACTCGATGGACACCTCGTAAACAACTGTTTTGGAATCGTCTATCTCGTTCTTTGCCTGATCACTACCTCGAGTATGTAAAATAGAATATTGGCTTGGTCCTAGAGGAACATGCTGCTCAATAGAAGGGCCTCTGACTCCTGCAAACGCCGTCTCGCACTGAGCGTTACCCCATCCAAACGAAATCAGACTCCTGTGAATCATCTCCATCGCTGTGTTTACCATCCGTAGCGACTTTCCTCGGAAACTATCGATTATTGATCTCCCGGATGTATGATAATAGTTTGCGTTCAAACATTTCGCAGCGAATGGGCATTTCGAGCTGATAAAACGGGTTCTTCATGACATAGTCGCTGTAGAGGTCGTAGATCCTCCGAAGCGTTACGTCGATATTGGTCTGAGTCGTATCGGTGAAAAGGAGGAACTTTGTGCCTGTCATGGTGTTGAAACACTGCAACCGAAAGTTCTCCGTCTCCATCACCTCTAATCCCGTTGGCGGCTCCGGCCGACTCGGGATCCCGCCCGCGGCGGTCACGCTGGCAGCAGTTGCTGCGGCCGCGGCATCTTGCCGGCTCATCAGAGGGTTGAGACGGGCGGTAATAGCATGGACACTTGGGAGGATGCGTAAGCTTTCCTCTCGACTTGAGCAATGAAGGACACATGTGTGCTCACCCGTGAAATGTTCCTGCCAATACGAGATAGTCATTTGTTGTTAGCTGGTTGAGGCCTCCCTCGTGAAATGTGCGGTTGTAGATCAAGCCTCCGGCCTTATTGATCACGATGAGCGCAAATACGGTCCTATCTCCAAGGTTAGTGAGCGCTTTCTTCACTTCGGGTCAGAGAGTACGCACATAGCTTCAGTGGTCGAATCAACTCACGGCTGATGACTCTTCGGAAGGGAAATATGGTAATGGTTCGAGAGTGTTCTCATCGATGCGACATCTGAAGCATGCACTCATACAGTTGCCCTCGATGTCCCCATCTGGCCTCAGGTTTGCGGGCCTTAAGAGATGTGGGTGAGCTGGTGAACTGGTACGCTTCCTAGGCACCTAGCCCAGCCAGGAACCTTCCGCACACCTCACCCTTTCTGCGCACATGAGTCGCTAGGTCCACACCAAGGTCTCTGGACGAACGCCCCTTCTGGTGCCTGCACTAGCCCCAGAGACATTGGGTGGCGCCCAGTGGGACACAATCCTCTTCCTTTTTTCCCCGACCTGGGAAACAGGAGGACATGCCCTGGGCGACAAGGCAAGCAAGCACCATGGGTGGCATTCCCTGACAACTAACTACCTACCTACTATTAGCACCGCCTTTGGGAAATTCTCAGCCTCATCTACAACCTACCTTCTTTTCACCTACAGCTTTCGCCGACAACGGCTGCTCACCCTCCCGGACTCCATTCGCCTCGTCCAAGTCCCCCAATCGACGCAGAATCTGCTCACACTCATTGCACGGCATAGGGTCCTACGCTCCGTTGCCGACCAGCGCGAACTTTGAATAATCTCCATTCCCCCCCCGAATTGACCACCACGAGTCGCAAAGATCGAGAATGTCGCATCACGCTCCCACCTCGCGCCCGAAGCCCCCTCCACCGGGTAGCGAAGAGGCATCGTCAATCCTCAACCTCGGCGAATTCCAACACGTCGACACGCTCACATTGTCCGAAGCATCACTCGTCATCAACGCCCTCGTGACCAAGCGCAAGATGGATCGCAAGAACATTAACGAGACTGAGTATGTTCAATCTGCAATGTGATTTGCTCGTAGAGCGATGGCCTTTCGTCGTTATGGCTCTCAGGCGGCTGACATATCGTCTCTCTGTAGGATGTTGACACAGACTCTGAACTACCTGGACGCCTTCTCCCGATTCCGCCAGAAGGAAAACGTCGAGGCTGTCGAACGACTGCTCTCCGCACACAAGCAGCTGGCCAAGTTTGAGCGTGCACAAATAGGTCCGCGCCACCTATCCACTTGCTTACCTTTGTGAGAATCAAGTCGAAGCAACAGTATTGCTAACTGGATTGGCTCTTCAGGGTCGCTTTGCTGCGAAACGGCCGAAGAAGCCAAGACACTCATCCCGTCCCTACAAGATAAAATCTCCGACGATGACCTCCAAATACTTCTCGACGAGATTAGCAAGCTCCAAAGCAGATGACGGGCTTGGCACATCCGACGCATTGCACCGCGAACCGGCAGAAGCAGAGATGGAGAGTTGGGGTGTCAGGAGCTGGGCGATCCCGTTCAAGTCACCCTTGTTGCGTCGCTGACAACACTGTCCAGCGGATGGAAACTAGGGAGTCAGCATGGCCTGTTATTTTAGTGTGAGGGGAGAGAAAAAGGAATGGCTATGGAAATGCTTCTCGCAAGAAGCATATACTGCATGTTTGGCGTAAACCGGAAGGGGATCAGATTGTCTTTAAGTATGTGTTGAATACCAAATACCCATGAATTCGGCAAAAAATGGCCACATCCGTATTTCTCACTCTCTGCATTTGTCTTCGCAAGGAAGGTTAGTATATTGGCTCCCACTACTTATCATCACAAGGAGTACTAACGACATCAGGGTGAGTTGCATCTGTCATTTCCTTCATTGAGTGGAGCAGAGAAAGCTATTAGTAGGTCTAGCTATAGGTGACCATTTGATCTCAATCTCCAATTGCATTTCCATATGAACCATCCCGATTGTGCGTTGAATTTACTCTGACAAGAACCAGCAAGATCAGGCAAATCGCGTATCCGAAAAGCAAGCCTGGGTATCTCAACGCCTGTCAAAAGCCGAAATCCGAAACCATTTCCTTTCCTCCCCTTTAAACCTGAACCAAACTTCATAATCTCAAGCAGCATCAGCCGACTGGCTCTCAAGCAGCAGGGTCCCACTTTGACCAGCTAGTCACGTATCTACCCTCCGAGCGCTCAAGCTCCGTGGCATTCAGATTACCGGTGAGGTAACTGGGGGTAGTCTCCGCCACAGGGTAGAGTGAGCCACCGTTGGGGCGGTACGGTTTGTACTTCTGTACGCCGCTGCGGCTGCTGTGGATCTCAACGACCTTTGGCAGGCCAGGGGAAGCCAGCTCAGCAATGGCCGCTTGCTGAGGAGGGCCTTGGAGCTCAGGGGTGGCAGTGCCCAATCGAGACATGTAGTCTGGGGTTACCATACGAGACGTGAAGTCGGGAGTGGAAGTGGCCGTGGGATAGCCAAGGTCGGGAGTTGCGGTTGCGGTACGAGACGAGAAATTAGGACTGGCCGTGGTAGCCCTCGAAATGGCAGGAAGCATCGCAGGAGGAGGAGTCGGCGGCAGCGGCGGCATCCGCATAGACACGGAATCGCGGGTGTCGGGGCTGACCGGGTGGTTCATCATTCGGCTGGCAGTCTTGTCACTGACTCGGTTGAAGCGGGTTTGAGGCTCTTCGTACCGTCCTGTAAGTTGTTAGCCTCCTTGGGCCTGTATCAGAGGAGATTCAAAAACAGCTTGCCTCCAAAGGGGGAGAAGACCTCCTCGGGACAGAACGGATTGGATTTCATGGTCGGCTGGCTGATCTCATCCTCAGAACCACGCTTGCTTCCGGCTTTTCTGAGAGAGCTGATGGACTCTAGAGAAGCGCTAAACTTCCTTCTCTGCTTGGTGCACAGGAAGTAGGCAGCGATAACCACGCAGATCACCACCAAGACGGAAACGGCAATACCAGCCTGCGCAGCTACCGGAAGGTCGTTCTGGTTATGGTTAGACTTGTCCGCCAGGGCAGGAGCCGAAGCGCCAAGGACCTGGGTCTCGGTAGGGGCAGTTGGAGTGTAAAATTGGGGAGAAACGTAGAATGGATTCTGAGTGGAATCAACGGAGGTGAAAGTGGAAGCTGATGAGCCGGGGTCGTCAGTGAGCCAGATACCTCCGGGGCCAGTTGGCTCGGGTATAGAGAAGATAGTAGTGAGACCGCCAGAGGAGGTCGAAGTCTGGACTTTCTTGTCAGTGGTAGTGATGGATATCTTCGACGAGGATGTAATGGCAGACACCAAGACCGGCGCGGCGACAGAGGCGATAGTTTCCATGGGCCGGAGCTCGGTCGCAGTCAAGTAAGGGTTAAACTCGTCCGGGCATCGGCCATCTTCGCAGGGATTCACCTCGCAGCAACCCTCGAAGTGCTTGCAGGAGTAGGGGAATGTGCCGATCGGGCATATCTTCGCCTGTCTCGCGGGGATGAAGAGACGCATGTCTGCGGTCAACAATTTTCCTCGTCGAATAAATCGACGAGCGTGATGATGAGCAAAGTGAGATTTGACGTGGTCAATGGCTCGACGGTTTGTGAAACACCATCGGAACCGTGATTGCGACGGTGAAAATGGTGAAAATGGCGGAGGATGAGGCAAAATGGAAGTGTGATGAATGAGCGACGAAGAGAAATTTTGAGTTGGTGGGTGACTAGACAAAATTTCCTCGAAGTGAATCAGTGAAGAAGATAAAATTTACACTGCCAACTCAGCGATGAGAGACGGGCTTGATTATTTTCTGAGGCAAGGTAGAGGAGGAAGAAGGAGCCGTCGAGGTGGTTGGCGGTCTGTCACTTAAGATAGAAGGAAGGAACGATTGTGATACTGGCCTCACCTCCCGTCGTGCCTGCCACAGGTAGGTAAGTTAATTAGGTAGGTACCTGTCTGCAACGTAGGTGCCTTCCTCTCTTCTCGCTCTGAGAGGTAACCTTATCTTTCGTACCTAGGCAGGTGACCTGGTGAATTTCGACCATTTTCTTGTAGTGCTTGAAGGCATTCAAATTCGGACTGACGATCCCGCCAAGGCAGTCCTACAGTCCGTAATTTGCACTTGCACAGCAATCCAGAGCAACCTTGCTTCCAATCGACGAGTTCACTGAACGCCAACTTACTCTACAGATTGATTCTGGCCGTTGATTCTCTCATGGCCCTGCTCGCCGCGTCCGGAAGCGACTGCGTTGGTAATTGCTCGCGGATGAGTGCTTCACAGTTGTCGTCCCTCACGAAGATGCAAGGGCCAGAATCACGGGACAGCCCAAATGCATCAGACCAGTCGCATCTGCCACCGCGTCACGGACCCAGACAGTGACCGACATTGACGGATGGCCCCTAGCCGACGGGAAAGGCTCAGATGCGCGGCTAGATGTCAGTCAAGGACGGTTGCGATGAAGGAAGGGAGGGTCACGGCCGATGGACGGGCACCGCCCAAAAGCTTTGAATCTCAGAAACCAGCCAAACTCCATCTATTAATGCCACCACCCCAGCTAAACCAATTGCACGCCATCGACACACCGTCAGACTGCCACGCCTGTGTGGGTATTTCAAAACAAGGGGAAGAACTTTTGCTCGCCAGTCCACTTACGTTTTATGCGATATCGCTTACAACTTCTCTAGCAGAAGCTTAGTGCCAAGGTTACCCACGGGCTTGTCTGCCTTCGCACCGCCCTTCTTGCCCTTCTTTGCACCCTTCTCGCTTTTCTCGCTATCCTTCTGCGCCTTGGCCTCTTTGGCCACCTTCTGCTCGGCCGTCTCTTCGGTCGCGGCCTTCTGCAGATCTTTCTTGTGCTTCTTGAGTGTTTTCTTCAGCTCAGATGCGTGACTAAAGTCCTCGGCTTCCAGCATGTTGAGAACGACAAAGGAACTAGGGCCCGTGGCCCAGTCCACAATATAGTCCTTGATGATCGGATACAGGATATCAGCGAACTTCAATGGCGGCTCGGCAGGCTCGACCTTGCCAGTCTCCTTGTTGAACTTGCCTCCCGCAATGAGCGTCTTGATCAACCGACCTCCGGATGCTGTCCGCGAGACGTGGACCGGGGTAGGAACACCTTCTACCTCCATAGGCTCCGCACCGGGTTTACCCTCTGCGACTGCTGCTACGGCCTCAAGAGCTGCCGTCTTGTCGCCTTCCGTAGAGAGTAGAACGTCAGCAACCAGCTGGCAACCGAAGGGGTCTGCAACCAAAACCGGCGCAGCTTCAACAACGGCTGTAATAAGCGAAGGTGACATAACGGCAACCAGCTCCTTTCTTCGCGTCTCGGCGTCCTTCTTACTGGTGGTCTGGCGGATCTCATGGACCTCCTTGAGGATGGCCAGGTCCTCGTTCATGTTCGCAGGGAAAAGAGCTTTAGACTGTCCCTCCAACAGATACAGGAGAGTTGCCCTTGCGAAGGGATTTGTTGTAGAAACAACGATATTATCTGTCACCTTGTCCTTGTCATCGCCAATCAGCTCGGGAAAGATGGCCTTTGACGTCATTTTCGTATCATCAATGACATCGAAAGCGGCGAGGATGACAATATGGGCATTTGGGTCACCCGACATCAGCACGAAATTGTCCTTGTATGCCTTGAGCAAGTTTCTGCGGTCCTTGGAAGAACCGTTGGCCAACAGCAGAGACACCAAACGGGAGCCAGAACGGGTGAAGGCCATGTTCTTCAACAGGTCACCTTCCTCGTCGTCCTTGATCATCTCAACAAACAGGTTGAAATTCTCCGTTCCAGGCTCGACATTGAGGAAGTACTGCAACATGGCGTCGTGAAGCATTGTGAAGCCGGTCATCTTCTTCTGGACCAGTGAGTTGATCATGTCGTTGAGACTCTTGAGGATATAGGCTTTCTTGTTGGGGTTCTGCTCGAGGATCGTCGCCAGGTCTGAAGTCGGCTTCTCGTCCATGCTGCGCTCCAGGAGGGCAAACTCGGGTCCGTACCATTCCCTCAGAAGGATGGCTTTCTGTTCCTTCGTCGCGATTTGTCTGTAGATGTCGTCCAAGATCCATGATGCCTCGGGATGGTTGATCAGCTTGCGCACCTTGCCGTAAAACTCGGGGATGATGAGGTCTTTGATCTCGCCGTCAGCCTGTACTACCATCTTGGCGATGAGGAACTTGGCATATCGACTCTCGGCAAGCTGAGTGTAGGTTCCTTGCAGCTCGCGGGTAATCTGTTTCCGTTGCGTAGCTGTGGCGTACTTGAGTGCGGTCTGGACAGCGCGTGTGGCGTCGTGCTTGAGAACGAATTCCTTGACGCGGCCGGTGATGATGGTAAAGAGCTCATCGACGAGCTGCTTTCGCTCCTCGGACGGGACGTGGGACTTCCTCCGCAACCTCTCCCAGATCTTCTTGGTTCGAGCGAGTTCGTCGGCGAGTGGCTTGGCCATCTTGCGCTCCAGGGCGAGCTTCTTCTGGATAGCATGGGACTCTCTGGAGTTTTGACCTGTTGGAAATCCAAATTAGCTTGCAATTGCAAGCTTGCGCCAGCCAGGCGAGGCAAGGCATCGCCCAAGAAAGTTCCTCACCTCTTTCGAAGTTCTTGTTCTTATCAGCACCATTCGCATCATCTTTCTTGCCCTTGGCCTGAGCCTGCTTGGCCCGGTCGCGAGGGGTCAGCTGAACACCGCCGTCGTCAGAGTCCTCAGACTCATCCTCAAAGTCTTCTTCACCGTCGTCCTCGGGGGTCTCAACGGGTTCGGCCTTCTTCTTCGACTCGACCTTGGCCTTCTTTGCAAATTTTCCGTCGGAAGCACCCTTCCCAGCGGCAGGGGCACTCTTTCTCTTGACGCCGTTGGAAGCCATTGTGAAAATTGGCTGGCTGTAAGAGGTGGTGGAGAGTTGTGGTGGTGGACAGCCAAAGGTCTATCGCAAAGTGTAAACGTTTTCTCGGCGTGCAAAGAAAGCAAGGCGACTGGACTACACGGGTGGGAACTTACAGCGGTCGCAATTGCTCAAGGAATTCTGAAATTTTTATTTGATTTGCCGGGCGGTCAGCGTGACGCTAAGCTAGATTCAACTCACCACCCCACCATTGTGCATGTACGTACCTCGGTGCCATCAACGGCTGCCTCGAGCCACTAGCTACATCTTCAACGGCAGCTGTAGTAACGAACAACGACCAGCGCATTGCCTCAATCTCACAGGAAGCTCTTGGAAGTCACACACACTCAACATGGGGCGCGAAGAACAAGTCGAGGAGCGCGAGGTGCTCGAATCCATCTTTCCAGATGAGATCACCGGTACAGTTACCCCACCATGCCATCTTGGGCCAGCCCATCCACTGAACCCCGGATCATAGACATCTCAGAGACAGAGTTCAGAATACAGATCGCCCTCGACATCCCCGGCGAAGAGGAAGACCCCCCGACAATGTTTCTCCAGGTCCGTTATCCAGATGCCTACCCCGATGAGCCACCCACTCTCGATCTGCAATCCGTACGTGACGCTGCGCCTTACGAGTGGTTCAGCGTCGCGGATGACAAGGGGCGGCTCCTCAAGGGCATCGAGGAGACAATACAGGAGAACATCGGCATGGCCATGGTATTCTCCCTCGTTTCGGCTCTTAAAGAGGCCGCGGAGGTGCTCGTCGAAGAGCGCAAGCAGGAGAAGGAGAAGGAAAAGGAGGAGCGGGCCCTGGCCGCTGAGCGCGAGGAGAACAAAAAGTTCCACGGAACACCCGTGACACCCGAAACGTTCTTAAAATGGCGCGCAGATTTCATCAAGGAGATGAAGGAGTTGAAAGAGAAGGAGGAGGAGGAGCGCCTCGCCGAGCTGAAGAAGGCCAAGGTTAAGGAGCCTGTCAAGTTGACGGGGAGGCAGCTGTGGGAGCGTGGCCTTGCTGGCAAGACTGATTTTGATGAGGAGGAAGAAGGCGGTCTGGCGGAGGGTGTCGAGAAGCTCAAGGTCGAGGCAGTATAGTGAGCCTGCCTTGTATTGGGGGAAACGAACTCGGTGCATTTAATTGGCGTTTTGGAGGGGCAACCTAAGAAGAAATGGTTGCGGTTCTGGTCTCAACCCTCATCTATATGCCTCAGTGAACGACCCTTCTATTGAGAAGGAGGAGAGAAACTTCATGACTTGTGACAACTTTTCCCAGAACCAAACTCCAAACTCCAAGTCCCGGTTGACGAAGAAAACTCCCCAGTGGTCATAACGTTGTCATAACGTTGTCTTATATGCAACTAGCCATGCCATTTACTCTTCCATCGCCTCGCCATCATCACTGCCAGCATCCTCCCATCCATCATCGTACTCCTCATCCTCTGCCCCGGCCGGTGTGTCGCCGAGCTCCTTGTTGATGGAGCCAAATAGCTCCTTGGCGTGCTCGCCCAGTCTCTCGTCCTCGTACTCCTGAGCCTCGTAGAGCTTCAAGCAGCGCATCAACCATCGCCGGGCCGTATCCCACGTAGTCTTCCAGTCCTCCTCGTCCTCGCTCAGCTGGGCCTCACCCTTGGCCTTGACCTTCTCGCCGGCAATGAACAAAGCCCACCCGCCGAGATACCACGCCTCGACACTTTGATCGTCATCGCCAACCAGCCTCTCCAGAACCTCGATGGCCTCCTGTTCCATCTCCACCTCGAGAAGCAGCCGCACCAGGCTGATCCGCGTGGGGAAAGCCGGCACATTGGGATCCAACGGCGGCAGATTAACCCACAGCTCCAGACTCCTTGCCAGCGCGGCCTTGGCCTCGTCAATCTTCTCTTGCGATATCCTCACGTTCGCCACCGTCTGCCACGTCTCCGCCGAATCCGGCGCAACGAGTCCGGCCTCGGTGACGAGCGCCTCGCACCTCTGCTCCGCGTCCGCCTCCCACGACAGGTCTGTCATGTACACCTCCGCAACGGCGCACAGCGTCCCTCCGAGCTTCTGCTTCTTCTCCTCGAGCGCCGTCTCCTGGTCGGCGTTCCTCTTGGGCAGGTCCACGAGGGCCTGGATCTGGCCCCTGAGCGACTGCGCGCCCTTGTCGAACCAATTGACGCTGTCCTGCCCGCCCTCCTCGCTGAGCTGCGCGAGCCAGAGGAACTTTTCCGGTCCGCCGCCTATGCGCTCGTCGAGGGCGCCTTCGGGATCGAGCTCGACGGCTCGTAGGAAGTACGCTGTCGCCTCGTCAACCTCGCCCATTTCGACACTGATTTGTCCCAGGAGATTCAACGCCGCCAGCTCATAGTCGCCCCCCTCACCCGTGACATCAAGGGCTTCCTTCCCAGCTGAATAGGCATTCTCCAAGTCGCCTTCTGTCAGTTTTGTGGCGGCCTCGACGAGCTGAAGTGCCGGGCTGGCGGGCTTCTTTTGCGTTCTCTTTTTTGACTTTTTGTTGGGGCGAGTTGGCGCCATGTCGGAGTTAGGATTATTTATTTCAGACGAAGGAAAATGTTATGTTTCTTGGCATGAGATTCATAAAATCCTCGTAAATTGGCTGCAAGGAATCAAATCGAGTGATGAGAATGAGGAGTGAGCTGCTCATAGAGTCGCAATGGTAGGTTCAAACTGGGCCAGTCAAGGAAAAAATTCTTATCGCGTAATTGTAATCTTATCGATAACACCGCAATGATGGCGGGGTTATTCGACACTGTAAACTTCGCTCTCACCGTCTCTCAACGGCCCGCTACCAAGAGTTGCGTTGGCAACTTGGGTTCAGTTCCTGACCAAACATCATGTGCCTTTTCACTCTGTGGTTACCAGGTCTTGGCCATTGACTACCAAACTTGAAAGGATGTCAGCTTTGGTGGCTTAGTAAAACACTACAGGCTGTATAGTGTAGGTGCTTGCAACAGACCCAGTCCGGTGTACCCGAAACCGAGAACGCCGGCTGTTCCGTACCACATTGCCTCAACTTAAACATCTAAGGTCCTGGTTTACGGGAACTCTGGGAAGTCAAGTCTGTGGTGTTTTTTTGCGCTGCTCGAGCAATTGAACGGAATGATCATTCATTAACATGTTGATCTGGGACTAAACAACCTGGTGGAAGCAGCGTCACAACTAGATATAATTCTTAGCCCCGACATCATCCATAAAATATTGAGATCCTCGATGATAAGAATGACAAGCCACCCATCAAATACCAGCCTGTTCCAGTTTTTAAGACGCCGTCGCTAATTAGCACCCAAGGACAAATGTAACAACCATACTCCGTTCCCGACCTTGTCCCGCTTGCTTTGCACCGAGGAATTAGGTTACCTCTCTTGTAGATTTATACATCGTGTACAATGAGACTCATAAGCCACTCCGACATGGCATTAAGTTACCTATTTAAAAAGGAAAAGGAAAGTGCGCCTTGGCAGAGTGACGTGCTGTCTCACTAACCTCCGACTCCCGCCGATGAACTCCTGCTGGAAGGCCCTCGTTCGTCGACGAGTTCGGCAGAAGTCTCTAGTAGATCGACCTGCTGATCGGAGCCAGGGTCAACTCTGCTGATACTATGCTGCGCGACTACTCCATAACTGGTTGGCCGCTCAGTACTTGGCGTCCTACGAATATTGAACTCCTCCAAGGATGAACCAGTGGAAGAGAGTCGTTTCTGATGAGATTCTGTTCGCTCAAAGGGAAGTCGCCCGGGGTTGGGAGACGACGTAAGACTACCGTGTACTGTTGTGCTTCCCGAAGGCTCGCCATGTGATGGCTCAGCGGGTGACGTTGGCGGTATCAGGTTGAACGAAGGAGCTGGGGAATGCCCCTGGGCCATACCAGAGTCTCTCTTTGAGCTCTTCCGAGGTATTTCGGGGATGTCTGACTCCGTGGATTGGCGCCTGAGTTTCTGTGAGGCTGACCAGCTTGCCTTGGACGGGACCCGGCTGGGCAGCTTGAAGCTGCCGGAACTCGCAATTCCTGGCAAGGTTGGTGGTGCATCAGACACTTTCTGTATTCCGATCTCCTCGATCTCTGATTCGACTGAGATGACCGAAACCCCATCATCATTAAGCAGATTTTCCGAATTCTCTGCATTTTCGGGGTGTTTCCGTGTCGCTTTGTTCTTTGGTTCATCGTCATCGGATTCAATGGGTCCATTTCTCAAAACACCCATAGCCACCGGAATGCCCTCTGGTGGCGGCTCGGCATCGTACTCGGCGTCGGCCGCCGCACGCATGGCTGGAGGCATCCGCGAGCTTCGCACAACCTCGAACCCTTTGCCCTTCTCCTTCGTCTTGCCCCCAAACATATTGCGGAACCATCCTGCGGCGGTAGCCATAGGCTTGGTCGGATCGGCGGGGCCAGTCCTCAATTTACGACCGATGCCCTCCGAGTTGAGAGCGGGTCCCCGAACGCCGTAGTAAAAGTCCACCTCTCTCGTCGAGTAGTCTGCTCTCGGGGTCAAGTTGATGGCTTGAGGGGCTTGAGGGGCAGGAGTCGGGCCCCTTGACAGTTGTGCTTCCAAGTCTGCCGTAGCGTCGCCAAGATGTGCACCTCCCTGGCTGTAACGTCGAGAATCGGCAACAGAGGCTCGCTGTGGTAGGGATGTGGATGATCCATTGAGAGTGTCACCGCGGCGTCGCGGAGGTCGGTAGTATGGATCGGCAGATTCGACGGTGACGGCAGCAGGAGGTCGAGTGGCTGCAGCAGGTGACGGAAGGAATGAGAATGTGCTAACCTCGCCTGGCGTTGTTGGGGTGATGTTGCTACCACTGTCAAAGTTGCGAACTTGGCCGTTGTACGGGTCAATGCTGTCTAGTGCGGAAGAGCTCCGTTGTTGGCTTCGGAGGAGGAAACCGCTTCCTGCCGACTCGCTCCTCAGTCTGCCTCCACGCATTACGTATCCAGTCTTTGAGTTTTCGTCCGCGTCGAGCATGCCCGTGGTCGACAGTTGGCTTGCTCTGGAAGGACCATTCTCCCTTCTAGAGGTACGACGTTGCAACTGTCGCATGCCAAATATCTTTGACAGTCCGCCGCGTTGAAGGCCCCGTGTGTCGTCGCCTCCAGCACCGAGCAGCCGCGCAGTCACCTCAATCATGGTTTGCAAGGCGTTCAGAAAAAATCCAAGAACCAACACGCAGGCGTGAATAAGTAGGATGGTGTAGCCGATCCATCCTTTGGGACCCTCTGTGACACCCATTTGCGGTACGAACGCTACCATGAGCATGACGGTGGTGAACCTTAAGGCAGAGAAGAGCGTATGATAGGCGTTCATAGATGTCGGAGACTGGAAAGGCCTGAACGCGTGAAGCGTCAGGAGATGAACAACTTCACAGATGGCGAGCAGGACGATTTGTGCGATGCCGACAGGTTGTACTGCGCCAATGGCAATGCCGCGTATGAATGTCAACGTGACAGGAATTAAAGCGAAGGCCGCCGCCTCGTCCGAGTAGGTGTTGTAAAGGGGGCCATAGAGCAATACAGTCGGCAAATCATCGAACAGAACGGCTCTTGGCCGGGTCCTAAAAATCAGGTACAGGAGCCATGCGGCAAAGCATACCAGCATGAGGAGGGTGATGGCAGCAAGAGCAACGGCAAACTCGCGTGACTGACTCGCAACCACCAGTTGAAATGTTGATAGTGCTACAATGGGTAGCAAGAGGTAGTTGAAGACGACACGCACAACGTTCCCCACGGAGAACGGAATGTTCTTAGCACGGAGGTCCTCTTCAGGGGTATCGCTGATGAATCGAAGCACCCAGCGGAAGAAGAAGCCGATTTGGATGAGGACGAAGAGGGCTGCGACAATGACGCAGACCCAAACCATCGTTCCCGCCCAAATATCCTCGACATCTGTCATGCCCACCATTTGTGCATACTGGTGCAGTCCGTAAGAGCCATTGGTCACGTAAATGCCGTCTTGAATCGATTGCCAGCCTGGGGACTTGCTCACGAAGCTCTCGTTGAACATCAACGCGGACCAACCCACCTGACTGACGACTGGTTGGTAAAATCCGGGATAACTGAGAGTTAGCCCACCGGTGAGAGCGACAAACTGGATATACTGGAGGCAATCTCCAAATCCTGGTGTCACCAGGCGCAAAAGATCAGCATCTCGTCCATAATTCGTCGTCCAGTGAAAGATGTCTGTCGAACCCCACGGGCTGAAAACGGAGGCAAACATGGTCGCTAACCCTACGAAAAGAAGAACAACAAGCGGCAGATACCGCAAAAGGTCGCGGAGACTGCCCAAGTCCGGAGTTACTGTGGCAGAAGCACATGCGATATGTTTCGCAGAATCGTCGCCGTAAATGACTTGCAAAGTCGCAGCTAGCGATGTGAATGCATAAGACGAATCCATCTTGGCCGTAATGTTGACAGAGGGTAAGTTCCCGTAAGGGTCGGTACTAGAAAGATGTCAGTCGAGATAAGAACGCCGTGACCGAAGGGATACTTACATGGCCGTTGAGTTGAAGACTGGAGACAGAGGACATGACCCGTTGACCAGACTGTAGTTACAGAAACTGGAGACATTGCTGAAAGGCTCGTAGGTCAAGAAATTAACCTTGCTGGCAAGAGTTGTGACTTTATTCCCTTCTCTCGTGTAGTCGAGGATTTTGCCATCCGTGTGGCTAGAATCGTTCCAGAGCGGATCGCCTTTCGCAGGCAGAGTCACATCGTATAGAGAGCCTGACACATTGCCCCATACGATGATTCGAAGATAGTGATCTGGATTTTCGGTATCGAAGCGAGCGTCTACGTATACGGGACTCCATTGCAGCGGTACCGGGTTGAAGTTCCGGTAGCTGTCGGGCAAGCAGTTGTCGAAAGGGATCAGAACTGCGGAGGCAGGCCTTATCAGCAGGCAGGCGAGGACGATGGTGAGCAGCGCGCCGAAGGAGTCCAAAAAAGATCCACGGGCTCGGGATGGCGTCAGCGATAGTAAACGAACATGGCTGCAATCCATGGTGAGCGAGTGTGATGAAGGAGGTCGGGATCCTTGAAGAGGCCAGCGAGTGTTCTTTCTCGACAGCGACTGTGAAGACTTGCTGGGTTGGAATGACAGCGAAGGGACTCGCTTTCCACGTCCAGGGCGGGCTATCGCTGCATGTCTTGGAACGCTCTCAAGATGGTGGAGCTCTCGTGAAGGAGCGGATGGAGGCATTCGCATGTTTCGGACAGGCGTCTCGCTCGGCGTATAGTCGACCGTTGTTGCAGAGGCGGGAGGGAAAGTCGAAGCACTGTGGGGTGAACGAAAGACGCACTGAGGAAAGGAAGAGAAACACGGGAGTCGTGTGCTAGAATCCCGGCATCTTGGGGTTCTGCAGCGGTCACCTCGTCTCGTATTGTCGCCGTAATTTTGCTCCTCAATTCGTTGGCGCAATATCGCGATCTTGACCTCGCTAGTTTTTTGTCGATTTGTATTCCTTCCGATATCCGTAAGGTTTGGCTCGTAGCCGTCGATATGTTTGTCGCGTGGTAGGTTGGCCTGTATGGTATGGAAGAACGAAAAATTCGACGAGGGAGAGGGAGGAATGTTGGATGGATGGGTGGGTGTGTCTCTCTCTGTCTGACTGTGTGGTGGTGTCGGCGGTGCAGGAGCAGGCGCAGGCAGGCAAGGCGGGATGTTGTTGCGGTTGCGCGGGAGAGCACCCTTAATGGAACATATGGAGTGAACTGGGGAACAAGTATTTGGTAAGAGCACCTACCTACCTTAAGGATCCATCTCGGGTTTCTCGTCCTTCTTTTGCGAAAAGTGACTTTGGAGCATGTACCTTGCAGTCCCCTGTCCATGCCCGTCCATGCCCACGCCCTGTCAAGGTGAGGTGCGGATCGGTCGACCAGCTCAGCACAGGACAACAAAACTGGCCTGCTCCTGGGGAACTTTGCGTCTGGGATGCACGCAAAGAGCGGAAGTGCGACACGGAAACCATTCTACTGCAAGATGGCTGTGGCTGAGCATTCTCACTTGGTCCTGAGTCCCGAGTCCCGAATCCTGTATGCGCACGATTGCCCGCCCTTGGTGCCCCCTGCCGCCCTCTCGTTCCACGGACAGCTCACACGTTGTATGTAAGACGATAGAACGATTCTCTTCGCCTTCGGTTCTCGGTGCTGTCGGCCATTGAGGACTGATCAATGCGCTGGCGGCTGGTCTGCTACTCGGAGCTGCCCAGAGTGAGAGACGTGGTAGGATAAGAGATTCAAAGTATATTTTTCAATGTACCTACGGAGTACGAATACATTATCTGTGAAGGCCCTGCCTGCCCTGCGAAATGCACCTCAGATATAAGGTACTTGTTCCAATGTGCCTTCCCTCAGCGTCTTGCCAGGGGGCAATTTGCTGGGTGCCTGCTCACTGGGTTCCGTTTCCTTCTCAGGCTCCTTCCTTCCAACCTCCATCAATCCATCCAGTCCCCCGGGCGCATTCAATGTTGCCGGTTGGCTGCCCGTTGCACACCCCCAGCCAGGTCATGGATGTGCAGTTCCCCACTCAGTAAGGCGCAGCCGAGCCCCGCCATTGCCCGTTTGGCCCATCTCAAGTTCTCAACCCATTTCAATTCAGGTCAGGCCAGCCAAAGTGGGAGCGACCTGAGATTTGGTCACCTTGGGTACCTTAGTACGGATACATACTCTCTCGGTCTCTGGGCTCACTCTATATAAGGTAGTAAGTACCTGTCTGCCCACCATCCACCCGGCCATTTCTTCAGTCCGTTTCGTCGCCCAGCCAACAAAGAAGAGGCCCAGACATGGTTCTTCAGTCTTCGCTTCGCCGCTATGAATACCGTAGACACTTCATTTCTCTTCCGGCTACGAGCACTTGGAGTGGCCTCATGCTCAATCTCACTCTCCGACCACCGATGAGATGCACCATCTACCGTATCCGTACCCAAGCGGCTATGCCATCACAAACCTCGCTCGAATCTAGGGTTGTCCAAAGGAGACGACGGGGCCGGTACATAAGCACATCAGGTAAGACAAGTGCGAGGGGAGGAAGGTTTCCTAATGGCAGTGCTGGTCTAGCGCCCGGCCTGAAACCCAAGACTGCCACCCACCCACCCTATGACGTGCCGATGGAATTCCGCAGCGCCAGGTCACTGTGGTCACCTCGATCCAATTCAACGCCAATAGCTGGCGTGAGACCTTGTCTCTGACTAGGATGTGCCTAATGCCATCCGTCGCGCACTCACCGGGACAGTCTCACAGGGGGATACCTAACACGTCAGCCTCGAAACAATTTAGCAAGGCACCATCTTCCACCCATCACCAAAACCACGTTCGTTGACGATGAACTGCCCGATCGCATAGTATCATGAAGTACCGTGAGCCCGAGCAGAGCAGAGCAGAGAGCAACGTGAGGACCAGGGCACACGCTCAATCCCAGAACACTTGAGGCCGGAGATAGCAGTTCAATCGCAGTTGTGACTTGTAGATGGGCATCTCCGGCCTTCCGCACTTGCGCCGTGCAGCGGAGGCCAGTTCGTCTCTGTTTCTGCTTCTGTACGGACTCTACGAATTACTGACCCTAAATCAAGAATGGAAACCTGCTGGTTACAATATGGTAAGCATACGGCAAGTCATCCTCGTCTCTTCTTCTCGCTACCGACACACTGTTCGTTCGCCTTCGGGAAACAATTTGGACGGAGATGAGGAGAGTTGCGCATGGGCCAGGTTGCCAGGATCACCACTCAAACATAAATGTGGCAGTACGGAACTATGACTTCAGACGAATCCCGGACCACCGATCGATACGATACCTATCGAATCCTTTATGTCTGTCCAATTGTCTCCAGCTGGGTTGTCCACGCTACCTAACACATCAGCATCAACACCAGCATCAACCGTCGTGGAAAGACAAACAGAAACGACGAAAGCGCCGGATCGAAATCCCATTGTCTCCAGCAAGCAGCAAGACCAATTTCCAAGCCACCGAGCACATAGCTGGCCCACATGCATCGCAGAGGATCGTCCAAACCGCGGTACCGTGTGCAACGCTCCAAACCCAGCAGAGGACGTCTACACCGCCCACGGCCAGGAATACCTGTCGATGTTTCGGCTGGTTGGGCCACGGAACGGTAAACCCGAGCTGCTACGGAATATACCATAGTAGTAGCAAGAAAAACTGCCAGGTTCAATCATGATTGACGGGTTCTCCGTGTATAGCATCTGGCTATTATACACCCAGTTGCACAACTCGACACTTCATTCGCACATCACAGCCTAGACCATGGTCACGGAACTCATACATGCTCATAACATTATCGCCCGTCTCTAGGAATAGAGAATTGACTTAGATCGCATAGCAGTACGACGACAATTCGGGCTCGATGCGCCGCCCATACCCAGCCATTACGAATACCTAGAGGCTGGATCTTTCATTTCCGAACTTGGAACCACTCAACACATTGACTACCTGGGTATTACGTGCTATCTGTAAGGATACCTTGTCAAACTTGCCGTGCTTGCGTAAGTAGTTCAAGCAAACGTATGTCAAACTTTGGTGGTGAAACATTGACTCTCTTCGCATCAGTACCGTCAGAACCCCTCATCCGTCAAATGCGATAACTAGCCCGTCGACTAATCCAATCATACTGCCTTTCCCTCCACCCCACGCGGCGACAACAAATAAGAATCAGATTCCTTCGCGTCCTGAATACGAAGTTCTGCACAAGTCAGCCTCCGTTTATCTCGCTTACTTTTACTGTAGCTATTTTCGGCAACACTTGGGATTTGCATGGTGCTACAGATGGTGACTTGGAAGCTTTTTGCCGGGCGTGAGATGCACATTTTCGCACTGCTGATTTGAGTGTCAACAAGCTGTCCCGAACGACGCTCTTCGTCCCCGCTTGCCCATCATTGCCGCTGCCCCAGACGACAAAGCTGGATACGTCACTTCGCCTGGTTTCACGGTCGGCTGCGGTGGGGAGATCGTCGTCTCGTTCAGTACTTGACTCCGTGACTCCTTACTCAATGTCCCGAGTCCACCAATATACACCGGCTTTCTTCTTGCTTGATAACCCTTTACAGACCCGGATGGCGGAATACCAAGATGTTCACAGATGGATGCAAGGAACCCGTGTCTCGCGGGCTGGGTGTCAGCCGTGGACAGTGGGTCAAATAGCATCGTGCGTGCTTCACACTCCTACATCGGCCCAGCGCCGAGAAAGATTGGTTCCAAGACATCCGATTGCAATCCCTCCGCGATATACTCATGTTTTCCTTCAAGGTATACCGTCGTCGAAGAAGGGGCGGGAAGCGGCAAAAGTTCCGTAGCTAGCAATAACCATCTCTTGCAGTACGCAGAGTCCTACCCTCTATTCCTCGGCTTGCTTCTGGATCTCACCGCTACATAGCTATCTACAAAGATTCCAGGCCGGCCCAGCCCTATCCTCGCGGGAAGTGCGTCAGGAAGCCGCCAGGAAGCCGGAGCCTGTGGGGCGCCGTCACCGGCTCGCCTCACATGCGCCGTTACGGGCAAGCCACAGGGCCGCCCGCGTCAATGGCAACCACTTGTTCTGTGTAACTTGCGCCGAACGGTGTGGTCTCCGCACACAGCTACTTTTAGTACTGGCGCAGCCGGAATACGATGCTGCCCTGTTCCATCCCAGCTTGCCAGCCTCCCTCTTCTCATATTCCCGCACTTCCATGCTGGGGAAACGGTTTGGCTGGAAGGCTATTGTGACTTAGATCTGCTGCCATAGCAGCGAAGACAGTAAACCACTTCCCGAAACTGTAAAGACAGCACGACAAAGCAACAATGGCATGAAGACATATCACTATAGCTGACAAGTCCCCCGTCTCCTTGTTCATGCCGGTAATATCGCGTATAACGCGGAACACGGAGTTTGCGTAGGGAAAAGGGGGGGGGGTGGGGGACTAGTCCCACAAAGTTTAAGAAAAACCTGTATACATCAAGTACGTGTACTCATCCAAGGGGCCGGGTTTTGTGGACTCCCGCATCATCGTTTCCTTCTCGGATCGGCAACGCCACCCCTCTCCTGAGTCCCCTCCTTCCCCCCTTTTCCATCCTTTTCCCTGCTCCTTGCGCAACGGAGTGGCGTACCATTGGGACGGGTTCGAACGGGTTAGCCAACTTCACGGCTGACGGCTTCTGCCTCGGAGTGTTGAAGTGCTGCTGTTAACTCAAAGCGTACTGCAATTTCATGACATCTCCGCTGTGTTCGATCTTCGCGAAGATGATACTGAACGGCAGGCAGTACTTTAATCATTCGTATATTCTTACTCGCAAACTATCGCCCCTTTTACTATAACTAGTATGCCAACTCAGTAGCGTGACGAAAGCCTGCACCTCAGCATAAAAGCATGCCCATATTTTCGTACGTTCCCTATCTACCTGGTTCCGACTTCCTGAAGGTCTCCAGGGTATCTCATCACTGTAACACTTTGCCACTATTGAGTTGGACAAATGACAGAAAGCATGAGGGGGAGGGTTGGGGGGGAGATGGCTGTATCCGGTATCTTGCGCAAAGGTTGCGCTCTCAGAAACCTTCGTGTTTATATCAAATGAGTTATAGAAACCCAAACTTGTCTTTTCAGGAAATCTTCTGGGGGAGCAACTGTTTACTGACACTTCGAGTCGTGCGAAGAGAGGCTCACGAGGAGTATCTACCCGGCCTAGGCTTGAACTTTCTCCTTTGCTTAAGAGTTATCACAGCCTTTATGGGCATAAAACTTTGCGGGCTGGAAGATGGAACTCAGCATCGCCGCTTACATATAGTCTCCTCCACCATATGTGACGCAGTAAGAGAGGACCCAATAGGATGAAAAATGAAATGCAGGGGACGGGCTATGAGCCGAGCAAGCCTAGAATAAACGGTTGGAAGAACACCACATGATGGAAGAACACCACATGAAAGCAAATATGCGATTGTCGTTAACTAGATATAGCAAGTAACAGCCCTGGAGACACATAATGATCATCGATCAAATACCGGAGGCGCCTTGTAACGCAACCTCCTCCCAATCATCGAATGATATGAAACCCTCTAGCATATGCTTCATCCCATCATACTCTTTACGTCTCCTCCATCGCACAATGCGCCAATATCAATCTCAAGCTCCAGTTCAACGCCATGCTCCTTATACGCCCAGGCGCCCACAATTTCCTGAAGCTTGTTGCTAACATTATCCATCTCGTCTGTTTCCATGTGAAAAGCCAATTCTTGTACGCCTCTGAGAACGTAAAGATCATAATCAGATGCATCGGTGACCTGTTTTCGCAAATCCTGTAGATCGAGTGTAAGTGACCGTGTCTGGGTATGAGGCTCAGAAAAAAGCTTCTCAAATGGCAGCATCTCCGACCTCATCCTTTTGTGCGTCTTGATCCTCGACCTGAACCTTGATGCTAGCCTCTTTTTCAGGTCTCTCCGCGGAGACATGTCTGGCAGAGGTGTTGTAGGCCTTCGAGAGAGCGATCTGCCGCATTCTTCTTCTACTTTTCCATACTCGTCCACGATTCTGTGGCGAAGAACGTTCAATCTCTCCAACATCTCCCTCTCGTTTGGCTGTGGGCTAGCTTGCTCATAGTGATGCCCTGACGTCCTTGTCTCCTCCAAACCGTGTTGAAACTCATCATATCTTGATTCCACCATTGGAAAGCAATGGTTCGCCGTATCCTCTAGATCCAGGGGCTGCCTCTCTCGTCTTGCTTTGAGGGCAAGCCTGCTTTGTCTCGGTCCGTCTCTCTTTTGAGAGACAACCTCTTGAGCGGTCTGAATAGGCCTCGATGTTGCTGATCGTCCATGGAGTTTTCTACCTGGTTCAATTCGGGCAAGTACCCGTAATGGTTTGCGCACCGGACTAGAGGACGGAGGAGGCGTGCCAAAAACGCTGCTCTGATCAAGATTCGCAAAGGGATACGGTGTTTGAGCGCCAATGCGTTCGCGAACTCCCGGGCCTCTCTCTGGTATTACTTCCAGGTCGTCAATGTCGTGTCTAGTACGAGGCAGGTGGAATGCTTCATCATCTTTTGGAATTCTTCGCTGGTCTTGGTGTCTTGGAGCCTGATAAGTAGTTGGTGGGGCGATGGGGTGTTGCAGTATCGGTGACTCAAAGTTATCTGCCACGTAAATATTCTCCCTTGTTGCTGCAGGTATCCATACAGGTTGAGAGTTTTTGTGCCGGACGTATCTTGGATCTTCAATCCCCCGGCCGATCACTCCATCGGCTTCCTGAATGAACTCTGCCCCCTCAGGGACATGGGCTCGCTGGTGAGGAATCGTGTTATCCAGATTGCTGCCACTATGCTCATCAGTGAATAGAGGCCCAGTCATGTCTTCGCGGCGAGTAGAACGTTGCCCTCTTGTCTTTTTGGCTAGGGACCATGGATTCGGCTCCTCGCGTTGGGCCTGCTCCACCTTCTGTGACTGGATGAGCTCGTGTATGCCCGTGGCGGAAGGATACAGAAGAATCGGCTGCGTACGGCCCTCAGGACTTGCGGTCTCATCCCTAGCCATGTTTACTTCCCACCCGATGCGAAGGAGGGTTTGGGTTAAATCTGGCTCCCGGTTGTTTTCCTCGGCCTGTCGGCTGATCCGCGGTTGTTGTGAATTCAAGAGAGAGGAACTGTTCAAGACAGGGCCATCGCCGGCTTTTCTCAAGTCGTTATTCATAAAATTGGGATGTCTCGAACTCTGCGCCGCCCCGGATGCACTGATACGACCGTGTAATTGCGTTCTGTCGGGAGATCCTGGCAGCTGTAGTCCACTCTCAGGAGAAAGTAGGCCGGTGTGTGTCCTTTCCAGCGTCACTCTGTCACCTGACGCTGGATCTTGGAGGAGACTGTAATGCTCTTCGTCATCGTCTGGGAGGTTGTCGGGGCTCTGCTGTGTAGTCTGCTTATTTGCACCGTGGCAACTTTCTGTGAATACTTCAGCCGTATTGTTGGGCTCCGTTGGTTGATATACCTCCTTGCACATGTCTTCGAACAGAGCTAGTAACTTTGGCTCGTTTGCAAAGATGACTTCGTCTTTGGCCGTCGTTACGTTGGGGTCGTAGCTTCCGAAAATGCATTCTATATTCAAGCGTATGAAGGGTTTGGAAATGGACTTGGACGAACCGTCGACAATCATGCAGCCGCGTAAATGTTGTTGGTAAATATCGACAAGCTTCTTCATGGTGCCCCTTGTGGTAGCCATAGGTCTCGCGTCAACAGAGATGAAGTAGCCTTTGCCTGACACCTTCATGGGTTCGGCATCAGCCCTCGGTAGAAAAGCTTCGAGTCTCATAATCGACGCTGGTGTGTCTGGTCTCCCTGGCCTCGTTGCTGAAATCGCAGGAGTGGTTCCACTGAAGGTCTTCTAGACGCATTGCGAAGCCAGATCGGGGCCAAAAACTTGAAGAACTGCCTCTCGGACACCACCGCCTTTGCCTGGAGCATAAGACCAGGATAACTTATCGTTTTTGATGACTTTGCAGGAGAACCTGATGTGTGTTCGAGTGAGTGCGTACACCTTGAGAAGTTCCTTGATCTGAGTATATGCCTTCTTGCTCTCCTTGAGGATCTCTTGCCTACGGACCGGAATGTCGGCAAATAAGTCCGAGACGTCGACGGTCGTTCCAACTGAGCCCGAAACACGTTTCTTGTCCATTACACCACCGCCTCTGGGATTGAGTACCAACAACGTTGCCACTTGATCTCGACTCGTCCTCGTCGTGATTGTGAGCTTCGAGACGGCATTCACGCTTGCCAAGGCATCGCCGCGGAACCCCAGCGTCTGGCCTCCCTTGCACTGAAGCTCCTCGAACGTTCGAAGCTTGCTAGTGTGGGACCAGCGTCCAAGAGCATCGTAGTCTTCCACAGTGATGCCATGGCCGTTGTCTCTGACCTGAATCTTGTCTATTGCGTTCGCGGAGATCCTGATCTCGACATTGTTTGCATTGGCGTCAATAGCATTATCTACGAGCTCCTTCACAAGTAACAAGGGGGAAGGGATGACGACAGAAGAGCCCAGCTGTCGAACTGTGGCCTGAGGTAGCTGAGTTATTGACATTTGGCTCGAAGACGGGATTCAAATAGAGGGTGCAAATGTGTGAGACAGGGCAAGGGTCCCGAAAGGAAGGAGACCACTAGAGAATGAAGGAGAAAGAGTGCACAACAACGTGAGAACAACGGAAAGATAGAGTGTCAAGATGATTGTATCGTAAGGGGGAGAAAAGTCTGCTGGACCTGTACTTGGGGGAATGCATGAGGCGTAAGAACGTAGGAAGGAGCCGTGTAAGTCATCCCTTCCTTGCCTGGCGGAGAGCGGCGGCCCGTTTGCCAGCTGATGCCAGCTGGGAGCTCGGACGGGCCCGCGTCGAAGCTTACCTACCTTACCTAAGTTAGGTTCCAGTGCTTCCTGCAGCCAATTCCCAGGGGATGCCGAGCCCCGCAGCTTTCTCGCAGGTGCTAGGCACGCAAGCACCTCAAACCGCTTTGCCCCGCATCGCAAGGTCCTCCGTCCTCGTTCCTGACGGGAGCCAGCCCACCCGCCTTACCCGCCTTGCTAATACAAATGCAAATCCAAGCTGATTCCTAAGCCAAAACCACACCTTACATAGCTCCCCAGTTCCGAGCATTGTTGCCCACTCACCACTTGCCATCTTCAAACCTCGCCAAAAAACAAACTCCAACGACGGACCTGCGCCCACTTGTCGCGAAGAACCACCCACGAGACGTCTAGATACCCCCCTCCTTCACAAACCACCACCAGTCACAATGTCCGGCATCAAAGGACCTACCCCGCAAGAGCACGAAGGCAGCGCCCTGCGCGTCGGTATCGTACACGCCCGCTGGAACTCGTCAATCATCGAACCCTTGGTCAAGGGCGCCAAGGAGAAGCTCCTTACGTGCGGCGTCAAGGAGTCCAACATTGTCATCCAGTCCGTCCCGGGAGCTTGGGAGCTCCCCATCTCCGTCCAGAGGTGAGTGCAGCAACAGCCGCCGAAAAGAAGACGGCAACGAGGCGTCTTCGGGATTTCCGCGCTTCGCGATAGGTCTCCCAGAAAGCTCCGAAGCTCTTCTAGCCAACTTCCCGATTGGAAACACGACCTAAACCCCGAAGCTAGCTGATCATTTCCCCTCTCTTCCCAAATACAGACTCTACCAAGCCTCCCAAGTCCAATCTGCACAATCCGGCACCGGCACCTCGGCCGGCGACCTCCTCGGCTCCTCAACCACGGACCTGACCTCCCTCCCCACCGAGACCGCCGGCCAGCCCTTTGACGCCATCATCGCCGTCGGCGTCCTCATCAAGGGCGAGACCATGCACTTTGAGTACATTGCCGACGCCGTCTCTCACGGCCTGATGCGCGTGGGCCTCGACACGGGCGTCCCCGTCATCTTTGGCGTCCTGACCGTCCTCAACGACGAGCAAGCCCAGGCCCGCGCCGGGCTCACTGCAGGCGGTCACAACCACGGCGAGGACTGGGGCCTGGCTGCCGTCGAGCTCGGTGTCAAGCGCAAGGCTTGGGCCGCGGGCAAGATCGAGTAGTAAAAGAGCTTTGCACTGCCATCTTGAGTGGAACGAAAATGGGAGGATCATGTTTAGACGCTTACTGAAAAAAGTAAAAAAGATTCCGAAAAGGAAAACAAAAGAAACGAAATAATCATACCATGGGTCTGGTCGTGGATAGAGATCGACCCATTGAAATTTACCTCGTCATTTGGAAACAGATCATCTCTCTACTTTTTGCTCGACCCCCCCATGAGTGAATTAGTGGACTCGGGGCTCCAGAATACACCAAAGCTTCACGCAAGTGTAATCATAGCGAAACATACTTGGCTCATTTTGGTTTTTTTTTCTCCAACATTAGTTGATTATAGCACCAAGAGCTGTCTATCATGAATTTGTAAACAATAACCTAGCACTTTCATCCTGCTCTTTCACTTCCTCAGCGACGCCCCCTGCAACCAGATTCTCCCAGAATGTACACTTGGTGGAGGGTGCGCCGAATAAAAACCCTACACCAATCCGATCTCGAAAGAGAACCCAAACACGCCCAGATGCGGTGTGTGACGTGTCTTTGTTCCTTTTGGTTATATGTCCAGTCTTTTTATCGTGTTCCGAATTTCCACCTCTTCTCTCACCCTTTTCGTCCATATGGCATTGTCATCGTCTATACCCTATGAGATGAGTGCTCCAATCTCGCTGCCAATGCTCTTCTTTGTCCTCCACAGTCCCCTCTTCTTCTCCTTCTTGGCCTTCATCGCGGCCCAGCCCTCTTCGTCGTCATCGTCCGAGTTGCTGTTGGACTTGTCAGGCATCTTCTTCTCTTGCTGCTGAATGACCTTGGGAGGCTGGTCCCATCCCATGGCGCCCGACATGACCGACATGCGTCGGCCAGAGTCCAGGGGTTGGAGCGTTTGCGTTACGGGTCTGTAGCGGCCTGGTAAGCCCACGTTGCTGCGTTCCGAGGGTGCGATCGAGGGGGCATACCCGGCACCTTGAGCATGGATGCTGGGTGCGTACCCACCGCCACCGCCCATGCCTCCGTGAATAGATGGAGCGAATCCTCCTCCGGGAGGCTGGATCCATGAAGAGGAGCTGGGTTGCACCATGCTCATGGTCCTTGTTCGGGGGTCGAGTCGAGGGGGCTCCAGCATGGAATCTCCGAAGTAAGACTGCCGCTGGCTATCGTGAACGGAGGGTGTCCCAACGTGGCTCATGGGCCTTTGCATGCCGTTTATGTTCTGACCTGGAGTCGCCATCATCTGCATGAACTGCATCTGCATCTGCATGAACTGGTGCATCTGCTGGGTCATTTGAATCTGTGCCTGGTCTCCTGGTGTAAGCATCATCTGGGGCATTTGAGGCATTTGCTGCATCTGTTGCATCTGTTGCATCTGCTGCATCTGTTGCATTTGTTGCATCTGCGGCATGCCTCCCATACCACCATTCATTCCGTTCAGTCCGTTCATATTGCTGTAAACCATGGAGGCCGGAACTCCGTTACCAGGACCGACCGGGGCTCCCGTGAAAGGGTCGACGTTCTGAGCTTCAACATTAGGGCTTCCTCTGCGCATAGCCCGGGCCCGCTCTTCGCCAGCAATCACGCCGACAAGGCCGCCTACGACGGCCGGCTGCTGGGCACCGGGTGCGGGAGAGCCTCCGCCGAATGTAAGAGACTCCCGTGGAGGTCCGTTGATGAGACCAGCACCCAAGAACGGGTCTTGTGGCAGTTTTCTCGCAAATGCGGGTAGATGCCCACCGCTTGTGCCTCTCGGACCTGTTCCCTCGCCCATGCTCGAGCCCGGTCTCGCAGGCTGGGCGGGTTGGGACTGGGCGGATGACCGCAAATCAGGGTTTGAAGCCATGTTCAAGAGTCGGGCGGGAGGCTTGTTCTTATTCGGGAATCCGTGTGCAGCCAGGATGGCAAGCGGAACTTCTTCATCCTCCTCTCCTTCAGAACCGTCAGACCTACCCGTCAGTGGGCCCGCGGGAACGGTCAGGTTTGCGAGGTTTGGGGTGCTAAGCGACACCGAAAGGTTTGGTCGGGCGGCATGGCCAGAAGGGCCGGCCATAGGGTTCTCGCCCGTCACCTTCATCATCTGCTGTCGATAGACGGCCATGTGAGCCTCCTGCTTCTTCCTCTGCTTGGCTGCTAGCTTCGCCTTTGCAATGTCATCTTCGTCGTCATCATACTGATCCTCATCGTCATCGCGGTTGTCGCCGGAAGCCTTGACCGTTTCGCTGGTGTTGTCATCGCGTTCCTTGTCTCGGCGATACTTTTCGAATTCTGCGGGAGTCATAACTTTGTTGCGGGGCGGGCTGTGAGTGTTGTTGGATGTGTAGCGATGGGTGTTCGCAGGTGCCTTCGGCGGTTGTGCTCTGCTATTATCGAACATGTTCTCCTCCTCCTTCTTGCTGTCCGTTGCATCCCACGCTGTCGAGAATGTGTCTTCATTTCTGCGGAATCTCCCGGGTGGAGACGGGTTGCTAGGTTGACTGGAACCGCCAAGAAATCGACTGGCTGCCATTGAGTCCTTCAATAGGTTCGCATCTTCGTCTTCAATGATGTCGGATGGCACATTGTTGCGGAAGGCCAGTGGTGAGCCATGCCGGGGTACTGGCGGCGGTGCAGTGGCCGGGGGAGAGGTGGAGCCGGAGTGCAGCAGATTGTCATTGGAGTGTTGACTGCTCCATGAATAAGGCGAGGCCTCAACTTTGATGGACTTGTCTATCTTGATGGGCGATGGCTGGGGTTGGTTGACTCGGTTTGTTGTAAGGGAACGAGGTCCCATGTTGGACTTGTCGTTGCCGGGAAGCGTCATTTGGCTGGCTCTTTTGTCGAATCCGGACCCTTTGAACATGTTACCAAAATTACTGCCAAAGTCGAGGGCAAAGTCCTCTTCACTGAGCTTCGGCGGCGTAGCCGTCCTGTCAGTGGAATCCGTTAAGCCTCTCGGTCTGCGGGTATGATCGTCCTCCAGCGACGCCTGGGGAGGCAAGGGCGGCGGAGGCAGCGGATGATCGTCAAAAGGAACTTGATTCTTCTTTTGACCGCCAAAGGAAAAGGTTCTGCCGGCTTTGCTCAGGAACCCACCGGAGCTGTGCTTGGGAGCTGGAACTTCGGTTTGTGATTTTCTAATCGAGGGTTTCCATTCTTCCTGAGCCCCTTGATGGCCAAGGTCAGCCGAAGACGGTGTGGTCGAGACGTTGCTGTGGCGCGAAGAAGTATCTGTCGAGGTTGTTTTGGTGGTATTAGATGACCCACTTCCCCTTAAGCTGAGTCAGTCGACGTTAGACACAATCCTTGCCGAGGCCCTGAAATGAATTGGAGACAAGGGGGGGGATCGAGACAGCAAGAAAAAGGACCATCAGCAGCGCAACAATCCGCCGCAGAGTCCGAGACATGCCGCTATGGAATGCATGCCAACCCTCTTTTTCCTACTTTGCTTTCCTGGTCTCAATTACTTTCTTTCTCGATCCCACCTCCTCCTGCCCATCGTTGCCAAGAATGTGTTCTGAAATGGAAATGTGATTCAAGGAGAATGAAAGGATGCACATACCGGTTGTTCTTCACGTCAGCAAACATGTTGTTGTCCTCGAGAGACAGGTCCGAATATTGCTTGGGAGGAATTGCTGTCGTGGTTGCCTTGAGCAGCCTGTGTCCACCATCAAATGACTTTTGTCCTCCTACTTCAGTCCGCTCTAAGACGCGGAAGGACGTCGGCCTTTCTTTGGTCGTCGTCTCTAGCGGCTCATCATGGAACTCCTCCGAGTTGACGGTCGATCGCCGCCTGCCGAAAGAGACGGAGAATCTAGGCATATGGAGGAACGGCTATTCGTATTCCCTGGTGGGATAAAATAAACGTTGCACGTTTACACACCGAGTAGTTCGAGAGGCGGGCTTCGTAAGGATAAATCGCTACGAGTTTGTCCTTCGCCTCGGACTGGGGCCGCAAAAAAAATAAAAAAAAAAATAAAAAAAAAGGCGATACGAGGCGGGTCAGCCGATGTGGGATGACGACAGGTAGCTGAGGTTCGGGAGGGCTTTGTTTGTGGCTCGTGTCAGTACTTGGTGCGGAGTGTGACACCAAAGTGCGGTAAGCGAGGCGATACTGCGTAGCGGAAAGAATCCAGAATGTCAGCTGCAACTGCAATCCGTCGGTCGACTGGGTGCGCGTGAGGTATCGCGAGAGTGTGCACAGTATGCGACTGAGCTATGTGGCCCTTCGTGGAGACCCGGGGGACGGGGAGATGGGGAATGAGGGTATTGCGGAAAGGGTAGCCACCAGCAGCCTTAGCGATGGACCTGGGCTCAACAATAATGCAATGCTTCTCCCGATCGCACCGCGATGTCGCGAATCCGAGGGGGAAGCGTAGCTATGTATAGGCCTCGCCCGGTGGCTTGAGGAATGAGGGAGGACAAGAGGAATGGCTTGATGATGACTTACCCTAGGTGCCTGTCCAACGAGACAGAACGAGACGGCGAACAGTCGGAAAGGCGACGAGACGGATATTAGTCTATAGAGCGTATGCGAGGGCGTGAAAGCAGAAGCCGTATGATCTCATTCAAACTTTTTTTATCCAAACGCAAAGAGATGCAGAAAAGCTGGACCCAGACTACACAAGGCCAGAGAAGATGGAGATGATGGGCAAGTGGGTGGCGGGCGGCGGGCGGCGGGCTAGGGGATTCGCCGATGGGGAGGATGGAAGCTGGGGGATATTAGGATATGAAGAACAAATGGATAAACAGGAACAAAATCCGAGTCGTGGGACGGATGGGCACGACACGAAGTGATATGCAACAAATGATGACAGCAACAACGAGGGTCGGCGAAGCAGACAACGAGAGGTTGGAGCGGAAAGCGGGTGGGAATGTGGAAAGGAGGAGGCGATCCGATCAGTAAGTAATTAGGCAAGGCAGAGAGAGAAGAGCCAAAGGCACGGCTAACGCAGGCCAGCCAAGGGTGAGGGTCGACCAAACAGGGGCATGTCAGAAAGAACGTGAACAGGGTCCAGGAGACGAGAGAGAGGGAGAGAGAGCGAGAGAGAGATAGACAGAGAGAGAGAGAGAAGGAGAAAATCTGAAAGGCTGCTCTGCTTCCCGTGTCCCGCGTCCCGCGTCCCGCGTCCTTCGTCCTTGTCGGCCCAGTCTCCTGCTGGTGGACCGTGGTCTGGTCTGCTTTGAGCTCTTGAAGTACTTCCCTGGTTTAAACACCCAGTCGCAGGGCCTATTTTTATTAAGAGAGTGGAGAGACCAAGCAATAGTTGCTGGGAAGAGTGGGCTTGACGCAGCACTTCACGCAAAAAGTCGAGCCAGCCCACCACCGTTCCATTCACTTCATAAGCTCACAGCCTGGTCGGCCCGCTGCCAGCATACCTGCCCGGCTGCCCTACCTCTTTGCGCTGCGGGTTTTCCCTGGTTCACCCTGCTAAAATTCTCTGGACCCCAGGAGTTCAGGGTCAGGGATCCAGGGGAAGGGGGCGTGTGTGGAGAAAAGACGAGAAGGGGATGGGATTGTTGATGGTCTTGGTCTGAATGGAATTGGATGGGCACCTTGGGATGACGATGGGGATGGCCCGGAGATCGCCATCGCCATATCTAATCAACGCACAGCAGTCGCTCGTTGCGCGCCGTCCTGCTGAACTCTACCTTAGCCCAAGCCCGCGTGCTGCGTGAACCCAAAAGACCGGAAGGGAAGACGGGGAGATGAGAGACGCCTCCGCTTCCCGACGACGTCATTTTCTCAGATCCTCCAGCAACCGATCGCTTGCTCTCGTTCGCAGTGCAAGATGGCCCATTGCCCTGGGGGATTTCACCATTGCCTCTCTTGATCCTGGATTGAACCCTTTAAAGGAATCGCCCATTGGGTCTAGTGTCGTTGGGTGGCGCCCATCGTCCATTTCCCCTGGATCGCACACCCCTTTGGTCGTAATCATCCTCGGAGCGGCTTGTTTCTTTCTTCATGCGGAGTAGCGTAGTGGTCTGGACTACGGAAACTCGAACGTCGCACTGCGTCGTCCGCCGTAAAGGTTCTCGTTACCGATGCGGTACCTTTCCCCCCCTCCTCAGCTGCACCCGCCATCCAATTGCTACACCATGGCGCCCAGCCCAGCCTCTCTCTCTCTCTCGTCCCGCATGTCTTCGTTGCCCGGGGCTGCGAGGTCTCGACATCCGCTTAAATGATGGAAGCTTCAAGGAAACGCCACCAGGCTTTGCCCTGCCATGCAAGAGATGCCGTAAAACGAGGGCAGAACGTGCTTCTCCAGGTGATCGGGCGAATTTGACTTTGGAAAAGGAGCGATCCCGACGAACAGACGAGCGCGGACAAGCAGGAGGCTTTGCGTAGGGCAAGCAAACTGGTTAGTCGACTGAGGAAGCTGGGCCCCTTCCTCTGCCGGCAGCCTCGGTAGCGACTTGAGGTCTTCAAATTAAACTCGGAGCCGCCGCCATCCAACTTGGAAGACAAATGCAGGACGCAGGACGAGACTCCTTGGCTAGTGAGCTAATGGACACAACGGCGACCAGCAACAACAACGTTATTCTGGCTCATGCCATGTCTCATAATTCCTTTTCCGTCGGCAGGATGGGGCTTCGAAAAGTGGCTGCAGAGGTTGCCAACAGACGGCTGGTTGCGTGTCGAGGTATGGATATCTGGCGACCTCTGGTCAGCGACACCGGATCACCGCCACTCCTGAGTATTGAGGATGATGATTTGCTTCGAGGGGGATTGTCTCATCGTGACTTTGCATTTACCCGAGGCGAAGCTTGGATCTTGGATTCGGTCAACCTGCCGGACCCACGACAATGTGACAAGAGCACAGGAGACATGGTCGGGAAGCCCAACTTGAAATTGTCCGAGACCGATCAAAGCCGGACAGACCAAGCAATGATGGAGGCTTGGAATGAGAGGCACTCATGAGTGCGTGATCAAACAAATAGACTTGATCCATCTCGAGCTCGGTCATTCCCATGGAGACATAGAGTCTGGGGCGCAGGATCGATAGCACGTTCAATGACCCTGGCTCGGAAAGGGACATGGGGACGTCTCCCTGTCGTCGGGAGAGTTTCGGGTTCACGACGGTTGGTTGGCAGGGTAGAGCGAACGTCTGTTCCATACATGTATTCCGTAGGCCCTATCAATACAATATCTGACTTTTGATTCCTGGCGCGTCGCCCAAGCATGCCCAGACCGAGGAGTACGTCGGCGGGACAGGTAGGCGACGGAGACAAAACTCGGACGGAGCAGACTCGATTGTGTCTTCTGAAGGTCTTGTTGACAGCGTCTATGATGAACTCGACTCTCTGCTTGGAAGGAAATGGGAGGGAGCCATACATTGTAGGCGCCACCGACCTCAGGGCCGACAACCGTTTGATGCAGGTGTGGATACGGGACAAGATTCCATCGGCAGCCACAGGTTGCGTCTTCAAAGAGGGAGCGACTGAGAAGACGCTGGCGGAGTGTGTGGGAGACAAATCGAATGCCGATTCGCTGACTTGAAGAATCGAGGCCCTACGATGCGAGAGGGGGTGTGGATGAAGGGGAGAAAGGAAAATTGACCGGTGTGGGAAGGTTGGAGGCTCAGGATGAAGGTTGGCACCTAAAGTATCCGTACCTTACCTCAACTACATAAGATACCTAGTAGATACCTAAGTTTGGCGGGTGGGGTTGGGTGATGCAAGGTACCTACCTGGACCTCCGTCCCTCTTCCATGTGCCCCGGTCGCTTACTTACACAGTATAAGGTAGGACAATTCCATCCCGCAATCGCACAACCGGGCAAGGAAAGGAGCCCAAAGGCACAATTTTGGAGAAACTCTCCCGAATCTTATTTCAACTAAGGGTGTCGCCCTCAGGATGTCGCCATCCACCGGTAACTTTGTTCCGATCACGACTTTGGCCCACCTCATTTACAAGTAGAGGAAAAGAGCTGCCGGATAGGACGTACCTGGTGCTCTGACCTTGATAGCTTGGCAAGAGAAATTGAAGGCGAATAAGAAGAAGGTGCAATAACATCCCCGAGATGGGGCTCTAGCGTGACGCCACTCTCAGAGCCCCATAAGGTCTCCCCGAACACTGAAGACAATCCTGGGAGCTTGAATGAGGTAGTGGTTCCTTTAGGCTGTGTCTGTATCCGTGCCTACCTTACCTAACAGTTGCGATTCACCTGTACATGTATCTGTAAATGACTGACTGCGAACGACGGGAAAGAACGGTGTAGACAATTCGGGCATGTCTTTTGACTTGAGAGGGCGCTTCACGTGTTGATGCTTTTGCAACCCTTCCGACGGCCATGGCTATTTGCCTTACCAGGTAAGGCGGTAAGGTGCCTAAGGTACCTTAAGTAGGCACGTAGGTAGGTAAGGTAGGTAGGTACCTTATGACAGGTACACATGTGGCATGGTTACCTCCTTCATCAACAGCGGTGGCGTGCTCTTTCGCATCGTTCAAAAAGCAGGAAGGGACTAAACATAGAAAAATGAGAGAAAAGACGAAGGGATGTCCCGTCGGCCAGTCCCTACTTCTCTGTCCCTTCTTGCTCCCCCACCAGGCATCCACAAGGTCTGACGCGGACCACGCGGACTCTCTGGCTGTGTTTTGTGCGAATTATGGATAGGAATCAGGAACTGATGGCTTTCTGCCGCCCCCCTCAAGAGTTAATCGAGGCCGCTAATGAGGGTCTTCTACCTGGAACGGACCAACTCGCGTCTCTCCACTTACTTCCAGGGGTGCCAGGTTGCGAACACTGTCAGTCACTTTTTTCCATCTTCTATTTTCTGCACGTGTACCCAGTTACCTCGTATCGACCACTCGCGACCGTGGCTTATTTGCTCGATTTTCAATCCGCACCAGAAAAAAACCGGAGAGATGACTGTGGAAAGCTCTGCTACGTGGTGTATGCGCCGTCTCGAGGTCTTCAATCGGATAGGAAGCCTCACCTGCCGCATCCAGCAAATACCGGCCCTCCAACTCGGAATCCTGCCTTGGATAGTTTCGGCACAACGGAGAACCCATATATTGATGTAAGGCAAGTAAACAAGGCGACTTTCAATGAGTGCGTCCCAAGTGACTGGAGCAATTGGCGTGACCTGCCATGAATAGACACACGCCCTACGGTCACTTTCCCACTTACCATCCACCGCGCTGCAACACGGATACTCACTTCATGCCAACACCGCCTTGCAATCCCACCACGACGTTTCCATCTGTTCGGGGCAGGACAAAAGCGCCTCCGTTCCCGCGCTGCAACTGTCCGTTGCGCTTTAGGTCGTCTGCAGGCGGCAGGCCCGGACTGGAATAGTCAACTACCTTAGACGTACGGGTAGCAACCCGGCCAATCCTGTCCATCAAGGAATCAATCTCCAATATGGCATGGCCGAGATTTGATCGGGACAGGTCGACCCAATCCGAGCCCATGATGGTGACTAATTTGTTTTTGACCCGATCCGATTTTATCAATTGTCACTACTGCGGCTCCAAGATGCAAGAAAAAGGGAGGCAAAGGCAACATATGACAGTGACATTGGCACACCCTCGTCCATAACGGGCGGATTAAAGCTCCGTACACTTATTGCGCTGGCAGCGCCGCTACCAAATGCATGCCAGGTCGGAGCTCAAAAGGGAATATTCACGTCGCCTTGGATACCCGTGTTGGTTTGGTCCGTCGTGGTCTCGTCGGCTGCCTTGCCGCCCCAGACTTGACCCCTGTTTAGGAAGGTTTGCTCCTTGAGGGAATGGACGGTCAAACGGCGCCTTGCTGCTCTCCGCCCTCGAGGGGCCGGGCCTCTGTCCGTAGTCTGGCGCATGCGGGCGCCTCTGGGTGGCAGGGGTCAGACACCACAGATCTGACGATGGCCGCTGGTGGGCGCTTGGTTCGTGGACGTCCGTTACGTGGTTGGCCAAAATCGATGGTGATGCCATGGGCGGCGCGTGCTGTTCTTGAGCCCACATTCAATCCTGCCATATTCGATCTGGATGTCGACCATCTGATAGAGAACAGGCTCTTCAAGGATAGGTTTAACAAGCTCATGTTGTCAGAGTCATTTCGAGCCAGCGGCCTTTACTATCCACCTGTCAAGGCAGGCGTCGTATCGTCTACAATGACTTCTATCTTCAGACGTTCTACCCGACAATGTCCGTTATCGGAAGATTGCTCTTCGTTTGACGGAGCGGTGAAGTTCGAATGGGATATTTCCTCGACATAGTTGTCACTTTGGGTTGGTTTCCCTTAAAAGATACGAGCTCTTGGACCCCGTCTCACTATATTGCTTTGCCCAAGTACCTTACCATTTCAGTGGAAACGTTGAAATCCTCCCGGCCTTTATGTTCACGGTACCTTTTCCCCTGAATATTACAATAGTATGTTCTTTATAGCTAACCTATGCTATGGCATCACTCACGTATTTGAAAGGATCAACTAGCGCCTCAACTGACTACCGGCCAAACTCTTAAATTGGCGACGTAAGGCACCTGACTTGGGAGCTCTGGTCTGTTCCACTCGTTCGTTCCCTTTCTTCTCACACGTCATGCCGTATTTCAACGTTTGTTTACGTTTATGTTCTTCGTTTCTTTCTTATGAGGGAACCTGCAGTGCTCAGCAGTTGCGTTTGCAGAGCTTAGGGCGAAAATTCAGGGACCGGCTGGTAATAGCGAAGGTTCAGTCTTCCACCACACTTTGGTTGGTTCCCGCCCCGAATGACTGCCCGACCAATTGCAAGCTACCCCGCCTCACTCCAGAGTGTGTGCACTCACAATTTTTTTTCTTTCTGGCCAAGCACAAGACTTTTGAGTGAATCCTTGTGTGACGAATAGTAACGCTACACCGGACCGTATGACAGACATTTGACCCAAGAAACCTCAAGACCCACGAGGCCGGAAAAGCGAAACCTGGCTCTGTGAAACTAGCTTCAAAGTCGCTGCCTTGATTCACTCAAACTCGCACTAGGACACCAAGGTTGGTCACAGAAACCGCTCGCCCGAGACCGTCTCAATCAGCTTTCTCGAGTTTCCCTTCCAAGAAAAAGACTCAACCTCACCTCACCCACCCACCCCTCAATCCTCATCAAATATCCCATTCAACATTCCCACCATGTCAGCTTACGGACAATGTCGTCTCGTGGTCCTCTGCTCCGGTTCCGGAACGAACCTGCAAGCCATCATCAACGCAGTCGCGGACGGCACGGTGCCCCAGAGCAAGATTGAAAAGGTCATTGTGAACAGGAAGAACGCCTTTGCTGTCCAGAGGGCGGAGAAGGCGGGCATCCCGACGCGATACTTCAACCTTGTTTCGGGAGGGTTCACGGCCAAGGGCGAGAAGGACGAGGCCAAGCTGAAAGAGGGCCGTAACAAGTACGACGCAGCACTGGCCGAGGTCGTCCTGCAAGACAAGCCGGACCTGGTCGTGCTCGCGGGTTGGATGCACGTTTTTAGCGCTCCCTTTCTGCGGCCGCTCGATGCCGCTGGCGTCCCTGTTATCAATCTTCATCCGGCACTGCCTGGTAGGTCGTCTCTTTGATGGGAGGAAGGGGGGATTGGTTGATGAGTGGCAGACTGTGTGACTAATACCGCCAGGCCGTTATGATGGTGCCAATGCCATTGGCAGAGCCTACGAGGACTTCCAGGCCGGCAAGCTTGAGAACAACCAGACGGGTGCGATGATTCACTACGTCATTGAGACTGTAGACCGTGGAGAGCCTGTTCGTCTGCTCCAGATTTACCACTCCTTCTTGTTGTTCATAGTACTGACATCCATGGTAGATTCTCATTGAGGAAGTCGAGATCCGCTCCGGTGACAGCCTGTCAGACGTTGAAGAACGCATGCACAGCGTCGAACACGGTCTCATTGTCAAGGCCACCGCAAAGGTCGTACAGGAGATCTTGGAGAAGAAGAATCATCATTGAACAGCGGCAAAAGTGGCAGAGATGGGAAGCTTCGTGACACGAAACTTCAATGTCGTCATGCATCATCTGTTAGACACACCGCTAGGCGCCAGGCGAGCTTTGGGTTCAGCTTTGATTCAACCCTTTTGTCTCTTCAGCATGCAACGCCTAGCTTGAAGCTACTCCTGGTAGCTTACCAAGCTTTCTGGACCAGGTTTAGGCGTTTGTTGGTCCCCAGAATCATGAGGTACGAAGAGGCGTGGTACTAGCGCATTTGGCATGACGAGGAACCGGCCAAGGCACTTGTCTGCGTTGGAAGAGAGTCTGTCTCAGCGAGGTGACTGAACAAGGCGAGTTGTAAGGAAGCATGGCCCTAAAGAGGCGCCGAGAAGCTGGACCGGTATCACAGTGCAATGGACTACGAGGCCACCACTAAGCGCCAACGTCCCGTCATCATCCAAGACAGCCAAAATCGGAACTTTAATGATCCAGCTTCAGTAGGAAGACCTATCCAAGACGAGGCGCCGGTAAAGAGCGTCTCGTGAACGTGATTCGGTTCAATAACGAAGACTTAAATGGCTACCTATTCGTCTTTTGAGAATGAACGCCCAGGCCCAAATCGGCTCAGGTTCAGCCTCGCGCCTGTGTCCGGCCAGCAACCAATGCCGAAGTCAACAACGCACCCATGCAATTCACAAATTGCGTCTTTTCAATTTCGCGGGGTGGAAAGAAAGAAATGGAAGCCGGAGCCGGAGCCGCGTGGAGGACCCCTCTTTCCGCTTCGACCAGGTAATGGTGGACAAGAAGTTCGCCAAAACTTGCTGCAAATGAGAGATGCGGCTCTGCCCAATGTTCTGCGGTCCACGGCCCGGGGAGGGGGGAACCGCTAATAACCAACTTCTAAAAAAATAAAAAAACAAATTTGTGAGGAGCCAATGACGAGTGCAGGCCAGAAGGAATCGGGAAACTCAGGAGTTAAGCTTGGGTTTCTTGAGTCCTCTGACGTTGAACAACGACTACTCTCTACCTATCTTTCTGCCTTCTTCCTTGACCGTATACTCCATACGACTATTCGTAATTTCTGGGTTACCATCTACATGCCGTAATGCCAAGCCCCAGCGCTATGCAGCATCGGCACAAGAAACCCCATCGTTGTGCCTCGGACTTTTCCCCCTCTCATGCCGGAGTTGAGATGGAGACAACCTTATTGTCCCTCTAGTCGATATGCTGCGCCTCGGAACGAATCCCAAAGACCCAAAATCTCAGGAAGGGGGGAGGGAAAAGCAGGGTCAAATGAACAAACAGTTGCTGTTTGACCTACTCTTGGCAGTGCTCGAGTAGAGCTTCCTTTCGGTAAGTGATGGAACGGTTCAGACAGTTGGATACCTGAGGTAGGGTACGGATAACGTGGTAGTATGTGACCTTAGTCAGTTGCTTTCCAGAGTTGGCTTAGCCGAGCAACACATGGGCAATACGGGCCGGGGGAGAAAGCAAAACGGGGCGAATTGGATCGGAAATGGCGGTAAAGGGCAGGTTGTGTCGGGAGTCACTAGCCACGTTGGGGCGGTCCTCAACTTTTATACTCAGCTCTAGCCGAATCAATCTACACTAAAGAGTTGAGAAAGTATTGGCGCGACAGCTATCCGTATGTGTGCGCGCGAGGGTTGACTCAATGGGACGCGCGAGAGATATGAGGGGGGGGGAAAGAGGGAAAGAAAGGGTTGGCGGGTAATGATGCAGTGAAGGCATGAGTCTGGCAGCTGAAAGGTCAAACATAGTTCCGAGTACCGCCAAAGTTGTATGTTGACTGAAGGTGCTCAGCAACCCACGGACTCTGGCACTTTGTGCAACATCAAGAGAAGCGTCCATTCACAGAAGCAGGACGAGACACACTGGCTCAGCGAGCGAGCCGAGTGGGGGACATTGCGGAAGGCCGACCGACACTGGCTCAAAAGGCAACTTGGCGCGAGGTGGATGTTGGCCCGTGAGGTCATGCTCGCCCACCCATTCAGAATCCTGCTAGTTGGTTGGCTGGCGTCCTTGGAAATGGAAATGGGCAAACTTTTAAACTTTTTTTTTCTCTTGCCCTGAAGCCAGGGCCGGGGTTTCGTTCTTCGGGTGGACAGGAAGGGCAACTCCAAACTAGGTAGGATGCCTAGGTAAAGCAAGGTAGGGTCCCTTGCCTGTCTGCCTTGCCACGATGGAACTCCCTCCCTTAGTTGCCAATCCGCGTACCTCAGCGAAACGGTGAATGAGAAAGAGCGAGAGCGAGAGAGGGAGAGGGAGAGGGAGAGTGAGGGAAGGAGTCCCAAAGGGTGCCCAGAGGAGCAACAGCAGAATCCATGGCGTTGCGCAGGTTCAAACACCAGTAGCCACTCCTCCGATACAACATTGGTCGGGTCTGCCAACGCCCGTACCATGAAGCTCCCCAAGCGTCTCTTGGTCGTCGAATCGCAGCCCCGGGAAGCTCTAGGCGAGCGTGAGCTCTGGAAGGTCCCTGTGTGAGTGTAGTGGTCCCTTCTCGCCCCATCCAAGCTAACCCCACCGGGCCCCAACCCACTGTCTCGCCGCGCCTTGCCTTGCCTTGCCGGCTCTCGTCTCCTCAGACCCTCCGGGTGCATCCTCCGTCACTGGGGGGTCGCCTTTTTTACATGTCCACGCGCCGGGTCCTACACAGCTTGGAGCTATCTGCTGCACGCCGACCATGAGATTGTCAATCTCATCTATTATCTTGGCCCTTTCCCTCGCATCGCATCGGCAGGTAATCTACCTTTCTTCTTCTCCCCCTTCTTCTTCTTGTTCGTCCTCCTCCTCTCTACCTCCTTCTTCTCATTTTCGCTCCATCTACCTACCCATCCGCCAAGCTCCGCTGATTCCCTCTTCTCGTCCTCCCCGGTCATTTCCCTCCTCAATTCGACCTAACGTCATCGCTTCTCTTTCTTTTCCCCGGGCCACGATGAGCTCGCCGCAGGACCATCGCTCGAGCAGTCCTCGGCTAGGCTCATTCAAACGTCCCTCAGTACTCAACGCAGACAACGACCCGTCACTCCTGGCCACAAGAGGCAGCGGCGCCTTGGTCTCGCTCATTAGGAATCGCTCCAATGCCACTCTGCGAGAGTCGCTCAAGAGTCCGGCCTACCACCAGCTGGGTCACGACGAAGAGGACCATGAGAACACTTCGCTACTGGGCTTCCTGCATAGGGACTCGGACGAGGACCACCACCACCGCTCCGCCGCCGAGGAGCGCCGTCTAAGCGAACTCATTTTCGGCCCTCAGATGAGGAGCATGCGCCTTATCGGGAACAGCAACCCGCGCTATCAATGGGAGCGCTACTGGAAGACGGAGGCCGAGCTTGAAGTTATGCCAAAGCATATGTGAGTTTCTGGTGTGCCATCATGCCGGCGCGGGTCGCCCAGGCGCAATTCGGGGTTCCCAATTCACTCCTCCGTCGACCGCTCGGGACGCGCGAGTTGCGGATACTGACGCCTATTGCCAACCCTCAAGCCGCGAATATTACGAGAGAAACAACGATTTGATTCGCATGTACCTATACATCGACCAGCTCTTGGATTCATCCGTGCCCCACGATCTGCTCAACGAGTATCACCAAGCTCTAGACGCCTCGGCCTACCGCCCGGTCGACGTCCCCCAGACCATTACCGAGGAGTCGCCAACTCCTACTTCACCTCCGTCCAGAGGCGGCCTCACCTACGGCAGCACTCCCTCCGCCCAAAACAGCAGCACGGAGCAGAGTAGTTCGGCAAACAGCATACAGCAAAAGGCGAAACGTAAACCCAAAGACATTTTTCGGTCCACCGAGGCGACCCCACTTCTCAATGGCCACGATGAGGAGGAAGGTTTAGCCGATCAGCCCAAGCCCGAGATTCCGTGGCTGGAGGACTCTGACCTTGACAGCAGCGACCCCATCGTCACTCTCGCCATTTGGGTCAATTTTATCGCGAACGCAGCATTGCTGATTGGAAAGATTCTCGTTGTCGTCTCCGTTCCTTCGGTCTCAGTACTCGCTAGTTTGGTTGACGCGGTTCTCGACTTCCTCAGCACGGCGATTGTGTGGACGACGACTCGGCTCATTGCCACCAGCCAAAATGACCAGCATTCATATCCTGTGGGCAGACAGCGGTGAGTAACAATTTTACCCCTTTTCTTTTTCCCGACGCTGCCCTCGCGATGTTGCCTCCGTGTTGCATTCCGTGCCGCGTGCTGACTCGCTACAGTCTCGAGCCTCTTGGCGTGCTGGTCTTCTCCATCGTCATGGTTACGTCCTTCTGCCAGGTCGCTCTCGAAGCTATCCAGCGTCTCATGTCGCCCGACCACGAAATCGTTCAGCTGTACGTCTCAATCGCTGCCACTTCTCCTCGAGTCCCGCTCCACAATGATTGCAATGCTAAACACGCGGAAACCATAGAGGCATTCCGGCCATCTCCATCATGGTTGGTACTGTTGTGATAAAAGGCTTGTGCTGGCTCTGGTGTCGTCTCATCAAGAATTCGAGTGTTCGGGCGTTGTAAGTTGATCTGACACCCTGCTCCTCTTTCGCCGCAATCCCGGCATTTGTGTCGCCATGGGCTTACGGAGCCGCCTCCTGATCTGCGCCTGTCACGGAATATGGGGAACTTTCAAAACTGACTCTTGTTTTTCCCAATTCTGCAGGGCCGACGACGCCGTGACCGATGTCATCTTCAACACCGGTTCCATCCTGTTCCCCATCATTGGCTACTTTGCCAAAGTTTGGTGGCTAGACGCTCTAGGTGGTCTGCTACTATCTCTCGTCGTCATCGTCAACTGGAGCGGAACTTCGATGCACCATGTCCGAAATCTGACGGGCTTCTCGGCGACTTCGGATGAGAGAAATCTCCGTGCGTAACCTCTTTTCGTCTTCTGCTCTTCCTTGTCCCGCCTCCTACCCTCTACCCTGCCGTTTCACCTTCCCCACAGTTTCTATATTAAGACAATATTCCAACAGCCCTTGTCATTTTTTTGTTTCCTCTTTTCCTCTCCCCCTTCACCCAAAGCCTAGCTGTATACAGTACAGTGGCCATAGAGCTGGTTGACCAATTGATGCACCACGTATCTAGTAAGGTAATCAATATACTAACAGCGTCATGCTTTAACAGTCCTTTACCTCACTATGCGCTTCGCTACGTCCATCAAGCAGATTCAGAATTTGCGCGCCTATCACGCGGGCGACAAGCTTTTCGTTGAGGTCGACATCGTCCTCAACGCCAATATGCCTCTAAAGGATAGTCACGATCTCAGCGAGGTCCTGACATACTTCCTCGAGTCGGTGCCCATTGTCGACCGCGCCTTTGTGCATGTCGACTACGCGACGTACAACGTTGACACGCATATCACTCAATAAGCATGCGGCAAAAATCTTGCCGTATATTCATAATTCAGTGATATTACGGTTCTACAATCTGGTCGTCGTTTGTAAACATCCTCATCAACCCTCGTATATCTTGAAACGGTAGGGAAGCGTCGATAGATCGTCACCCCGGGTCGGAAACGAGTGGAGGATATGATGCAAGGTAAATGGGAGAAAGAGACTCCACATTAGCCATGGAAAGAAAGATCGGGTCACCAAGGAAAGAAGAAAAAAAGGGGGGGCAGCATCTTGGATAGATATAGCATTCTCCAGCGGTTTTGGGGTTCATGGTCATTATGTTCTGTTTTTCCTATTTTCTGGGTGTATCTGGATGGCAACAAAAAAGGCATGAGCGCCTGGCTCCCCTCCGTCCCGCCAGTGTGGGGATCAACAGGGTCTTGGATGTTGTCCTAAATGGCAATCCCCCGAAAGTTTCAAGCCTAAATCATGTTGGATTGTTGATCGACAAGGAGGTTTACGGGGAGTGCAGCTTGGAAGGCACAGCAAAGACAGGGAACGCAAGTGACGGGAGAGAGGGAGGGCGATGGTGTGGCTGACTGACGCAAAGCGAGCGAAAACAAAACCCATCTCCCATCTGTATTACTAGTTTGACTACTTGTTAGATAAAGTAAGGTAGGGTGGTGTTTATAACTTGTGAAAGGGCGGAGGAAGAAGTTCCGTCTGTGCAACAAATCATTGCGCAGGCGTGTGTGTGTCGCTGGTGCGACGGGCGGCGCACGGAACCGTGTACAATATCAAGCCAGGATCCAAAGGTTGCACGAGGGATTCTATAGAGGCAGCCGCAGCGAATTTTACAAAGGCCACAAAAACAATAAAGCTTGTACAATTCGAAAAAAAAAAAAAAAGGAATCCTCCCCATCCTCGTCGTCGTCCTCCGGCCTCGTCCTCGAGCAGCCTTTTGCAAACCCGGCGTTAGTAGGGAATGCCGTTGGTCAGCAGTTGGAACTGGTCGTAAACACCAGTTGAGTAGCTGTTTGCGCTCCTGCGGATCAAGTCCTTGACAAAGTCGGCCGCCTCGCGCTCGCTGCGCTCCAGCACGAACCGCTCCTTGAAGTGCTGCACGCTCTCGGGCTTGAAGCACGGCAGGCCAGAGTCCATCATTAGCAGCACGATCTGGCTAAGCTTCTCGCAGTGCTGGCGGGCCGCGAGGAAGGCCTTGACGCACAGCTCCTCGAACCACTTGAAGGCCTGGTGATGCGGGCTGCCGCCCATGACTGCCAGCATCTCCGTCGTCAGCTTGAAGGGCGCGCGCTCGAACTTGATGCCTCCGGGCGCGATGTCGAAGCAGAATCCAAAGTCAATGTGTAGGATGTGACCCGCGTCGTCAATCATGATGTTTCCGTTGTGTCTGTCCTTGAACTGCAGGAGGAAGGAGATGATGGAGTAGGCGGCCATGCTCTTGACAAAGTTGCTGCGCGCCTGCTGGAAGCGGAGCGAATCCTCGTTGCCGTACTTGGAGATGAAGTAATCGTAGAGGCCGTTGACGGCCTCACGGCCGAGCATGTCTCGGGAGACCGAGTTGGGCAGCACATCAATGACACCGCAGCCAGGGGCCGTGGCCGTGACGCGGTACGGGAAAACGTAAACATCCAGGCCGACGTTGTGGAAAATGCCTCGGAACGCCGCAATCATTTGCAGGGCAAGCACGTCCTGTCTGCAGTCATCGCCAACCTTGAAAATGGCAGACTGCCAGACTTCAATAGTATTTTCCTGCACCGGCGTCGAGTCTTTCTTGTAAACATCTTCTAGCATGTCATTGACATCCTCCAGGCTGCCCTTGTTCTTCTTGATGCGGAATGTTGCCATGTAGGGCGCCTTGGCGTGACTCTGGAGAGGCTTGCCGGATTTGCGGTCGATACCTATGACGACGCCATCGGGGTTACTCGGCAGGTAAACGCCAATCTCGACCTTGATCTTGCGGAGCTCTTCCTCAATCTTCTGCGCTTTTTCCGGCTTGGGTCGGCCGACATATGGCTTCAGCTTGCCCGAAATGTCCGTGACCTCGTCGAAGAAAGCAAATTCTCGCTCATAGAAGGTCCTGTCCACATCAGAGAAGCTTGCAATCATCTTCTCCATGACCTTGTCGAGCGTGGGCTTGATTGCGTCAGGCTGTTACACTGTTAGCGTCACACGTGACCATGAGTTCTCGTCCAACTCACGATAGTTGCGTCGTCATCCTTGTAGGCGTTCGCCTTCATGTTCCAGATGATCTGATGCGCGAATAGCTGCGAAAACTGAGCGGTCTCCAAGATGTACCGCTCCACGTAGCCCAGTGCGTCGTAGCGCAGCGTCTGCACAATTTGGGGAACATAGAAGAAAGTGACATCGCTGGAGTGGCTTTCCATTGTCCTCATTGCGTACTGAATGAGGAAAGGATGGTTCTTATACGCGGGAAGAAAGTACGTGGCAGCTGTGATCGGATTCACTGGCGACCAAAACAACAGATACTGCAGTGGTTAGAATCAGGCCGTAAGGAGTTGGGGATGCCACTCACTTTCAATTGGAAGCTAACATCGTTAGGCAGAGAGCCTCCCAGAAGAATGGGAAGACCCTCTGGCTCGGAAATGGCCTTCTGAGGGAAGTTGATCAACAGCCATCTCACCTCGCGTTGGACACGGGGGTAGGGGAATCGAGTGACCAGCTCAATAGCAATAGACGGGTCTTCGGCCCAAGCAACACGAATGAGGGGTGCAAGCGCAGTCTGCATTTGTTGTTAGTGACATTCCGGCACTGCGAAATTCAACAATACGTACCTCGACAGCAGCCTTATTAAATTGACCATGGGCCTTGGAGGGTTCGCCAAGTGGGTGTACCCACACCGACAAACGCGTTTGCTCGCTCTCGAGGAGAAAAACGAGAAGTTGTTCCTTGGCCTGCAGTGACTTGATAGTGTCGGCGGCGTTTGCTCCAATGAATGCAACATGCTTCAATGCCGCCACGATATCAGTTAAGAGACGAAGTTCCGTCTTGAGCTGCAGGATATTGCTACCGAAAGACCATCTCGGAGCGTACCGGAACCAGCTGAGCGCGGCGGACAAGATCTTCTCCTTGAATCGCCATTGGGCGATGGCGCCAATGGTAGTACAAACATGCAGCACCTTCAGGCCGAACAACACGATCTGAAACCGTAGTTCTCGTGCCATTGGATGAGCGGTCGATGATCGCAAAGCATCCAGAGTGACATCGAGCATGCGCAGGAAGACTCGCTGGACATCCGGACTGCCCAAGCGAGTGGCGTTGAAGTGGCTAGCGAAGAATTGCAACAGCCTCATGTGGGGTGACAGCAGATTGTGCACATGTTGCTTGCGCTTGGCCAACGTCTGAAGATCACTGGGCGCAAACTCTCCCTTGAGGAAAAAGGGGTCGGGATGTCTGATATTTTGTCAGCCACGTTGAAGGTAGAAGGTAGGGAGATGGAGAACTTACGACATGGCATGGCTAAATAATCCAAGACCGTTCTGAATGGTCGCCTCCCATTGCTGGGCAATTTCGGTGAGAAGTCTGGGCTCGAGGCGGGGGTTCTCGTTCATCACGCCCAACCACAAGGAAACGCCCAGCTTAATAGACTGTTTTGTAAACAAGGCGAAGGGGATGCTGACGAGGTAATGAGCAACAGCAGACTCATCCCTATTACTGCGGCAAAGCAGGGCTGCAGCTCTGCGCAGGATATCGCGAACCTCATTTAGAGCGGTGGTCTTCTTGCTCTTGATGCGGGCCTCAACATGCGCCAGGGCGGTGGCCGCGTTCGCACTGTCGCTGGCGCTCGAGCCCGATGACTGCAAGAAGGACGCTCTACGGTTCAATTGCATAAAGTTCACCAACTCGTTGCCACGTTCTGGTAGAGTCTCGCCATATCGGTACTCTTGACGCGTGGTGTACTGGGCAACGAAGTCAGATCCAGTGTTAATGCTGCATTCTCCGACTCGATCGAGAGACTGCAGTCTTTGATCGGTGGATGGCATGAGAGAACCAAGCTCAATGGCAAAGGAGCGGCCCAGAGAAATATGGCCATACGCTCCTTCGTCGTCGAACTCGGACAAGTACGTCTGGAGAAGACCCTTGATGTCCAGGGGTGCCAGGCTAATTACGCTCGAAACCCATTGCTTGGCTCTGCGGTTCAGAACGTCCAGGGTGTGACGGCGGAAGGTGTAATCGTCTGATAGCTCAACGGACACGTCTCCAAGGCTAGATGTGAACTTGGATCGTGGGGCGTAGAGGTCTGTCTCGGCTTCTAGGCAGCTCGACCACATCAGAGAAAGAAGTTCCAGCAAGGCGAAGAGCGAGGACCTGTGACAGAGGGCAGAAGGCACCTGGATAATGATGCGGTCCGCACACATAAAGGCAGCCTGCTGGACTCGCTCGATCCGATGACAGCAACCACAGAAGATGGCAACGAGCTGGGTGGCGGCGTACTGGGCAGAGAAGGTAGCGTCCGTGCCGCCCAGAGTCTTGCGCAAATACTTGTCCACCACAGCAGCGGCGATTGCCTCCATAGTACTGCTCACCTCTCCCCTACGCATGCTGGGCTCCAAGAAGTACGAAAGGGCCTTGGTGCAATCACCAGCATCCGCTCGGAGACTCTCGACCAAGTAAGCGGCATGCAAGAAGATCACCTTGCGGTAGCTCAGTCCCTTGATTTCCGTAGCCTTGTTGGGAATCAACTCAGTGAGATGCCTCTTTTGCAGCGACTCTCTGTCGGAGCTCATGCCTCGGCGCAGGACGGTGTTAAGCTCAATGTCACTCTCAATTTGTTCTCCTCGTTGTTCGGCAACCAGCGGGGGTGAGTGAACGGCCATGATGCGAAGCTCATCGCGATAGGTCTTGCCCATATCGGTTTGTGTGGTGAAGCCGTGGACAACAATATTGAACCAAGCATCTCTGATCATTGAGTGCGACTCATCATCGGTGACAATGTTAAGTGCTAGGTCGTTGGTAGACATAAAGACAGCCAGGGGATGCAGCAACTCCGCAATCTCTCGGGCAGCCAGCTGAACATCGGCCTCCTTGGTGTGATTCGACTGGTGAACGTCACCCATGGAAATGATGCTTTCCAGCAGATGCTCCCAGTAAATATCATAAAGGGGAGATCCGCGGTGGAGGTTGGCCGAGATGTAGGTTCGCGCCTTCATTACCTATTGAATGTTAGAAGTGGGCAGTCTGCGAGACGGGTAGGGAGCACTCACAGCAACCAGGAGGAAGTCCTTGTGGTCGACAACCCCAATATGACATAATCTAGAAAACACCTTCAATAGCGATCGGAACTCGAGCTGTCCGCCCTTCAGCGCAAGAGCGGCAGCACCGCTGATAATTTGAGCATCGACACTGCTATTGACCTTGTCGATTTTCTGCAGCAGCATGGACTGCGCCAAGGCTGTGATCTTCTCATCGTTGCAAGCAGTCGCAATGCCACAAATCGCTTGGACAACGTTACCGTACACCATCGCCGTCTCCTCCTCGCCGGTGATAGCTAACGAGATACTGCTGCCAGTCGAGTGACGATTAGGGTACAACGTAACAGCACCATCCACGCCGAGATCACCGTTGGTGCCATTCGTCATGGATCTGTCGGAGCCAGGACTAAGAACATTACCCAAGGTATAGAGAGTTGTGATGACAGCATCATGGGAGAGGAGCTGCAGTACGAAGGCCAGACTCTTAGAAGCAACTGTAACCGTGCGAGCGTTGGGCGCGCTCTGAACAATGAATCGAGGCAGCAGTCTACTGGCGCTCGCAGCGTATCCCCTAGAGATCTTGCAGACCAACGCAATCGACCTCAAGACGGTTGCCGCCAAGTGCTCATCCGCCATTTGGAGGGGGTCTGCAAGGGTCTCTTCCAACCAGTTAATCAACACATCGATGTCTGCAACATCCTCGTTCATGAGCGAGCAGTTGAGGTAGCTGATGAGAGCTGCCGATTTCACGGCAAATGCCAGTCTCTGCTGCCAAGAGGACCCAAGCTTGAGGTAGTCTTCGCCGGCCTCGAGGTAGTTCATCTGGTCAACAGCTACCGTGGTGTACATGTCGAGGGACCGATAGTCTGCATCAGGACTGCGTGGCGAGCCTGGTCTGAATGCCCCATCTCCTGACATGAGCAGGTCGAGGATGTGAGCGCCGCGCAAGAGTGATGCGTCGGTGACTAAAAGGGAGGTGCCAGAGACCAGAAGCCACATATAGCTCCTTTGGAGCAGAATAGCTCCTAAGGGTCGTCCAGCAGCAGAGTAGTGGCGCAAGTATCGCTTCCACTCTCTGGCATGGCGATCCGAAGACTGTGAATTTCTGATCGTAGAAAAGGCCGTCTCGACGGCAACCAAGAACGACTCCGATAGAATGTCCCTAAACCGCTGAATCAGTGCAAGTCTACCCCCAGCCCTCCAGAAATCTGCTTGTGCCGAAGCCGCATCAAGGAAGCCAAGCAGCGAGACTGCAATCGTAGCCGTCCTGATGGCGTCCTCGAGATTCGGGTCATCATCGTCCGCTTGAGGGGGGACAGTGTGACCCGCCGCATGATCACAGGCATTAACAAATGCCCAGATGTTGTCCGAAATCACCTCGTGCAGGTCATCGTAGTGGGACCCTAGAGACAGCAGCGCAGCCGTGACGTGGAATGCCAATGCTTCCGTTGGCGATGGCTCGACCTTTCTGAAAAAGGGCGACGGAACAAACACCTGAACGTGGGCATCGAGAACGTATGGAATCAGCTGATGGGCGAGCTTCTGGGCGCTCTGGCTCGTCTGGATGGCCGGCGCGGCCTTGCATAGCGATAGAAGGACCTCGAATTCGCGAATCGTCTGCAGAAATAAGGGGCTTGTTAGCCACGGTTTACTGCGAGACACAATAACACCAGTCGCATGAGCGGATAGAGAAGTGCACTACCATGGGACATCTCCCGAGAGACGACGAAGTCTGCTTGCCCGAGTAGCCATTGACGCCCTTTCCAGCGGCCTGGGTTGCCTTGCACAATCGGTCGAGATCAGAGCGGTCGAATGATGTACGAGAGCTGGCAGCGGAGAGTGACGCGATCTTCTCCAGCGCCCGCTGCCGAATGTCGCGCGTCATTCGAAGGGATTCGGTAGGGGCTCTAGACCCCGTGAAGAAAGAATTTGGTCGATAATACAACGTATCTGGGTTTCGATGATTAAGTTATCGAAGCATTTCACGATGGGGAGGTTTGCCTTGGAAATCGCGCCTGCTTACTGGCAGCTGCACAGTGACGATAGCTTAGTGCCTTCTGCAAGCCCCCCCAAATCTCCCATCCGAGAGCAGCCACATCCCTGCACAGCATCTACCATTCCTGAGCTGCTCTGCCTTAGTCATCGGGTGAGCCAGCTACCCCTGCCAACCACCACCCAACCTACCCAGCAAGGCTGCCAGCTTGACGCGTGCACCGGAGCGCTCAGCAGTAGCAGCCTTGAACCTCCAACAAAGCGACGACGTCCCATCAACCCAACCCCACCACGAACGAATCCATCGAATTAACGAGAATTACACTTTTGACGACCGGCATTTCGATCACGAACAAGAACGAATAATATCCTCCTTATCTTCATACACCGCAGCCATGGCTATGTTCAGCCAAAATCCCCTGATGAACGGGCCCAATTACTCCTTCTCTGAGGCCCCCAAGACCGCCAACGGCGAGTTCAGACAGCACCGCTTCAACCCGTACGGAGCTTCCCTCGACTCTCCTGGCCTGCCCAAACGCTAATCTGACTTGTGCTTCAGCTACACGGACAACGGCGGCTCGACTCTTGCCATCGCAGGCGCCGACTTCGCTATCGTGGCCGGCGACACCCGTAGCACTTCGGGCTACAGCATCAACTCCAGATACACACCCAAGGTCTTCAAGATCGGCGGTACCACTTCAACACAAGAAGATGCGACAATCATGCTCTCCGTCGTTGGCTTCGCCGCCGACGGCGAGGCCCTCAAGGACCGCCTCGACACCATCTGCAAGATCTACCGCTACCGCCACGGTAAGCCCATGAGCGTCACAGCCTGCGCGAAGCGTCTCTCGACGATTCTCTACCAGAAGCGCTTTTTCCCCTACTACGTCCACGCCATTCTCGGCGGCCTGGATGAAGAGGGCGTCGGCGCCGTCTTCTCCTACGATCCCGTCGGAAGCTACGAGAGAGAGCAGTCTCGTGCCGGTGGTGCCGCCGCAAGCTTGATTACACCGTTCCTCGACAACCAAGTCAACTTCAAGAACCAGTATGTGCCGGGCAGTGGTGTAGGCCACGAACTGCAAGAGCGCCCCCGTGTTCCTTTGGAGCGCAAGGAGGCTGAGATCCTGGTCAAGGATGCATTTGATGGAGCGGTCGAGAGACACATTGAGGTCGGTGATCATTTGCAAATTATGGTCATCACCAACAACGGCATCGAGGAGATTCTCCTCCCCTTGAAGAAGGATTAAGATTATGATGGTTGGGAAGTCTTACTGTTAGGGGCGTTGTACACTACATGGCAGGTAGCAATGCCAAAGAGGCAGTTATTCAGCTAATCAATTATCGTCCGCGACCCAATCTTTGTCCTGTGTGTTCACAGCATACAGATGTCCTATTCGTAACCAAGACAGGCAAGGTCCCCTGTGAAGCTCGATGTGTGATGTCATCTGGAAGGTCTGGTAGGTTGCTCGCTTCGGCCCGGAAAAGCATGTGGAAATAGATGACTGCACGCAGTGATCTCGCCTCGCACCACACAACAACTCCCAAGAACGAATCACTGGGGATTGACCCCTTTTCTGCTGCATGTGATGCTACACAGCTCCGCGGTATGCGCCAGGTAGACGACGGGAAGTCAAGTAGGGGACGAGTACGAATACGGAATGCGGATCGGGTGCTTCGGTGTTCCCCCTTGGGAAACACTCTTCACGTCACTTGACATACAGGGATATCTGATATGCTCAGTGAGAACTGCGTCCATGGGCCAGCGAATCAGGTAGCGAGCAGTTCGTCTGCAGGTACACAAACGCTTCCAAACATCCCTCCCGCACTATCCTTCCGTACTGGGCAAGCTGGTCGTCTTGGAAAAGCGAGGTTCTGACGCTTTCATGGGGGCAAGGAATGGCGCTAAGCGCAGCAAGCGAAGGAGAGCAGAGGACATATCCGGGGCGAGTATTGGACGTTGGGCCGTTGTTTCTGTCAGACTACGGTACGGCTTGGACCGAGTTAGCGAGGTACGAGGCTCTTTGGATCGCAAACGAATAGGCGTGGCAAATCCCCGTGCTCGGCGCGCACCGTTGAGAGTTCCCTTCGATCACCGCCTGGTAGGCCCTCACGGCTTCTCTTCCTCTGCGTCCCTGTGTTCTTCTAGCGCAGCCACGCCAAGTAACTGCCCAGGCCTCCCCAATCTGGCCGCTTCCGGGATATCGGTAGCGAAACGGTCTTAGATGTTATTTGGCTGTCATGGGAAGCGGCAGGTCCGGGTCCACGTACCAAAGGGCATCTAGAAATTAGAGTCTTTGCCAAGGGGTCGATGAACCAGACCGTGAGCACCGCATAGCGTGGCGGTGATGCTGGGCAACGGCGGTGATACCTTTCATCGGAAAGCTGTTGGACGATGGTGTCATTGGTAGCTTGAATAGAGAAACCCGCGCCACAGTCCCCTGGCCGACGACCACCTGATGCGCCTAAGCTATCAGCGAGGTCATCCAAGGAGCCCTGTATTCTTGTCTGCTATTGCCACAATTGTACGATGCAAAGTTATTGATTCCCGAGCTGCTCAGGCCGCCCATATCTGGAAGGAGGACCTATTGACAGCTAACGTCGAATAAGTGATTCGTAATCTATCATAAGCTTGTCCTCTTCAGAACCAATGCCGCGACGAGCCCAGTGAGTTTCGAGATGGGATCGTCGTCGAAGCTTACTCCCCAAAGGTCTCCTCAACCCCCACAAAGACACAGGCACCGCCGAAAATCCCAGCTTCCAACGAAACGGGTGGTCTGTTTGCCACCGGAGGCCTATGCAGATCCTCCGGGCGAAAAGAAGGGACGGACCATGGGCCAGTACGTGGCAGGCCTGGAGAGCTGAACCCTTGATGCATTGCTGATGAGCATGCAGGGAATCATTCGTCTTGATACGACCTAAACGGACTTGAGCTTGGAGGAGGCGTGTCACCCCAAAATAAGAAGCATCTTATTTACGGTCCATGCCGAATGTGACTAGGATGCCGACACGACGGCTTTCGAGAGGGTATTTGGTTAATTCTCGGCAGGTCATGGGATTTGCCATCTTGAGAACCGCAATGGCAGGAATCCCAGTTAGTCATAGTGCCATTTCGAGCTGGGAAGAGTTTGTGTAGAAGCAGCAAATGGCTGATTGCATGGATAATCGTCGTCAAACGTGCATAGGATTTACAGCAAATCGCTGCGCATTCGGGCTAGACGTGGCTGATGTCGCATCTAGGTGGTGTATGGCTTGTGGCGGCAAGGGTAGCTTATGTGGTTGCACTACGATCTTGCACACAATTTTTGGAACCGACATGTAGTGAGTCGCCACCGTGGCGCACGGTCGAGACCAGGTCGGATGGTGATGCACGGAACTGTCAAGGTCGACACTCAAATTGAAGATCCAGTATAACAAAGTAAAAGTCAATGGCTTTGGACGACGGCCTCCGTAGCTCGGGCATTCTGAACCGACTAAGCACTGACGTTGAAAGCTGTCGGCCCGATTTGACTAAGCGGAATCTGGCTATAGTTGCGAACAAAAGAGGCCTCGACTTTTGAATATAACACCGCACTTGCGTGTTCTCCGTCCGAGGGTCGAATTATGTGTCAGGGCGATGTCACCTGTCTATCCTCTCCTCACGTGGCTGCTTCCACTTATGCGGACGCAGAGGACTGGCCAAGCGCTCAGGCGCCTCATTTGGATAGAAGGAGTGTTGAAGGCTGAGCCGCCTTATCACCAGTTTCCTTGACTGATCATCTTTCAAGGTTGTTGTGCGTTGGCAATGACATCGGATATACCGCTACCAAGGGACCTTGTAGCGAGGGAGTTCGAATCGATGAGTTGATGAGGTAATGCACCGCGAGGATGATGCGGTACGCAGGGACTTTAGTCTCTGGGTCGGTCGAGTGCCGTTCTCATTTTGCCTGCACCGGGGAATTGCAGACTGCGTTAGATCATTCGCCCGTATCCCTTAACTGCAGACTAGCCGCAAAGAAAGCTACCAGACCAGCTAGCGTCAAAATACAAGGTAGTGTGCTATCACGGCGGCGCCCATGTTGGCTGTTGGGATAGCGCCGGGTTGCAGGTAGGCGGCGGTGTTCATGGTGCACACGGCGCGGTACGTCAAAGGCAATGAAGCTGCGAGTCAGCCGAGCTTTCAGATGACTAATGCACTCGGTAATGTGGGCGACACTCTCTCTCATGGCATTACTGGCTTGCACAACCAAGGATGGCTATCGTTCGAACGCCGTATGATGTCCGGACTGTCGACCATGACAACTCGGGTGGCATCTTGCCGGGTTCGTTGTGCAAAAAAGGACCCCAAATGTCATTGCCTCGACGGGTTCTGGCCATGATCTCACCCCCGGATCATGATGTGGTAGCAGTGACGATTCTCGGAGGATGCGTGCCACATGCAACGAAGATCTCGGTGCGGATGGGGTAAAGGATCGGCGCCGGTCAAGCTGGAGCCCTGGTCAGTTGTGGCGAAACTCCAACCGGCAAGCCGCAATCCTCGGCCGCGCGGTTTTTCTGGCGTCAAACGGCAGTTCGGCGTCCTGCGACGGCTTGCCCTGTGGATGTTTTCTGCCTTTTGGGTTCATTTCCACTTCCGGCCGCCCCGCGCTCCTGGCAGGTCGAAGCCTACTGTGATGGACGTTGAATGATTGGATCTCGGCCAAATTGCCAGAGATGTAAGTGCAGGCGGTGTACTTGGCCCGGAGAGGAACATCCGGCCGTCGCAAGTCTGGATAGCGACAATAGAGTTGTCACGATTGATTGGACCCGGATGGTTGCGGTGGACGGGTAAGGGTCCTGTTCAGGCACAGGGTTCGGTCGGTGACTCGAGGCTGGCACGGAGAGGTATCTATGGGTGAAAGACACAACGAGATTGGACAATGGCTTGACTGACTGCGAGTAACGTAGGAAAGCTTCCGAAGCTTGAGACAGATATTTTCGCCACAAGCATTCGAGATGGTTGCGGGAGAAGGAAAAATACGCCATTGCCGGCCGCTGCAGGCCATTCATCAGCTTGCCAATCGATTCCGAGGAAGGGATCAGGCCTGTTGAAGAGAGAGGGAGAAAGAGAGGGAGGGTTCCAAGGGCAGCGGGGGCCGCAATGCAAGTGGAGTTCTTGGAAAAAATCGAAAAGTTTGGAGAATCCCATGTTGACAGTGCCGTAAAAATTTTGGCGCGGCGGCTTTGGATAGTCGTGGTAGCAAAATATTTCGGGTAAGGAGACCGGGGGCAAACAACCTTTCTAAGTCAGCCAAGGTAAGGTAGGTAGGTACTTTCGTCGGTACCTTCCCGAGTGCCTCAGGTAAGTTGCAGGTACCTTCCATCCCTCTACGCCCCAAGGTACGTATCTGGTCTCCGTCGACACAGTGAGGAGACTGGAGGAACAATTCAAGGAGGAAGGAGGGGAGTGATGTGAGGCGAGGCGAGGCGGGACAATCAACAACCTGGAAGGAAGGAGGAGCAAGGCCATACCAAAGGCAAACTTGGCAAGGCAAGCCAAGCCGCAAGACACTGGAAGGTGAGAGACCCCCGACGGCCCCCAAAGTCGAAGGGATCGATCACCTTATCCATACTCGCTGACCTTATTCTCTTACCTATCAGTGCCTGTGTACGGATATCAATAAGGTAGTACGCCCAACTGCTGGGACCCCGAAAGCCACCTGTGAAGCTGGCAAACCTACCTTAACATACCAATACCAGAGAGGAAACCTCGCTTACCTCGACTGACATGTTGGAGCGTGGCCGGAAACGTACAAAGTTCAGAGTGTGGACTTGCGCTTCGCCAGGTGGCACAACTCGGAGATTCTCCGAGTGAGAGGCCGAGTTCCCCCAAGGCAGAGTTTTCCAAGCTCCAAGTCTCCATCTCACTCATGGAGTCATGATACTTGGAGTGAAAGGGGGACGGACGAGGACCGGAATGAATGGATTTGCACACTTACGTCAAATGTCACAGTGCAGTTATTCCTTGGCCTTGGACCCTCAAGTTGGGGCATGGGGCAGGAAGGTGGGGCAGGTGGGATCACACCCAGACCGATTTCCCATTGTGGGCGACAGATGCGCATTGCGGTCGGGTCAGTCACCCTCTGTCGCGGACCCTGTCCTGCCTCCTCCACCACCCATCCACTTTGATTATCCGCAGTTCCATCCAAACCACCACGCCATCAAACCGCCCAGACAAAGGGCCGGCGGCGGCTCACCATGGCATCCGACCGCGACAAGGACGCTGACAAGTGACTGGACGTGGGGTGAACCGCGCGGGCTCCACGCTACACCACAAACACAATCGCGATTGTATCACGGCTACCGGTCAGCGGCGCACACACCATACCCGCCCCGTACCGCCGCAAACCTTTCCTCCAACGTCTCTTTACTTCCCGAGTCGACTCGTCGCACACTCTCCGACACTATGGAGCTGCTTTGGTCCTCCAACCCCATCGTCGTTGTCCCTCACGGACACTGTACGAACCCACTCGGCCACCTCGAATACTCCAACTACTATCCGTAACGTCGCCAATTGCGGGATACCCGACCTGGCCCTCAAAGGCCACCTTCAGCCTTCTGCCGGTCACTCTAGCTCCTGTGTGGGCCTAGCCTCCATGGGCTTTGGCTTCTCTCTTCGCTCACCAAGCTTGCATAGAGCAGCTTTCACTACCGAAATATCCAACAGCGGTTTCTTGATACCTGTGTCACCTTCGCCTCAACCTTGTGGATCCGGGCGCTTGGCCGGCCTGCCAGTGTTTACTACCGGCCGTTGGCGAGCGGGAGGGAGAACCGACTCTTGGGGGCTGCGGAATGATCAGACCACCAAAGGGCCGAGGCCTGCAACAATCTACAGGCCACTCGCGCCCAGAGATCATCCAGATGTGCCGGATGCGTGATGGGCTCTCTGGGTAAGGGGAGAATGGTCTAGACCACCGGCCTCCCCGCATAATGGCTCCCTCATGCGGCTAGCAGTCGACCCGGCTTTGCGCTGCAAATTGAGCCTCTCACATTCTTAGCGCGACGCTTCTCAGGCCCGCCATCGTTGGTAACTGCGTAGGCTGGGACATTCGGACGGATGATGCCGAATCGCTCGAGACAGCCCCCGATCCACAGCGGAGGAATCTGCGAGAAATCTTGAGCCCTTATCCTCAACCACTATGGCTCTACCGTGTCTCGCAGGTAGTATCGATTTGTCTGCGCACCCAACCGCCACCTGGTGCCTGGCAACTCCTGGTCGCGGCACGGCGAGACCTGCTGGAAAGGGATGATGCTCCAGGAACAACAAATGGCATGGACGGCTGCGCGATACATTCTTGCGAGCGCAGCACCGAAAATCTGTCAAGGATTAGAAACATTTGACTCTCTGGAACTGGTATAGTCACATACGTCATGACTCCCGAGTGTGTGCCAGCGAAGCTCGGTCAGCCGTTGACGGTGGAAAAGCGGCCGATGAGCCAGAAGGCCTGGCAGGCTTTATTTCAAATTGCCATGCCGCGCGATGGGCAGATATGAGACATGGGACCTCTCTCCACGCCTCATATGGTGTAGCTTGGTCAGACGGGGTAAGTCTCGCCAACACAGATGTCGTAGGCACGTTTAGCCTCACATTTCTTCGAGCCACTCCACCATCGAGGCTGGATGGACAATTGTCTGGATTTAACTTGCCATTGGCTTTCGAAGCGCATAGCCGCCCCCAGATCACCAATTGAGCACGTTGCCCGTTAGCCCAAACTCAACTCAGGCTGATGCGAGGTCGAGGGCACGGAGGGCTAGAGCTCAGGGCCAATTGGGGGTGAAGCTGAGCAGGTAGGGCGAAGACGTGGGAGATGCAGTCTTTTGGTTGTCAGCATCCACAGCCCAATGCTTTCTTTTTCCTTTGCGCCTTGGTGCTGTACTCTGTACGAATGCCGCATGGTCCCGCGTCGCAGCTGCGCAGCAGCAGTACCCAACATGCCCAACAGCGAAGAAAAGCAATGAAAAGCAGATGATGGACATGTCGAAGGGCCTACTCGATGTTTCCGGTGCTGTGCTGCGTTTACCAGGGGTTATGATGGTCTACACTATTGATAGTACAACTGCATTGCCTATCCGCCACCCACCTGGTACGCCTTGTTTAGAATTCGAGGCTAGCGATCCATCGAGGGACGGATAAAAGCCAACGTCAGTCAAGAAGACACTTGACACCAAAGCAAGAAGATCAAAGTTTGGATTGCAGGGAGCACATGGAGAAACAAAGAAAGCGAGGTACCTCTACTCTGGTGTACACTTGATGTACCTACCCTGCCGAGCACGTCGAGAGATACGTACCCGGAGGCGACTTTGATTGACTGGGGGAGGCCCAGGACCAATGTGGCTGGGCGTCCGGGCCGGACACGGGACTAACAAGACCAGAGCGAGATCGAACGAGTGGGCGAGCAAGCGCTGCCCCTGTCTCCTTCTTCTTCTTTTCTGGGCCTCTTCTCAAGTTCTCTTTTCCCCGCTTGCACTTTTGTGAGGTAAGCCTTCAGTCTTCAAGCCGTCGGCAGGCAGGTGAGGTCGGCACGTTGTACATTGGAGAGGAGGAGATACAACGACGAGGTAGCTTGCGCTTGCGCTACTCGGACACAGACTGCACCCTGACTCTGGGAAGTGGCTCGGCGGGTCGAGTGGCGAATTCAAGACTGGGTCGTTCTCCATCGGATCCCTCCACCCGCCCTACTGTTTTCCTGTGCTTGTCGCTCTGCTCTGCACTGCTCAGCTCTGCTCTGCACTGTTTTGCATCTCCCTCTGTCTGCCCTTCCGTTCCCTGCCTATCTGCTCACTTGAGGTTTCTCTCTCTTGCTGTATTGTCCATCTATCGATTTCATCTATCGATGTGCATGTTATCGTCTGCTCCAACGACCTAGAGTAAGGTACCTTAAGGGCTTAGTCTTTCTCTTCATCTCTACATCTCCAAGGGCCTCTATCTTTTACAGTTGTCTTCCACCAACTTAATTGTCTGCCCAATAGCTCACGTAGATACCCATCGTATTGATAAAAAATCCCCATCTATCAAACGCCCATTCCATCCCTGTTGACACAAGCTACTTTCGCCTAGTTTAGTTCGTGGCCCGGCCTAGTGGGAGGGCCACCCGACCACATCTGTGTCCCTTGCACATTTCACAGCGGCAGCCAAGAACCGAAGAAAAAAATCCCATCTTTCTTCATCCAATTTGATGCTACTGGTTCCAGAACGGGCACCTGGCCATGCACATCAGTTCGTTCCCACATCATGGATGCTCCCCTTACCCGCATCGCCTCTTCTACCGCCACCCCTCCTAATCCTCCCTCTTCCCCATTCCATCTAGGCTGAACTGGCCCGGCCTACGAACAAGCCCTCTGCCAATTCTCCCATGAAGTCGGGAAGCTGTGGCTCTGTCATTTCTGCTACACCAATTGCGCTGCTGTCCTGTCTGCCCCTCTGCTTCTTTGCTTCCCACGCTTATACACCTCTCGCCTTCTAACATCACCCCTGCTCGAACGCCACTTAACCCACTGTCAGGCCCGGTCGTTTCCTTCTCGCCTTACCAGTACTCACCCAGACTCGACTCGACTCGTCCTGCCTTCTCTCTCTCTCTGTCTCTCTCTCCCTCCCTCTCTCTCTGTCTCTCTCTCTCTCTCTCTCTCTCTCTCTCTCGCAACTGCTTCGGTGTGGTGCAGTACTCTCGCTCGGCACTGCCATCTCGGCCTCTTCCTTGCGGTAAAAGGGCGACATACACTACGGCAACAACGGACGCATAGCGGCGAAGTGGTTGCCGCCTACATCCCGGAGCTCTCCTCAAATCGTCCAACGGCCCAATCTTAGAACCCACCTCCAGCACCTCCTCGACAACTCCCCCGACCTTGAAACTGTGGGCATTGTACTGCGCCATCTACTCTACTTCAGTACGTGCGTTCTGGAATCCCACAACTCCTCCACCGTTCCTCTCAAACCCCTACGCCTCAGTCGCCGCTTGCCCATAGCTTTTATAGTACTCCGCAAGCAACCGACATTCTTGGAACCTCCACACTCTACTCTGTGCAGGATACCCAAACCCTGGGTTTTAGCCACCATCCTGTCGGTAACTCGTCACCTTCCTTGTGCCGCCGTTCCATGCCTCTCTCTCCGCTGCCCGGGTCTCATGATAGTCGTTGCCTTCTTTCTTCCATAAATATCATTGGACGCTGGGATACCAAGCACTCTTAGTGTCTTCATCACCACCCGGCTACGACAGCAACATCTAACAAGTACGCCAGGACTCTTTCTCTAAACCCTCGCTTCAGTTGACTGACTTGGTCTTCCAACTGGTCGAGTCTTGCCACTGAGCATTTCTCAGTCGTCAACTCAACTCTCTTTACTGCTCTTTCTCCTCGAACAGCGTTGGCTGGAGGTCCTTTGACGCGCAAAACAACGCCCCCTTTAACTTGGATATCTCCTATCGTTGAGTCCCGAGGTCGCACTCGTCCCTGTAGCATCGGATTCGCATACCGTAGAGTCTCGATCTATCAGTCCTCTTTGGCAGCCAGTGTAGAGCAGCAACCCCTGCGTCGGCGCCCCGAAGTTCAGGTAAGAGACAGCCCTCATTCGTTTAGTGCTAACCGCACCGCACTGAAGCCGCACCTCTCCACACGATATGCATGCCTGGAGTTCCCTAACCTAGCCCCTCGCGTCTCGTTTCTTCGTCCGTCCCGTCATCTTCGGCAGCTCCCCCTTCACCCCGGTACCAAAGGCTACGCCGTCCCCCCCTGCTTCGGGCTCTTCTCTGCATTTGTATTGGACGCCCAGACGAGCTGATCGCCTCCTAGAAATTTCACTGAGCCACACATTGCACACTCTCCTTCCAGAGCAGGGTTTACTGCCACATATACCCTGGGGCGCTCGGAAGCGTGAATTTCCAGAGGAAACCCCCCCTCCCCTTTCCTTCAAAGGCTGTGCAAACTAGCCACATTGGCCACAACGTGGGCTTTCACTCATCTACCGCAAATAGCTCAATCTCGTTGTGGCGCCTAGAAACGTACATACCTCCCGTCGTATCTTGACCGTCCTTCCTCTCGTCTGGGTTTTGCTCCGTCAGAGCTGTCAACCCAGAGCTCGGAGGCTTGGACTAGTGCTTCGCCGAAGGTATAAACTACAAGACGGACCTCTGTCTGGCTATCTGGCGCTGTTGGTGCCGGCCGCCGATGTATGGGCATTTCGCTAACTCAGTTACGACAGTTTGTGGGCGGCATACACTCCGATACAGCTCGCGCAGTCACCTTTCAAATGGGAGATGTTCAGTCCCCCGGCAACGTAACTGAGTATCCTACCGTGGACTCTCATCAAGGCTTGAATGCTGCAAGTGTTTCGCCGATTTACCTCGACGAGAAATCGAGAATGGAGGCTCAAGGTATCCCCCACCCGCAGCATCAGCAGTACGGACCCCCGCAACATGCTTTCTCCTCTCAACTCGACATGGCTCAGCAACCGGCAGCCGGCCGCCCCGGGGCCTTCAACATGAGCAACATAGCGAACACGTTGCCGCAGTCCAACATGAGGCCTGTGCATTACGGGCCTGGTGGCCAACCGCAACATCAACAGCAGCGATTCAGCCCCGCTACGTCCTCGCCTTCGATGATGCCGCAGATGCCGCAGATGCCGCACATGGCTCCTCAGTATCCTGGTCAAGCCGCGATGCCTATGGGAAACCCGCAGTACTATATGCCGCAACACCACCAGATGCAGCACTATTATACCAACCAGCTCTCTCCGACTCAGCAGCAGGCTCGCCCAAACATGGGATACTACCCGAACCAGATGGTTATGAATCACCCGCAGCATAACCACATACCCCAAGGATATTACTATCCTCCGGCTGGCCACTATGCCCAGAACCAGTCTTTGCAAAACCCAATGGTTTCGGCGCAGTATTTTGGTACGAACGCTGAGCACAGCGACCCCAGAGTTATTCCTCAGATGCCGAACGGAATCGACCACAGCGGTATAAACGCTCCTTCGAGTCACAGATCCAGTGGTAATGCGCCCACAGTGTCAACGCGTCGTAGAAGCATCGCTGATGGGGTTACAGAGATGGGTGATGGACGATCTGGGATCGTACGCGGTCCACCGCGGAAACCGCGCCAGAGTGGTTAGTTGTCCTGCAAGCCAGGGAAATCAAACGTCGCTGACAATGTCATCAGGTCATGCGATCTGGGTTGGAAATCTCCCGCCTCAAACCGACCTCATGAACCTCGTCCACCACGTGTGCAAAGAAGCGAACGGCCTCGAGTCCCTATTCTTGATTTCGAAGAGTAATTGTGCATTCGCCAACTTCAAGGACGAACAAACATGCGTAACAGCTCAACAAAAACTCCATGACTCCAAGTTCCAGTCCGTTCGATTGGTCAGTCGCTTGCGCAAGAGCACTGTTGAAGGTGCAACGGGTGTTACGGCACCTACCGGTCCGGCGGCCTCATCTGGATCGCAAACACCCCACGATGTTGCTGCACCATCCAGCGCTTCTGAAGGCCCGACTGAAGTTGCAGCAGCAGAGTCTGATGAAGCCAAGCCCGTCCTCGCAGTAGAACCAACGTCACAGAAGGATAAGTTTTTTATCCTCAAGAGTTTGACTGTGGAGGATCTCGAGCTCAGTGTCAGGACAGGCATCTGGGCAACTCAGTCTCACAACGAGGACACACTGAATGCTGCTTTCAACGTGAGCGGATCTTTCAAAGTACTGGGTTTGGATCTCTAACTAATTTCAACAGGCCGTTGACAACGTCTACCTGGTGTTTTCCGCGAACAAATCAGGCGAGTACTTCGGATACGCAAGAATGACATCTAAGATCAACGAAGACCCCGACGCCGCGATCGAGTTTGCCCCCAAAGCACAGTCCGCGAACGACGTCGATTTGCCAAAGGCGATCCCTACCGAACCCACCGAGTACGCGCCAAAGGGCAGGATCATTGACGACTCGGCCCGGGGCACCATTTTCTGGGAAGCAGAGCTTGAGGACGGAGAAAGTGCTGACGAGGAAGAAGAGAATGAGGTGGAGCAAAGCGACGCGAGTAGTCGAAAGAGCGGGAATCAAGAAGCTGATGGTAATACCAAGGCTTGGGGCAAGCCCTTCAAATTGGAATGGCTATCAACGGCACGACTGCCATTCTACCGCACCAGGGGTCTTCGCAACCCGTGGAACTCGAATCGAGAGGTCAAGATCGCAAGAGACGGCACCGAGCTGGAACCATCGGTCGGAAGGAGGCTGATTGGGCTCTTCAATAGGGTCCAGAGCCCTGGCCCAGGATCTGTGCCGGCTATGCGACCCGGAATGGCAATGATCGCAGGATATCCGCCCATGAGGCCACAGTATCAACAATAACTTACTTTCGACAATGCCGACGACATGGCCAGGACTCCTTGTCCGAGTCACTAGCTCGTATGAGTTCGGACTCTGCGGTTTACGATCGGTTGGACATGTTTTCACGACAACAGCCGCATATGCGGGCCATGGCGAACGCTGAGATGGTTGGTTATCTGGATACAGTTTCTCAATGTACCTAATCTGGCTGTCTAATTCTATGAAAGAATTCCGTGTATGTTTCATATGATTTGGAGTCGTAGGGACGGCGTCTGGGCAATTTGACAGCTACCGAGGCAGCTGGCACGGATGGAGTGGTCAACCGAGCATATTTCTTCATTTCTCAGATTCCTAAAAATACCTTAGCTCTCCTACTTGGTCCGGCGGAATGCAGGAAGAATTCAGGATCAAGCAGTTGGATCATGTGCTCTGCGGAACTGCAAATCCAAGACATGTCGTCGATCAACTGTGGCACCTTTCCGGTGGCGAAATCCACATTGTGGCTTGACCCTGGAAGGGATGAACCCGGATGAGCGTCGGGATCACGACTCGAACTGCGACCTCAAACCTTAATTGGCAAGGTAGACGTCGCATGGCTCACATGGCAGGTATCATTCGATTGCCGGTTGATTGCTTGGAGTTGATGTCAACATGCGCGAATTGCCATACGGCTTAATCGGGGAAATTTGCGGTGTCCACTGCAACATGTAAATGTCCATCAGCATCAATTTGACATTGGTGTTCGTCGAACGCGAAGCTAGCGTGGGTACAGTACCGTCGCGATTGGGTGGACAACTGACAGATTTGCTGTCAAGGGTACGCAGTATCCTTGATTGAATCTAAGGTACTCCGTAGACCTTGAAACTTCGCAACTTTTTTCTTGTCAGGTATCTGGACCAAGTTGCTAATGCGACCGGACGATGACTGAGGGTCTCCGTCTCTAGATTTGAGGCGAATGCTTTCCCTACATTCTTCTGAAAGAACCCCCGAGGCCGACGATGATACGCAGTGCCAGTTGGATATATCCGCACTTGACTCGGTAATGTCGTGAGCTCCATCGGCTCCTCCTTCTCAAACGCCCTGCTGCATAATTTGTCCTTCAAAGAGTGGAATAATGTGCAACAAGTTTCGCAGGAACTAAACCAGATATCTGCACCCCCCGGTTTTCGATTCGACGCGATGACGAGGGCGCACGAGGGGGCTGGTTCGAAGAGAGTCTGGACCTGGCCATGGGCGATTGAGAGCCTGGACTCTCGCCCCTGTCAGTCTGTGTGACCAGGTGCGCTAGGGGGCTTAAGACCCGGCACGGACCATCGGTTTGACGTCAAGGGACTGATTTCAATTGGCTGGGCGGTGAGTTGCGTCTTGCTGGACCCTTGTCGGAGGCCAGAACTCTAAAAAATTAGGCGAGGTTGACGTTTCGTGACGGCCTACCGTACGGATACGGATAGAGCGGTTTCGGGCAGCTCTTCGGGGGTCTGGCGATGCGATGTCTATGGTGTTTCGGAGAATGTCGAGACATTAATTGTATGGCTCAATGAGCTGGTTCTGAATGATGAGGATGATTGGAGACACTTACATCGATGTGAACAATGTTTTCCTCAAAATCAACTGGGTTTAATTGCGTGATGTGTCGCTGCGCATTGGCGAGCCAATAGAAGCAGCCAGAAGCTTCCAGCGGCTTCCACCCCCCGAAGCTACCAGAACCATCGTGAGGCCATCGCCAAAGGAAGCTTACAGATCACTACAGAACAGGCTACGCAGCATTCGCGTCCCATCTTCGACGTCCCAGGCCATTCTCGAAAGGTCTTGCAGCGGAGTCTTTGATTTTTCAGCGATGTTTCCAGAACGCTGGGGAGGGCACGATGGCGCTTGCTTCAATAGTATAAATCCATCGTCTTCATCGCTCTTGACAACAACTTCTGTTCGTCGCTAGCTCAAACAATCAAGAACAACAACAAGCAAACTCAAATACAACATTCTTACACAACAAACCCACCCACTTCCCACAATTACTCTATATTCTTGCTCAAAAAGCAACTCACCATACGGCCACTCCAACCACTCCACATTCCTACAACACGCAACAAAATCACCAAGATGGCTTTCTTCCCCCGCAACTTCTACAACTCCGACGCCTCCTTCACCCCTCTTTTCCGCCTCTTGGAGGACTTTGACAACTACTCCCGCCAGGGCAATGGCACCCCCGCTAATGGCGCCCGCGGCCCCCATCGCAACCACGTTCCGACCTTCCAGCCAAAGTTTGACGTCCGCGAGGTCGAGGACGCCTATGAGCTGCATGGCGAGCTCCCCGGTATGAGCAAAAAGGACGTCTCTATCGAGTTTACCGACCCCCACACCTTGCACATCCGCGGCCGCGTCGAGAGAGCCTACACTGCCGGCACCCCGCCCGCGGGCCTCCTCCAGCAGCCCTCCTCTGATGCTGAGATGAGCGGCGCCATTACGGACGGCAGCAGCCACAACGAGACCACCACGGAGCGCCCTCGCTCGCCTCACCAGGCTACCGTCGAGGATGAGGGTGACGACGAGACTAACTCCACCGCGCACCCTACTCCGGCTACGACCGTCGCTGAAGTCGACAAGTCTGCTGCTGCTGCTGCGGCCGCACACACCGCGAAGAAGGAGCTGATCGACAACGCCAAGTACTGGGTCTCGGAGCGCAGCATCGGCGAGTTCAGCCGGTCTTTCAATTTCCCCGGCCAGATCAAGCAGGATGCCGTCTCGGCGAGCTTCAAGGATGGTATCCTCTCGATCCGTGTGCCCAAGGCTCCCAAGCACGAGACCCGCCGCATCTTCATCAACTAAGACGAGCTGTCGATCACTACCTTAGACCATCATGGAGACGATGAGCTTTCCAATTGTACAACATCAATAACGAGAATGAATGGATCGGTATGGGTCTTTTTGGAGGACTTCGCATTAATGTTCTAGCAATTAGTTGGTGTTACGGGTTTCCTTTTCCTTCCTCGCTACCCTACATAATGGCAATGAGAAATAAAACTTTACCCAAAAAAAAAAAAAAAACCACCAGATGAACTCCTTGTGCAGTAGTGACAACGTGCAATGTGAGATTGGCGTGAATGCCAACAACAGAGTAAATCGGTTACTCAATATCCTGAAAACACAAGTACTACACTACTGATATAGGCAACAAATCAAGCTGAGTGCTGGATCCTATTTTGACCCCTTCGTGAATGAACAGGACTACGTTGGGATGTCGTCAATGGACTGGCAAATTGACAAATGCTCTTCCAGGGATGCGGAAGGACATGCTGAAGGGAGTGGTACTTCGTCACTAATAGACGGAGGCCGAGCGCCTTAGTGGTACGCTAACTCCAGACACACGGTGGAGACGACCGGCTTCTTAATTGCTGCACGTGATTTGGCGTATTTTCCCACAGGCCAGTCGCCACCACCAGTCATCCCCGACGCGTCTTAAGAGCCCGCACTCGCCCACCATCAACAGGCTCGTGATCACATGCACACACAATCCGAGTCCCGACGCGCGTAGTACTGCTACCTTTCCTCGCATATAAAACCAGCTCGACTACGTCTGCGAGCAAGATGGCCGACGCTGACGGCTATGACGAGAGCCACAATGGCGACGAGAGCGGCATGACCGGGCCTGGCGCGCCCACGCCACTCACTGCGCTCGAGGTAAGGTCTAAACAGGCTTCTTGCTTCACGTCTGGTATACTGATGAATTTTACGGAAAGGGAGTTGCCGGGTTGACGAAGCGCGATATTCAAATGGTCGTCGACGGTGGCTTCAACACCGTAGAATCCGTAGCGTATACCCCGCGTCGCATGCTGGAGCAGATCAAAGGCATCTCGGAACAGAAGGCAACCAAGATTCTCGCTGAAGGTATGAGCTGCTACCAAAAATCATGCGGAACATTCTGACTGACGGCGTAGCCTCGAAACTCGTGCCAATGGGCTTTACAACCGCCACCGAGATGCACCAACGCCGAAGCGAGCTCATCTCCATCACAACAGGCTCCAAGCAGCTAGATACACTTCTCGCCGGTGGTATCGAGACCGGATCGGTGACTGAGCTGTTTGGAGAGTTCCGTACTGGTAAAAGTCAGATTTGCCACACTCTTGCCGTGACATGTCAACTGCCCTTCGACATGGGCGGCGGAGAGGGCAAGTGTCTGTACATCGACACTGAGGGCACATTCCGACCCGTTCGACTACTGGCCGTCGCCAACAGATTTGGTCTCTCTGGAGAGGAGGTGCTCGATAATGTGGCCTATGCTCGCGCTTACAATTCAGACCATCAACTTCAGCTTCTCCAGCAGGCTGGCGCTATGATGTGCGAGACCCGATTTTCACTCCTCATTGTCGACAGTGCGACAGCACTCTACAGAACCGACTTCTTGGGCAGAGGTGAACTCTCTTCGAGACAAACTCATCTTGCCAAGTTTATGCGCACACTTCAACGTCTTGCTGACGAGTTTGGCATAGCCGTTGTCATCACCAATCAGGTCGTCGCACAGGTTGATGGTGGACCGAGTGCCATGTTCAACCCCGACCCGAAGAAGCCAATCGGTGGTAACATCATTGCTCACGCAAGTACGACTAGAATCAGTTTGAGGAAGGGTCGAGGCGAGACTCGTGTCGCCAAAATCTACGACAGCCCCTGTTTGCCGGAGAGTGACTGTCTGTTCGCGATCAACGAGGACGGAATTGGCGACCCAAGCCCCAAGGACCTGGAGAAGGACTAGACAGGGTACAAGATGACTGGAACAAAGTAGCTGTGATGGTGTTATGCGCATATGAGTGAGCCTTGATACACCCTGGTTGGGAAAGACGGCATGCATTGGTGCTGGCGTTTGGCGGCAATCCTTACTAGGTACACTGGAGTTGTGGTATTTCTGCAGATAAAATGCAGAGCATTTGATAGAAAACGTAATGAACTGCCCTGTGAAGCAGAATTAACATGCTACGAATAGAAGACGCGCCGTCCTCTGTTGCCTGCGACTGACCACCTGACTTGGGATCACGTCTTAAGCCCGCATTCAACCATTGTGCGTACAGTGTGCACTTCGTCACATTACTTTTGAGCACTGTACAAAGCTGGTTGCTGTTTTGGGATAAGCCCCACCAGGCGCGTTGGAGCCTTCAAACAGCCTGGAAATTCCATCAACGCAATCGCGACCAATTTTTGGCTGCCACAGATTGCTTAATGCGCCAAGCCAGATTCGCGACTCTCGCGGCCTCTTCCTCTTCTTTCTTTACGGCGTTAGAGGTCTCGACAGGCTAGGGGCAAAACGAAATGGATTCATTAGACACCCAATACCTATACCGAGAGACTCGTCTCAATCTCGAACCGGCCTACGCCTCGTCCATCGTCAACATCCGCGTCCCCTCGCTGACGTCGAACGGGAGGGGCGCGACCCGCAAGCTCACAAGCGGCGACAAAAACATTAGCGAAGACGAAGTTTCTTTTCGGCTGAAAAACCTAGCACCTGCCTCATCGGTCTACCATCGGAAATGGCACGATGCACCACGTAGCTTCCTTTGGAGGCTGTTGGACGATGGCCTCGTCCTGAGTTTGCGAGCGGTCGACACCTGCCGACAGGAGAAGACGATCGATGCGCCGCTGATCCTAAACTTCCGATTCACAGTGCCTATCCAATCGTCCTGTATTGCTTTCGCCGATCCCCGAGAGCACGATGCGCTATCCGTGTTCGTGCTCGACGAAGCCAACTGCCTGTACTCCTTTACTCTCCGCCCCGACTTCTTCAGAAAGCGCTCCGCCATCGAGGCTGGCCCGGGAGATGCTTGCAAGGTGTACCAGCCAAAGGTCTTTGGCTTTAAACATCCGCATCGTATGGTTGCGGCGAGCACCGACCAGATTATTATTTCCTTGCATGACGGCGGGCTGGTGAGATTAGATCGGAATAAGACACAGGACTGTAGGTCGAACATACCGCAGTAAAGCTCCAAACTAACTGTGCATAGCGACCAGCAACCCCTGGAAGGAGACGATCTACAACTCACAAGGATGGGCGCAGGGCATTCGCAGCTACCTTCCGTTCCAACAGAATCAGTCTATCCGATACCGCAACATCCACATGGACGCGAGCGCAGCGACGTCGATACAGGTCACAAACCTGGGCCTTGATGATGCCGCATTCCTCTTCACAGTCTGTCTCGACCACCGTATGCGCATCTGGAACCTCCGGACCGGCCAGATCTTGTTCACCGGCGACATACTAAACTCTGACCGCAACCCCCAAGAAGTCGGCAAGTGGCAGATTGAGCCGACACAGACAAATTTGCTGCAGTTGGTTGGCGATGGTACAGGCAACAGGATGTGCGCCACGTATTCGCCCATTGGGGCAGGAGAGTTCAAGTTCTGGCACATCAAGGCCCGCGATAGCGACACCGTCTACGTGGAAGATGCCTTCCCGGATACTCACCTTACCCCATCATCACCATCGCTTTCGGATGTGTGGACCCTGGCGGACTTCGTACTTTCAAACCTTGCCGATGGCGGTATCCAGCTGTGGACACTGTGGAAAAACAATATGACTTACAGAGTTCAGGAGCTGGATCTCAATAGAGACAATATAGCCGAGTCATGGGAGAGCGAGTGGGCGTCAGTCCACATTGACACAAGTTATCCAACCGCACCGACGTCCGGATCCTCTGATCCTACAGACCCGACAGAGAAGTGGTTAGATCTTATCCTCACCCCTGGCCGCTTCACCAAAGCAACACTCGAAACGGCTCTGTCTATATACGAAAAGGGACTTTACTCCCAAAAAGAGGGCAGCTCAAAGAGTCAGCAAAAGGGCCTGGCAGAGTCAATCTGTTCTGTGCTTGCTTCAACAGCATCCTTGGACCGGAAGTCGGCTGGTGGTATGGACTACGAGCAATTTCGTGCCAGCAGCGAGACCCAGTGGAGGAGATTTTACCGTCTTCTGATCGAATTGGACAAGCAACGTGGCGAGGCAGTTGCTCTGGTCCTCGACGCAGATTCTGACATGACGTGGGTTGTGTGCGCTGATGCGATCTCCGCCATTAGAGAATGCAGCTCCCTGGAGCGGCTGTACTACAACCTTTCGCGACCAGATGAGGCCTCGGAGAGAATAGCAAACCTTGTATCGACGGGCGTCGGTTTCCTCGATGCGATTTCCGACAGTATACAACAAGTCTGCACTGCCGCCCTGCGACCTGAAATTTTTGAGGAGACGCCTCGAACAGACTACGAACGGCTTCAATACCTCTTCGACACTACCGCTCTGTGGCGCACCGTTAGCGACGAAGACTGCGCACAGGTCATTGAAAGCCTGGGACAAGCTTATACCGGTGTTACGATGGACCTATACCAGAGCTTTTCCTGTTTGATCGCGGCTACAGAGGACTCTGGCAGCCGCAAGGCCCGTCAGCCGCTGACTGACTTTGGAAGGAAGCTCATTGTCAAGGCTGTTCAGGATACGATCGATTTGCAATGGAACATCATCTTCAGCCAGGTCTTGCTCCTGGTGCACATGGAGTTTGACTGGGATCAAGAGGAGGACATGCTCTCTAAACGGATTGACGTCAGCGCCGTGTTCAGACAATTCCTCGAGTCACTTCGTCGATTAGAGCTGCTTCGATGGCTTTCCAAGACTGAAATCACCGTTCCTGTTGGCAACAAGCATGAGCGCAACGACTCCTTCCCAGGCTCGCCCAACACCACTAAGAAAACTGGAGAGGAGACTCAGACGGTCACCGCTTTGGAGGGCAACGTTGGTCATCTCCTCGGCTTTGTCGACAACAGGAACGAGCCTCTCGCTACGAGCATCACAGATATCGTCACGGACCTCTGTGCCTCTAATAGCGACATCGAGGTGTCACCTACTCTGATCCAGTGCTCACTCATTAGGAGGGAGCGAGCCGATCTTGCTCTTGAGCTCACCCCCTACTGCACTCAAACGCCATTCGCCATATATATCCAGGGTCGCGTATTCCTTGCCCTGAAAGACTTTGCCTCGGCCGCCTTCCACTTCCGTAAAGCGGCGATAGGCATGAGTAAGCTAAACCTACCCTAGGTCTTCAACTCAAACTAACGAAGGCAATAGGTGTCAAGGATGTAGATGTCGACCGACACAGCAGCGGGCTCCTCGATGACACCGAGTGGAACCTGCTCAACAAGGGGCCGGCCCGGTACCACTGCCACGCAGTAGCTCTGTTTGAGAAGGCCAAGGCGTACTCCTATGTGATTGAGTTCGCCGGATTGGCTATACAGTACTCGCACGCGAGCCCCGAGGCTGCGCTGGTCCGAAACGAGATGCTTAGCCGACAGTTCAACGCGGCGACGATGCTCTCACGCTTCGACGTCGCCCATACCAGTCTGCTGGCCATGAAGGATAAAGCAATGCAACTCTCCTCCCTTCGCAAGCTGGTTGACAAAATGTGCGAATCTTACCATAATAGCGAACTCATGTCGCTGCCGTTCCCGGGCCTACAAGACTCGATTGACGAGATCCTGGCACAAAGATGCAAGGCGACAATGGACGTCTTGAGCGGCATTCCATACCACCAGATCCTCTACTCCTGGAGGATCAAACATAACGACTACCGCGGCGCCGCTACGGTACTGCTCGACCGCATCCAGAAATTGCGGCACGCCGGCGAGGGCGACAAGCTCATTGGCGAAGATATACTCGACACAGCAGTCACGAAGCAGTATCTGCTGCTCATTAATGCCCTCAGCTGCGTCGATCCAAAGCAAGCCTGGATCTTTTCCGAGGAGCTACCACCTCCTAACTCGAGGGAGACGACCTTCCTGGGCAAGCGCAAGGTCGTCACATTGCCGGACCTGCGTAAGCAATACCAGGACGAACTTGACAGAATCGCCGCCATCCAGAACAACCAGTTCGGATTCGAGGCTGACGATGCAGTGGACATTTTGTAAATGGATGAAATGAGCAGGACAAGATATCAAAAAAAAGGCAGTGCGGGCCGAGGGTTTACTTAGTAAGGGATGGAGAGCATGTGTACAAGTAATCAAGACGCAATCCTGGACCGTACAGAATGATCCATGACACCAGATACCTCACGAATTGCATGGATTGGGCTTTCAGTTTTTGTTTTCGGTAATCGGGTAGATGGAGAAGAAGAAGAAGAAGTTCATTGTTTATGTATCAGTGCAGCAGACCCAGCTTTGTTTACCCCAAACGCCGTGACCTATGCTAAAACTACGGGGGACGGACTGACGAGGACCTTCGTCATGGCAGCGGCCACATCATACCTCCCTATTCGTCAACAACTCATTACTTGTAAATCACGCCGTCTACTCTCAGAGGCCTCTATGCCTGCACGGACTGGCCCATTAATTTGGGGTTCTCGGGAGCAGCAGCCATGATCATGTTAGGACCAGCAGCCGCGTCGGGGGCTTGACGGTAGAGGATAATTTCCGACTGCTTGAAATACCGCCGCGCATCTGACGTCTTCTGTTAGCTTGCTGTGATGTAGAGATATCATGAACGGGTGGGTGGGTCTTGCCTTCGTCGATGAGCACGAGACTGAGATAGTATCGGGTGGAGAACTTCTTGTTCACGTCCCGGAACGTCGGCGTCAGATCGAAGCCGCCGAGGAAGAGGCGGATAGGGATCGTCTCTCCTCTCGAAGGCGAGCCGTCCATAATCTTTCCAGAAAAGTCAGTACGCTTATTATCCCAAACGAACGAGGCCTGCTTGAAGAACTCACTTCGAACCGTACCAAGGTCTCGCTCTCATTGTACTGATTCGGCGCGGCGCCCGTCGTCTCCCTCCGGATGATGGACAGCTCCATGTGTTTTATCTTGAGTCGGACGAGAAGGAAGTATATCCGCCCGACGATAACGTCCTTTAGGTGGTATTTGGATTTGGAGTACTCAAACTCAATGTGCAGGCAGTCCTCGATGCCGACGTCCATCTTGATGGACGAGTTCATTTCAGGGGGTATGCGGTACGAGTAGACCCAAATATCCTTCTCGCGGATGACGTCGGCCATGCGGCGGGAGACGGTGACGCGGACAAAGTAGCGCAGCTTGACGTTGATGCCGTTGTACGACTCGTACTGCTTCTCGACGTTTTTGAAGTTGAAGTCGAACGTCTGTGGGTGCTGCAGCTCGCCCGGGGCCGCGAGCTCCTGGACGAGGGACAGGAATTCGTAGTGGTTTCCGCGGTCAAAGAACATTTCTGCACACAGGAGGATATCAGCATAGGTGGAACAGGGAAACGAAGACTCGCGCCAAGTGGTTTCAAAGGACTTACCTATCGTGCCGATGAATTGCACCTTGATGCCGGTGTGTTCTAGCCGCTTGCCGTCCTTCGGTCTGATGGTGACGGCGCCCTTGACGGACTCGCCATCCATGTACAACGGCGCCTTCTCGCGCCGGTTCTTATCGAGCTTGACATCAACCATGGACCGCTCGTCGGCATCCTCTAGCACAATGTCAATGTCGACAGGGGTTGAGAAGAAGTACGACATCTTGGCCTATGCGGGGGAATGCCCGGATCTCGCGCGTCTGTTTCGTTTCGATGCTCAGATGTAAGGGAAAAGGCGTGCAGAGTCCCAATGGCTAAGATTCGGTCGCCCGTCGTCGCCAAAGGTTAAAGATTCAGGCGATTGATATCGGGTTGTCGGAGAAGGAGGGTGGGAGCTTCAAGGCTGACGTATCTGTACGTGCGCTCACTCTGCTTGCGCTCTCCAGTTGCACGCCGGCCCAGCTATCGAGGTGGGCAGCAACTGGAGCTGTCGAGAATGGATCCTCCCATTGGCTGATGTTGACACGTGACTATGCCAGGCATTCATCTTCGGAGATTGCGGCTGGTGCTCCGGAGCTGTGGCTGAAGCTCAGCGTTACAGGCCCGGCCTCCACCGCGGCCTTGTAGCCCCCACCAAGCTCCGGAAGCCGTTTGGAGCAGGGCAAGAGGTGATTCAATTACGCACAAACTATTCTTATTCTATCACGTGCACTCAAGCCCTCGCTAGAACTTTTGCACCCCACACCGGAAAATTGAATCGCGACTGCCAGACCCCGACTTGGAACTTTTTTGGAAATAGAAGAGTTGTTCCTCATCGCCCAACGTCCGACCAGTCGCCCAGTAGATCGCCCAGCCGACAACCTCCCTCCCTCCCCGACGTCAAGATGAGATACATCCACTCCCAAGAGAACCTGACGGTTCCCGAGAATGGTATGTGAAGCAATGCCATCGTCGTCGTCGTCTTGAAATCTTGAAAATCAGATGGCGCAACGATCGAGCACACAAACACCGAAAATCCTCTCCCCCACGATGCGGCACCCTGCGAGCTCCGCCGGGTTTTGAACTTCACGATACTATATTACCTATTTGTCGCCATTCGCACTTTGAGTCTCTCGCCTTCCTCTGTCATGGTCGCAACCTCGATGCCAATGGCAACATGGTCGCTGGCGCAAAAGAAAAGAAAAAAAGAACGAAAGTTGAATCACAAATGGCAGAGGGATTTGGGGAGGCTTGAGGCGGACAACGCAACATTTGGGTTTTTGGATTGACAAAGTTTTGGACTGTGGATGAGCTCGAAAGGAGCAGTAGTGGCAGGCAATTGAATGCATGCTGACTTGGATTCTCCAACAGTCAAGGTTCACATCAAGTCCCGCATCGTCACCGTTGAGGGCCCCCGTGGTAAGTACAAACTCCTCTTCCAGTCGCGATTCTTTGAATACATCGCGACCGACCTCCGCTTCCTGTTGTGCTCGACCCCGACTGCGGGAGGAGGACCCCTTGATAAGACAGTATGGCTGACACCATTACCAGGCAAGCTCGTGAAGGATCTGTCCCACTTGGCTGTCAACTTCTCCCAGCCGGTCAAGGGCACCATCAACATTGAGATCCACCACGGCTCAAGAAAGAACGTTGCCACCCTTCGCACCGTCCGCACCCTCATCAACAACTTGATTATCGGTGTCACCAAGGGCTTCAAGTACAAGATGCGCTACGTCTACGCCCATTTCCCTATCAACGTCAACCTGGAGAAGGACTCCGAGACTGGTCTGTGGGAGGTCGAGATCCGGTATGTCGCAACATTTCTTCCGCCTATGACTTGCAAACAGCGAGGCTAACATGTCACCTTCAGCAACTTCATCGGCGAGAAGCTCGTCCGCAAGGTCGTCATGCGCGAGGGTGTCGACGTCGAAGTCTCCAAGTCGCAGAAGGACGAGCTCGTCCTCTTCGGCAACTCCCTTGAGGCTGTCTCCCAGTCCGCCGCCGATATCCAGCAGATCTGCAAGGTCCGCAACAAGGATATCCGTAAGTTCTTGGACGGCATGTACGTCTCCGAGAAGGGCAACATTGAGGAGGAGGCTTAAACGCATCCAAAATCACATATCTCTCGATGAATCAAAAACGAAGGTATTGATTGATGTATGAGCCTGAGGAGGGGAGCAAAACCAAAAAGGTCAAAACAGGTCATGTTTTTCGAGGCAAATGCCAAAATTAAATCGGGGTTCTGGGTCTTACACAATTGGCGTGGCCGGGGTTCCATTTACTTTGCATTGTGTAGCGCAGGGCTACCATGAATCACACAAAAGTCAAGAAGACGTTGCCTGCTCCCTCTCCGAGCGGTATATCCCACGACATCCTTACTATACACCTACCCGCATGGGAAACTCTTTATGGTGAAATGATACCCACTCAAACGTTCTGAAAAATTGGAAGAAGAAAAAAACTACTCTTCCCCACGTCGATGTGATGTGAAGTAATATGGTTGAGGATATCAGAGGCAACACATTGTTCACAATCTTCAATCCAATCTGCATTGAGCTGTGACAGAACGACGCCACTGTAGCCACCTTTACGGCTGGCTTGAGAATTTTGAGACGAGGGACTTGCTGACTTCAATCGTTGTCCTGATGAAACAATAATCAGACCAAACTTGGCTAGACTAATCTTGTACAAGAGCCCATTATCGTCTCGCGACTTTCAATAAGTAGATTTCTCGAAAAAGTCACCTTATTAGGTTCGCACAAACCTCTTCTGAATTTAACACCAACCAAACCCAGCAATTTGCTATTGTTAATCAAGCAACCCAACGGAACAGCAACCCATGTAAACTTCAAGAGATAATGCGAAAGCCGCAAGAGGTGGCGAGACCAAAAAGAACTGACCAGCCTGGGGGTCGAACCCAGAATCTCCTGATACCATTGGCCAACGTTTTCCTCGCCCGGGGTCCGAACGAGGGTAAACGCAATCGTAGTCAGACGCCTTGCCATTGGGCCAACCGGCCACTAGTGAAGTGGATTCGAACTCAGAGTCTAGCTTTCGCGCTGTGTTTGCATGCCCCTCGAGACGGACAGCCTTTGCAGGACTCGCTCGAGAAGGCCTGGTTGGTAGAAGAGACATGGGCAAAGCCACATAGGCTTCAGACAGACGGCCTAAACTCGAAACACAGACCGTTCGTGGAAACAGATCTTGTTCCATGCATGATCAAACGCACGCTGTGCGTAAGCGCCGCATGTTCATCCCAACTCGTCCATTTCTACGCCCATCTCCCGAGAAAGCTTTAGCACGGTGGCTGCAAATACAGTTGAGCTTGAATCAACAACACGCGACGGATAAGCTTGTAGTAAGCCAGTCAAAGATTTGGTTTCCATTACATGCAATAAGGGCGTCGAGAGTTCCGTCTATGCCATCAAAATCGTTCTGAACATCGTACATGCTATGCGGGTTGGGGTTTGCTGAAGCAGATGAATGACAAGGGAGCCATGCCAAGGAAAATGAAAGTAGGAAACGCTTAATGTCCAAGGAGAAGATCCACCCAAATTCTTCCAACTCTCTTGGACATTTCCAAGCCCTTCGTGACTCTCCACCAAAATTTTCATCTCTTCGTCAATCTTTCATACCTCCTTCATCGCCGAATGTCTCGTCTCTCGTGCCCTGTAGTATCCATCACCGGGTTGTCGCAAACCCGGATAGAGTATGATATCCCCATAACGCCAGAAGAAAGAAGAAAAGGCAATAATAACAACTTATGTACGTTCAATGCATGTTCGGGCTTTACACTGCCTTGCGAGGAAGACGGCCACAGCATGGGCAATTCAACACAGGTCGAGAGAGAAGTTAAGATACTACCTCCGTGAGTGACGCGTCGTGTGTGTGCCACGTGTGTGGCCGGTTCGGTGAGTTCTTCCACCCGAGCTAGAGCTGCCTAGGTAGGACGTCAGATCCGATCGATCCCGAGAATCCCATGAAGACTCACTGGGATCTGTTGCCGAGTACGAGTAGTATGAGTCCGTATAGCTCGACCGAGGCTTGGCCTTTGGCTTATCCTTCTTGAGATTCAAGAGTGCCAACATAGTCGCGGCGGCGGCTCCCAGGCCCAACCACTTGGCGCCGTCCTTCTTCTCTTCCTTGCGACGGGTAGCCGGGGCGGGACGACCACCTCCTGCGAACCAGCCGCCGTGCGAAGGGCGGCCAGAGTGGGCCGAGGGCATACGGCTACCGTGGCGCGAGTATCTCTCCTCAACCACCTCGACTCGTTCGCGGCTGTGCTCCTTCTTCTTCTTGCCGCCAAAGAGGAGACCCCACAGGCCGCGAGCGATGCAGCAGAAGCAGAGCAGCATGAGGAGTCCGAGACCAGCAAGCGTGCCGATGACGATACCTGCAATTGCGCCGCCGCTCAATCCTCCACCAGTGCCCCCGCCGGTGATGGGCTCGGCTGTAGCGGTGCTGGTTGCCGAGGCGGCGGTGCCGGTGGCCCTGGTGCTCGTGATGCGGTAGGGAGCGGAGTACTGGGTCGTGATTGTCTGGCCGCCCGAAGTGATTGTGGTTACGCCTCCGCCCCAGCCGTCGCGCTGAGCGCATTGCCCTTGGTAGGCACAGTACTGGTAAGCCGCACAACAAATGCTGCCACAGGCCGTCTCTCCATCACCCTGCGGGACACAGGGGGCCCCGGTACCTCCTCCAGCTGGCCCTGTTGTCATTGCGGGCCAGTTTGTCGATATTGTGCTGGTAAAGGTCTCCGTCTCAGTCCAGGTTGTGGTGTAAATGCCATAGCCTCCACCTCCGCTCACGGTGCTGCAGCCAGCGATATTGTTAACTGTGTAACACTGTTCTCCGGATCCACAGCAGTATTGGGAATCGGCCCCGCAACGCTGGACGCAGTCGCGCTTCATAAACTGATCACCAAGGTTATAAAAGAGGTTGTTGGCGACATTTTGGAGAGGATAAGGATGGGCGAACACCGGAGTGGGGGCGGACACCAAGAGAAGAAGGCCGGCGACCAGAGGGGCCGTTGCCGAGTGCTTGCGCCGTGCCATTTTTTTTTTTTTAGAGTAGCGGAAGCCGCTTGTTCGGCGTCGTCAATTGCCAGGAATGCGGGAAACCGGAAAGACGGTGAGGTGAGAATCCAAGTCGGCTCACCCCACGCTTGCCGCTATCGTCAGCTCAATGGGGATGTTGATAGGATTCGTCTTGTTTCGTTGCCTCGTGGGCGCCCCAGTTATGGGCGAGAGGAATGTTGCAGCGGCAGGATGAGGTATTAATGGTCGGCGGGGGTAAGGAGAGGAATGGTGATTGAGTGTGAGCTGGCAGACCTAGCCTGCTATTGTGCAGACGTATCGTATCGGCAGGGACTGAGAGCTTGGAATGTCGTGTTTCTTGCGTTCAATAGGAAGCAACCAAGAAGTCGGGGAGAATGAAACCTGCAGGTAAGTTTGATTTAAGAGAGGGAGAAGGCGCTGACGGACGGGAGTGTCGTATTACTTGGATTGGGCAGTCTGATTGTCTTTTTTTTTTTTTTTTCCTTGGCCGTCGCGCGGGTCGATTCCCAACCTCCTTGAAGTCCAACCTCTTGATTTTGCTGCCGCTGTCACAGGAGCACCCACCCTTGACACCCACAATAATACCCTCAAATAATGCAAAGTTCCGCAGGGATCTAGCTTCACCGATCAGTTTCTGGCCAATCTCTGACGAGGGGGACTGTAAAGATTCCTCTTGAGTGCGCGATTCCGTCACACTTGCCGCTTCTTTCTCTGTTCTTGTTCCTGAAGATCGGGCGCCGAGATGTGGTTCCCTCTTCTCTTAGACCAGAGACACTCGGAGCAGACGAGGGTTATAAGTGGCCCAGTGCGGGGAGATGCCTGTATGAGTTGGCAGGAATGGGTCGCTAGTATGTTTGTGACTGGCCCGGCCGAGAGCGCCAGGTTCCCACTTGTTTACTACTTGCAGGGGCCTGTCCGTCCACTGGACGACAATCGATAGGCAGTGTACCTAGGTAGGTAAGGTATCTAGGCAGAGAAAGCATGTTCTGTTCAACTATTTTCAGGAACGACTGTTGGCCCTGCTGTTTATTACTTCCGCCAGGTCCTGTTTCGCAGGCTTTTTGTGCCGAATGAAGCAGCTAGCGAGCTCCTTCCTTGGCCGGTTGCCAGAGACAGGCGTTCTGGGTTTACTCTTAGTCTTCCCGTCTAGTGCCTTGTAACCATTGGCAGCGACGCGCTTTAGCCCATCGTGAGCTGCATCTATGAGATCATGCTCATTTCCGCGCTGTCACATAAACCTTATGTACCTCAGTCTTAGTGAGGTAGTCATGACCTCGCAAACGAAGACCTAGGGCCCAGTAAGCACAATCTTTGACCCGTAGAGGATAGACTAGCAGCGCAATGACAGCTCATGCGCTGGCTTCTGGAACCACGATGAGATCTCGGCAGGTGTCAGTCCGTGGGTTCCGCAACCTTTGACAACATCAAGTGAGCCCGGCCAGCGGGATGAGACTCCGCAGTGTTCATCACCAAGTATCCGTAGACTGTGAAGTATCCGTACTGGCTAGTGACGCCTTTTTAAGATTCAAGGGGCTTCTTTCCATGTGCGTGCCTTGCATATTGACGTGGGCCAGCTTCGTACATGGGTAACTCGTGCAGAGAGAAGAAGGAAGGGCAAGCGTTGTTCAGCTTTATCTGGAGAACCGAGTCTCAATGAAAGCTGCACTTGGGGAAAAACGGGTGGTTGGAAACCGGGGCAACTAGGTCGTACCTAGTGTACGGATAAGGTAGTGATACTGGAAGCAACAGAGTGTGTACAATGTACCATTGTAAGAAACAGTGAGCCAAGCTTTGCGAGTGGAGGTGATTGGAGAATGTGCACCGCCGCTACACTCCATCACGTGGGTCGGTGTTCACTGGCTGTAATTAGCTTTGATGGGGCTGCCAGAGCTGCCACCTGTGGCTGGTGTAGAATTGGATCCCAAGCCAATCAGGTGCCACCAGCCTGACGCTGTGACCTGAGCAAGGAAGTGACCCAAAAACCGGGCGGGCGCGGCTGCGGCTATAGCTTGAGCATTATGTTCGTCAGACAGCTTCCCGCCGCAACGACCAGCGACCCTCAGCACCGCCGAATCCATCCCCAACGTCCATCCCCAAACACTCCTTCGGCGACGCAGGTCCATCTCCAATCCGAAGTCGTCCGGGTCGCTACGTCCCCCGACTCGCCGCCATGTCTCTCGAACCTCCCACCTACCTGGCCTCGTTGCAGAACAACATCCGCCAGCGGCCAATCCCCTGGGATGGCGCTGTTAGAGCAGGCACCATCACGGAGGACCACCTGGCCCGCATCCGCGCTGTCGACAAGGCGAAGAAGCCCGAGGCTAGAAAGGAAATCGTAGAAGGAGATCTTGACGGCTACCGCTCCCTCTTTGTTGGCGAATCTGGAAAGCCCTCAGTGCTCGAGTCCGCGGGCAAGCAGGCCAATGTCGTCCAGTATATTCTCGTCCTCTTGGCCGACCTCTTGCCCAGTATGTTCTTTACCATCCACCTAACCCGACAAATTGCTTTGGCTAGAGTCTCCCTACCCTACCCTACCCTAGTCTGCGAAGAGATTGACATACTTCGACGATCCCTTCATACACCTCAACTCCCGCTGATGCTGTTGTCTTTCTCAATAGGTGTACCGTCACTCTCAAAGGCTATTTTCAAAAATACCGACCCCTACAAGCACTTTGTACCTTTACTCGCTCACTCGAACAATACCGAGGACCCCATCCCATTGCTGACATCGACGGCTCTAACTAAGCTCATGTCGCTCTCGTTGGACGAATCGCAGGCGACCCGAAACGCCATCCCGGTGCTCCTTTCATACCTGTCTGGCCTCGCAAAGAGTTCTGATGCAGGTCTTCAGGACATTGCGGTCCAGGAGTACTCCTCCATTCTCTACGGACACGCAGCGAGACAACAATTCTGGAACCAGAGGAGCGAGACGATTGCACCCCTGATTGATATCCTCAGAACAGCAGCTGGCATTGGCAGCAACGGCAGCTCTACAGCAAGCATATGGAGTGGCACCGCGCCCACAAGAAACTCTGGGTTTGAGGGTTCGCTCGGCGGCGGGGTTGGCTTGCAATTGCTGTACCATGTGCTGCTGGTTATCTGGCAGATGAGTTTCGAAGCTGAAGATATTGGCGACGAGCTGAATGAGTATGTACGCTCCAGTCAAATGAACTTCTCAGACTAATGATATTTAGCGAGTACGATATCGTCCTGCTGTACACCCAGCTTTTGCGCCTCTCTCCGAAGGAGAAGACAACCCGATTGGTTGTTTCAACCCTTTTCAACTTGCTCAGCAAGAACCAGAAATCGCTCCTCCCTACCGCGGTTCTCGCGCGACTACCTGCGCTCCTTGACAACCTGAGCGGCCGCCACCTGACAGACCCTGATCTGCTCGAGGATGCACAAAGTCTCAAGGAACTTCTCGAGGAGTACACCAAAACAAAGACGACCTTTGATGAATACGTTGCCGAGGTCGAGTCTGGCCACCTCCGATGGTCACCACCTCACAGAAGCCAGGTGTTCTGGGCCGAGAACGCGCGAAAGATTCTGGAGCACGAGAATGGAGCGATTGCGCGCCAGCTCGCCGAGATTATGAAGAAGCCATGGGAGAACGACAAGGCAGTCTTGGCTATTGCATGCAACGACGTCGGGGCCCTGGTCAAGGAGGTGCCTGAGATGCGATATAAGCTGGAGAAGCTTGGTCTAAAGACCAGAGTTATGGAGCTAATGGGAGAATCGGACGAGAATGTCCGCTGGGAGAGTTTGAAGGCATTGGGTGGCTGGTTGAAGTACAGCTTTGACAACTAAATTTGTTTCCGGAGCACGAACAATAGGGCTATTGGTCCAGGCTCTGTGTATATATAAATGGGGGACAGCATTACCCAGGCAGTTTAGAGTGGACCAGGAGTCGTTCCCGCATATGACCATTGTTTATTTGTTGGTCAACCCTCTCGGCCTAAATCGACATGTGCAGCTCACCCAATTTATCCTGCTTTTCTCCCAAGTTTATGGATAGAACAGGCCATATGGCGACGATCAGTCGATCAGGATACTATGACGCGGAGCCCAGTCCCAGCGCCCTTAATAAGCATCGTGGAATGCACTTGGGGTTCCGGGGCGGCGTTAGAGGTGCGGATACGGGCGTTCTACCATCTGACGAGCAAATCCGCCGCGGCGGATATTCACCCGAGGCCCATCAAGACATTCCGGCAACGTCAGGGGTCGGCCCCGTCTCTTGAGTTTTGCCAGCCCAATGGGAAGGGTGGAGCTATCCTCAGGTAAGGAGGTACCTAAAATAAGGGGTCCGAATGTACTCCGGAGCTTATCATACGGGCGGTACGTGCCTGGCGGGGTCGCACCACCCCACGCCAAACGTCAACCCCTCAGTTATTAGTGATTCTAGATCCCAGACTGTGGGAAGATCCCAACAGAAACTCCACCCGAAAGAGCTCTCGTGGTTCAGGGTCCATAGCTTACCACAGCTTCCGGTCGCATGTCCGATCGTGTACCCTCGAACCCTTTTCCAAACGCCGAAGAGCCGTTCGTGCCCACGAACAAAACCAGACACACCCGCTCTCGCATCCGCCGCCCACGCACACCTCCTTTTCTCTCATACCACCACACAACACACGCAAACGCCCACAGGTTTCTCTCCATTCGTTGGCTACTGCAAAATGGCACCCAAGGCAATCATAGCTCCGTCGATTCTCGCAGCCGACTTTGGTCATTTTGGCCATGCATGCTCCAAGACCATAGAGCAAGGCGCTGACTGGCTTCACGTTGATATTATGTACGGAGATTATACCCCGCCAGAAAAAAAATCAACACACAGCATCTTCCGACCGCTTTTTGGAGAGCCGGTCGCAAAGGGACTGTTTACGTATCCGAGTCAAGCCGTGGCTAACTTACATGATTTCGTAGGGACGGCCACTTTGTGCCCAACATCTCATGGGGGCCGGGTGTTGTCGCCAAGATTAGAGGCCATGTCGAGAAGCCCATCGAATCATGGGGAAAAGGCACATTTGACTGTCATATGATGGTTTCCGAGGTAAATGATTTCGCTTCGCCCTGGGCATATGCTTAGTTACAAAGCTTCTGGGCCGCCAAACGTCCATTTGCGGTATCCCGGCGTATAAAGAGAAGTATACTAACGCATGCGTCGATTTAGCCCAAGAAGTGGGTCAAAGGCATGAAGGATGCCGGCGCAGACCTTTACTGCTTTCACTACGAGGCCGCCTTCTCCTCCGACTCCGACAACCCAGAGGTCAAATCCGATGAGAAGACGAACCCCCGCGCCCTGATCCGCTACATACATGAGCAAGGCATATTAGCCGGAGTCGCTCTGAAACCCGCAACCTCGGTCGACGTTGTGTGGGAGCTCCTCGAGAGTGAAGATCCACTCGAGAGACCAGACGTGAGTAATTCCAGCCCTTTCTTAACGAGCACCTGTTACACCACAAAATGGGGTCTCCGCGAAGGCGCATTGGGCTGACAGGGGTCTCTCCACACACAGATGGTCCTGATCATGACAGTCGAGCCCGGTTTCGGCGGACAAAAATTCATGGCTTCTGAGCTGCCTAAGGTCCAGGCCCTCCGCGAAAGGTACCCAGAGCTCAATATTGAGGTTGACGGCGGCCTGACTGGGGCCACCGTCGGCCAGGCTGCCGACGCCGGCGCCAATGTCATCGTTGCTGGCAGCGCAGTCTTTGGTGCCCAAGACCCTGCAGAGGTCATAAAGGTCCTGAGACAAGCCGTCGAGAAGAACACCGGCAAGCTCTAGAGAACGGGGATCCACGCCAAGCCAGCCGCGACTTTTTCTCACGGCCACGTTTTACGACTTTACTTTTCTTTGTCGGTTTTCTTTTTCCTCTAAAAAAAGCTGTGGGAGCCATGATTTATGTTCAGCGTTTATAGATATCAGACGGACAGCAACTTTCCGGTGGTATGCCGGAGTTACAGGTCTTTCTAATCCTAATTCAATCACTTCATACACTACTTGGCCTTTTGTTGCAGTGCCTTGTCCAGGGCCGCAATAAAACCACTGATTTCGTCGACTGCATTTGATCAGCATCATGCACAGGTCTCAAGGCCGCACTTGACTTACGACTGTTGTAATGAACCATGCTAACCCGAATAATCCCGTCGGTAGGATCTAATTGCAAAATATCTTCGATGAGCCGGTACGAGTAGAAATGACCCCATCGGAAGGCAAAATCGGACTCATTTTCTACGGCATTGACGATCTCCTTGGTACCCCAGCCTTGCACTCTAAAGCTGATAGTCGGGACACGGCGTTCGATGCTGGCATCTGTCTCGCCGTAGATCGTCGTATCGCCGCGGCTGTTGAGGTATTCGAGCAGGGTGGACTGGAGCTGCCGTTCTTGCTCAATCTTGCCCTTCCAGCTCCCGGAATCGGGGGTACCGAGGTACTCTAGCACCCGCGGGACGGCCGAAACCAGCTCATAGCTGCCCCCGGCAAGTCCCAGCTTCCCTTCGAGGGATTCGCTCGGGTTGAAGAAGTGGCCCAGAGAGCGCATGTGCCCGTCTTGGACCGCGCGGCTCGCGTATAGCATCGCCGTGTGCGGGCCGTAGACCTTGTACCACGAAAATGCGTAAAAGTCGACCTCGAGGGCCTTGACGTCGATGGGGCGATGCGGAGCGTACGCCACGCCGTCGACGCATACGAGGCCCTTGGGTGTCGACTCATGGACAAGGGCGGCCACGGCGGCGACGTCGTGGATCGTGCCCAGGATGTTGCTCGCGTGCGTGAGGGTCACCAAGCGGGTCTTGTCCGAGAGTAAGGGCCTGAGGTTCTCCGCGGTGAGCTTTGGGTTTGTTGTTGCCGCTGTCGCGTCCGAGGGCTTCCACCACTTCAGCTCGAGGCCCTGGCGGGCGGCGAGGTCGACCCAGGATGCGATGTTGGCTTCGTGGTCGACTGCTGATACAACGATTTCGTCGCCTTTGCTGAAGGAAAGGGTGTGGGATAGGTTGCGGAAGAGCTGGGTTGTCGAAGCGCCGAAGACTGCGGTTGCGTCAGATTTCTGAACCGGGGAAAAAGTCGAACATGGTTAATACCAATCTCGTCAGAAGATGCGTTGATGTACTTTGCTCCGGCCTGGTAGCCTTCACCGTAGGAGGCAGTCGCCTTCTGGCCGACTTTGTATGAGGCGCCTAGCTGGACATTGGTCTGTGTGAGATAATCCCGGATACTGAGACGTTTTGTCAGTGTGAATTCGGAGTGCTGCTTCAATATAGCTTGACGACATACGAATCAATAACGGTACCCAGCGTCTGACTTCCACCTGCGTTATCGAAAAAGACCTGGTCTTGGCCTAGAGCCGGGAACTTGCTTCTCACGGCTGCGATGTCTATTTGAGACGACATATTGACTGAGGTTTCAAGGACATTAAAGCTAACCATGTGTTGAAACAAGCAAGGAATAATTATTGAACAGCCTGGGAAGTGAGAGGAAATGAAGCTATCGTGATGAGGAATCAGTCCAAGTCTCAAGATATAAGATTATGATGTTAGGTGCGGGGCAGGGCGCAAGAGACGTAAAGAAACTGGGTTCAGACGATTGGAGAGCTGTCCAATCGAGAGAGTGAAGTGGTTTAGTACCAGGAAGCCCGCAAGTGGGAAAAGCCAATTGCTCTAGTGTTTATGGATGCATGACGTTTTGGCGCGGCGGTGGACCAGTGCTGGCGGTGGGCGGGGGAGGATGGAGGGGCAGCAAGCAGCACGAGAATGGAAGTGCCCTGTGGGGCGCGGGGTCGGTGGTTGGCACGGCTCACCCGAAGCTGGCCGTTCCATCTTCCGTCCGGCCCATGGGAGAGCCTCCGCAGCCAAGCGTCGTTGCACACTTTTATTCGTCCCAATCCTTTGGACGGTACTTTTATCTTTACAGGGGGGTTGGGTTTGGTAACCTACCTTTGGACTGAGAGGGAAGCGAGAAAAGTTGAGTAGAGTAATTGCCGGCTATTCGACTCCCACCCAGTCAGCCTTCATGCATAGCTTCTGATACAAGATGCAGCTCATGCAAACCTCAAGCGCCAGGATTGAATAGCGCATGTCAGATATATCTGGACAACGGCATTGGCTATCTCCCAGTCAGGCTGGCGGTCCGCCATGGTTGTGCAGAAGAGTGAAGCAACCGGCGCTTGCACCGTCCTGCGGATAAGTCCCTAGAAGCGCGTTTGGAGAGAACCAACCTTTTGCCAGATCTGATCATTGGCCGCGCCGGCACTGTACGAGTCCTCTTCTGCATCCATTTCCACTTTGCAGGGGCCAACTGTGGGACGGTGCTTGCCCATGGGACGATTTGGCGCGAAAACAGCTGCTGGGAAAAACTTTATGTGGGACCTCAGCCCACGTCGGTTCCGATCAGCGACAGCCCAGCTGGCCGTCACAAATATGAAATACTGGGAAGCTGCCAACACTTTTTCTTTACTTTCCTCCCGATCAAAAAAGAGTTGCCCAGACTCAATCGATCGCCGAAGATGAAGCGCAAAGCCAGTTCACGAATTGACGACAAGAGAGCGTCCAAGAAGAAGACCAAGACGAGTAAGCCACCTGTTCCTACAACAACCTCTGAACTTTTTCTCCTGCTCCAATGTCGTCACTAACACCGAACTTTCTCGCCCATGCGCAGCTCTCTCGGCCGACGTCGCAAAGTCGAGGTTCCGCAAGGGTCTCTTTGACAAGAAGGCCCACGACTCCTACACAAAGCAGTACGCCGAATCGAGCCCGTACAAGCACTCCGTCATCAACGAGCTCGTCGACGACGCCCTGCTGCGCTCCGTCCGCGACGAGATCCGCGAGAACGTTTCCTTCACCCCCAAGGAGACGGACATTTATAAGATCCACCAGTCTGGCGACCTCGCCAACCTCGACGGCCTCGACGATGACGCCCTCGCCAAGCTCCCGAGCCTGCTGTCGCTGCGCGACGCCATTTACTCCGAGACCTTTCGCAACTACGTCTCCCACATCACCGGCTGCGGGCCCCTGAGCGGCCGCAAGACCGACATGGCCATCAACGTCTACACCCCCGGGTGCTACCTCCTCTGTCACGACGACGTCATCGGCAGCCGTAAGGTCAGCTACATTCTCTACCTCACCGACCCGGACAAGCCGTGGAAACCCGAGTGGGGCGGCGCCCTGCGTCTGTTCCCCGTCCTCGAGCAGGAGGGCAAGGACGGCGAGATTGCAAAGACGCCGGCGCCCGACCACACCAAAGTCATCCCGCCCGCGTGGAACCAGCTGTCTTTCTTCGCCGTGCAGCCTGGCGAGTCCTTCCACGACGTCGAGGAGGTCTACCACGCCGAGTCCAAGGCCCAGCTCGAGGCCGAGGGGGGGCGCATCCGCATGGCGATTTCGGGCTGGTTTCACATTCCGCAGATCGGCGAGGACGGCTACGTCGAGGGGGCCGAGGAGAAGCAGGTCAAGAACTCGGGTCTCATGCAGCTCCAGGGCAACCCGGACCAGCACGACACCCCGCGGGCGCGGCCCGTAAAGGTGGACAGGCCCAAGGCGAGCCTCGAGGGCTTCGACGAGGCCGGGCTCGAGTTCCTGCTAAAGTACATTGCGCCGACATACCTCACGCCGGACACGCTGGAGCAGATCTCTGAGCACTTTGAAGAGAACTCGAGCATCACGCTCTCCAACATACTCTCCAAGAAGTTTTCCGCGAGGTTGAAGGAGTACATTGAATCCCAGGAGAAATCCAAACCCCTCCCGGACAATGACAGTGAGGCCATCGAAAAGAAATCCGCGTGGCGCGTGGCGCGACCACCGCACAAGCACCGCTTCCTCTACCAGCAGCCCGCGGGTGCCCACGAGCTGCGCAGCTCGCAGGAGGAGAACCCGCTCACGGAGCTCCTCGACCACCTACTCCCCTCGCGGCAGTTTCGCGAGTGGCTGCAGGTCGCCACGGGGACCTTGGTCGAGAGCCACGAGTTCCTCGCGCGCCGGTTCCGCCGCGGCCAGGATTACACTCTTGCGACAGGGCATGACGGCAAGCCCCGTCTGGAGTTCAACCTTGGCATCACCCCGTCCAAGGGCTGGGGCGACGAGGAAGAGGAAGAGGAGACCGGAGAGGAGGAAGAAGGACAAGAAGAAGAAGAAGAAGAAGCAAAAACCAACGGCAAATCGTCAAAGAAGCGCAACAAGGGCAAGGGTAAGGCTAAAGCTGAGCCGGAACCTGAACCGAAGGAAGAGGAAGAAGAGACAGAGGTCGGCGGGCATGAGGTCTACATGGCGGGCGACGACGGTGAGGAGGACGAGGACGCGGCCATCTACAAGTCCTCGGGCGACGACGACAATATCCTCTTCTTCCAAGCCGCCGCGTGGAACAAGCTGACGCTCGTGCTCCGCGATAGCGGTACGCTGCGGTTCGTAAAGTACGTCGGACGCGCTGCCAAGGGTGACCGGTGGGACGTCTCGGGCGCGCTCGACATTGAGGACGAGGATGACAAGGACGGCCAGGCTGGTGGGTCTGGCGCACAGGACGAAGACGAGTCCGAGGATGAGTGGAATGGCTTCTCTGACTCCCCTGCTGGGCAGACGAGCGACAGCGACTGAGTTTGCCTGCTTACTTGTATCTATATAAGTATGATCTCGCACCCGATTTTCAGTTTTGGGATACACGGTAGAACCAAAGTTATGAATTGCAACACGATTTCTTTCCTAATCCTGTTTTCACCTCCGTTGAATGGTACACACAAGGTACTTGAAGACCCTCGAACCGGAGAGACTTGCACGGTGTGCAGATGCTATAAAGACAATGGATCGAGTCCACTAGTGACTCGAATCCCAAAATGGAGAGACGAGAAAAGTAAACCAAGAGTTCGCTACCCTATGCCCATGCGCCTCCCAAAACGCCTCTCTTCTTTCACATACCTAGACGCCCAGAAAAGATGACGAGTCCAACAGTCTAGCAAATGCTAACAGCGCAGCTTGCGACAACGAGATGAACCAAAAACCAGACATCTCGCACGCTTTCTAGCTCTCATGCTCTGTCTCCCATCCTCTAAAACTTCTTCAATTTCTTCTGGGGCACCGTCTTGACGAACGCATGCTTCAGGAAATGAAGCCATACCTTATTGTGCTTCTTCTTCTTCTTCTTCTTCTTTCCCTTCTTTCCCTTCTTGCCCTTCTTCCCCTTCTTCTCTGTTTCTACGTCTTCATCATCATCGTCATCGTCGGCGTTGTCTTCATCATGTTCTTCATCTTCTGTCAGCTCCTTCTGGTCTTCCAATGCATCTTCCTCCTCTACATCTTCATCATCGCCTTCCAAGTCTTCGGCGAGCACTTTGCCCTTGGCATTCTCCTTGGCGATGCGGTTCGCCAGCTTGACGTAACTACGAACGGTCAAGTCCGATAGCTTGTAAATCTTGTCGGTAAAGGTGCTGTACTCGACCTCGAACGCGAAAGGGCGCGGCTTGGGCTTCTTGGACTTGGGATCCTTGTCCTTGTGGATGCCGTCGCGCCACTTGTTCCCGGATGCGTCCTTGCTGTCATGCGTCATGTCGTTGTTGAGATAGGTCAGGTTCGCAAAATACTGGGTGTATCCAAGGAAGGTCAGGGTCTGAGGTGCGTAAGCCGGACCAGGGCCGGACCCTGCGGGCGGCGGTTGCGGGATGACCAAGTTGGGGTCCTTGGGTTTGGTTGGCTTCTTTCCCTTCTTGCCTTTGTTGCCCCTCTTCTTCCTGGCGGCGTCGATTTCGCGCTGCAGATCCTCGTGAACGGGGTCGTCGTCTGTCGGGAGCGATAGAGCCGGCAAGGCATCGGTGAACGAGTCTGTCCAGACCGCTGCGTCCTCGAGGCCGGAAATGTTGTACGCCACGACACGGAGTGTGGGGAAGTAGTTGGGGACGATACTGGGGCCGACAAGAGAGAGATGATATCGCTCTGCGTACTTGCCGCCCAAGTCCTTTCCTGGCTTTTTCTTCTTCTTCTTCTTCTTCTTCTTCTTGTCCATCTTTTCCTTGGCGTCGGATTCCACATTGTCTTCCATTTCGAGCGCTTTTACGTTGACGGCTGGCAACTTGGCCCAGTCTTCCCGCAACTCTGTGAGGTAATCCTGTGCCGACTGAATTTCAAGTTCATCCTCAAGAGCTTCGCGCCCGAAGTCATCGTCAACTGCAAAACCACCCAAGATGTTGATGTCAATTTCCTTGGTGTCGTGCACGATGAAGTGGTCAATATTCATGTGACCATAAAGCGACCCGACGACAACGTCGCGATACTGCTGCATCCAAAGATTGTACTTTTGCCAGCAAGTTTCATCCCAATTCTTCTTGCTGTCGGTCCGGGCCGGGGGCACGTGGCCCATCAGGATGGCCTTCATACCACGTTCGCGGAGAAACTCCAGCTGCACGCGAAGCCATTCCATTTGCTTAAAGCCTGGCTCGGACGGCTGCTGGCAGTCATCGATACCGGCATTCCGGTCAAAGAAGTACAAAGTATTGAGACTGAAGACGGCGAGCTTTTTGGGAATGACCTCGGTATAGAACCAGCCGCCAAACTCGAAGGAATGGCGTTGCTCTTCGGGAATAAATCTCTTCCAGATCTCGGCATAATACCCTAACCACTTGTTGGGACCTGGAAGGAGAATGTTATGCGGTAGTATGTCGTTGTTTCCAAATGTTGGGATGACAGGCACTGCCATTTTCGAGGGGTCCTTCGGGTCACCAAATGTTTCCACAAACTTGTCGGCGATCCACCGATTTGTGCCGAGCACCTGGCTTGGGCTGCGTGGAATGCTCTCATCGCTGTCGTGGCGCGCAGAGTCGCCAGTCCAGATGACGAAATCGATGTCGGCTGCAACATTCGCGGCGATCCAGTCGAAAGTCGCGTTTACGAGAGAAGACGGCGTGTCACAGTCGGACGTTTCTGCTCCATAGTAGCCGGCAGGCCCATCGCCCGAATGGCAAGCGACGCCTTCTTCGGTAGAGGAGTGAGTTTTGTAGAATTGATCGGGGTGAAAGTCTGTGGAGCACAATATTCATCAGCTTTGGTCGTCCCACGTCTGCTAACAAGCGGAGACTTGTGGCCTCATGCGCCTGAGCGTAGAAACCGCTGTCATGCTGATGGCGCGAGCCGTGGGTGTCGTTGGGTAGCATCTAAACTTACCAGTAATGTGTAGAAACTTTCCGCTTAAACGTCGAGACCCTTCTTGAGCGACTGTATCTGTGACCTCAGAGCCAATGACGACTTGTTGATGCCCGCTGGCGACAGGTGTTGCACTGACGCCATGCAGGAACTGCTGCTGGAGCAGGGCGGCGCCCACTATTGCGGGTAAAGACCGCATTGCTGGGAGGAGCTGAAGACGCGGTACCTGGTTCGATGCTATATGGCTCCGACGCAGGCACGGCAGCCGGTGATGGTGATGAAGTTGAGAAGAGAAGACCGTCGCAACGGTGTGCCGAGAGTGGAAGCGAGAGGAAGACGGGGGCCAACTCAAGGTTATTAAGTCATGACTTTGCCTTGGCTGAGATTTGCTGTCCCCGTAGAAAATAACTGGAAGCGCGAGCGACGTCTGGATCAATGGACAGGGTCTGTCAGACTTGAGTTCTGGGCGTGTGCCGTGACCTGGACTTTTTCAGGGCTCCAGGGCTGGGGCGAGGCGGCAAGCAGCAGGGGACCGGGCAGCTGGAGTTGCTGGGACCACCTTTGGGAATGCTGCACCAGTCGTGAGCGATAAGGTAGGAGTACTATGCATGTACAGTACACAGTACCTACCTACCTTAGAGTGATGGGAAGAGAGGAAGGGAGAGCGCAAGGGTCCACGTCAGAGTTACAGCTCTTGGGAACAACCCGGCTGCTCTTCCTCGCTGTAGAGGAAATCGCGGCTGGTAGATGCCCCTAAATAAACAACACCGGTTGAACTTGAGGGGTGAACGTCCCGCACGTCTACCGCCGGGGTTTTTGCGTTGGAGTTGATGGCTAAAGTGGGAATTGATGATGTCCAGTGGCGTCCAATGGTTGCATGTCCCTGCTGACTGACGGCTGGGCAGGGGAAAATAGTCAGCGGTGGTGGGAAGGAAGCAGCCCTGGCATCGACATCACAGGTGCTCTTTTTCCCTGGGCCTAGGAGCAGCATGAGTGTTGGCGCCTGCTCTTTTAATGTGCTTGCCCGCTCCTTCCGAACACTACGACGTGGTGGTATCATGTCTTCAATGCCTCCTCACACGACGATGCGGCAAGGAACACGATTCCCCGCCTTCCATTTGCCCCTCGCGTGCAAGTCGCTGGAAACACCGCAAACAAGGCCATCAAGGTCCTTGGCCGACCAGAGGTGAAATTCTCACTGGACGCTCATACTCCCGAACTGGAGCAATGCCCCCCATGGCCGTCCAGATCTCCAGCACTAATCCACGGACACGATGACCAGTCCACAAGGCTGAAAGCCTTAAGCTTTCAGTCGCAGCCAATCGAGGTGCAGCACTCCAACACGTGTGTCCGTTCTACGACACACACTACCCACGAGAACCCCCCGTGGATGAGACACCACCCAACTCGCGATACTCCATCAGCGAGGTTGCCGCCTGGTCGCGCCACACACGAGCCATGTCGAGTGCTGAGCGTGTCAGTGCCTCTGACCGGCCCCCGTGGTCTATTGCATCCTCCCTTTGAGCGTGGGAGGTCGTCAGACCAAGAGTGTGACCGTTGACATGCACCAAAGTCCGCAATGCCGCATCCTGGGGTGGGCTGGTTGGCACGAGTCAATCCGGCACTGGCTCCAAGCCATCGCTTGATCTGCCCGCTCCCCTTCGTGGGGCCGCGTGATGCCCCGATATATCACATACCCATGGGTTTCTCCAATTCGTCTTGATGTCGTCCGCTTGGAAGTGCTAAGCATGCTGCATCTCCGAGCAAGTCGTTATGGTTTTTACTCAGATAGTATTGCAGACTCGGCCCATGGCCGGTCCCCTGCTGACACCTTGCTGACGTCATAAGTAAGTCGGCCGTCAAACTCTCATCTCTCACATTCTGGTTGATCCCTTGCGCCCAGTTTGAGATAGAGAAGCTGACAGAACTACCTACATATTTGGGGTGCAAACGAAGGCACACCACATCCCATCACATGCACTCGTGTTGCCCTGAGTTTTATAGTCACTCTTATGCAGTGTGTTCCCCTCAGGTGGTCAGTTGACTGGTTGTCAAATTCGATCCTTTAGGGGTCCTGTCAGTGCGACAACCAGTCAGATCGACGCCGACGCCGAACCCGACCCGAACTTAGCACGATCGCATGTTCTGCCCAACTTGGCATGATGCCATCTGTCATGGAAACCTGACAGCAAACAGCCCCTTTTCTTGCATCGAGGTCGTTGAAGGGGATTCAGGTTGCAACGTTCAGGCAGGTGTAGCCGGAAAGAAAGGTGTTGTCGAAGCACAACGAAACTCGGCTCGAATGCCTTCATCGTCAACCTACCCAAGTCTCTACTAGATAGGTTCCATCAGCGGGCCCACTTTGCCCAAAGCACTCCGAAACTAATCCGGATCCGCCCTAGTTCCATCCGACAAACCGTAAAACAATTTCTGCGCTCGATTAATTTCGCTCATTTCTCTTTTTTCTTCCTCTCACATTCAAACGTAACACGATCCTGTCAACATAAGCTGCTAGTCAACCTCTTCCATGTTTGCTGCGTTCCAGGATATCGTTTCTAGAGTATCCAGCCGCTCGTTTGAGGGTCGTCATCGCTCTGCGCTTCCGTGATGGCTTCCCATGAAGAAGCGGCTACATGTCTCAAACCAGCCATCAATAGCACGAAGCTTGACCATCACTTTCGTCTTATCGGATATGATTCAAAATGTTTGATGAGTACTTTGGTGGCAGGCAAGGCTTTGTTACCAAGGAAATTTCTACCCGGTGTCAAGCAAGGGATCACAATGGACGAAAAAGCCGAGATGAGACTGGAGCTTGATGGATATCTTTTTAAACTTGTATTAATACATCCTGCGGACGTTACGCAGGTGCGGGAGTCGGTCCCTTGAAGTATTTGCTTGGGACCAAGGGCATCTTGGACACCACGGCTCCCCTCTTCTTCCCGCGCACCACAACGTCCAACTCGGTGCCGGACTTGTGTAGACCCTCCTTGACGTATCCCATGGCAATGTTCTTGCCCAACGTCGGGCTGGGCGAGCCGCTGGTGATGACACCAACCTTCTCGCCGTCCTTTGTGAAGATCTCGGCGCCCTCACGAGCAGGCGCGCCGGAAATCACGAAGCCCACGCGGCGCCTCTCGATGCCAGCGCCACCCTTGCTCTTTGGCACGAGCTGCTTGTTGATCACCTCAGCGCCGTGGAAGCCGCCCTTTGTCCTCCGCTCCTTGGGGATGATCCACGACAGGCTGCCCTCCACCGGTGTCGTCGTGTCGTCAATATCGTGACCGTACAGGCACATTCCCGCCTCCAGCCGCAGGCTATCTCGCGGGCCGAGACCCGCGAGCTGCAGCCTCTCCGGGCCGGCGACCTTGAGCAGCGTCTCGGCTAGGGGGCCCGCCTCGCCGTCGGTTGACTTGAAGGAGATCTCGAAGCCGTCCTCGCCGGTGTAGCCTCCGCGGCTGATCATGGCCTTCTCCGACGTAGACTTCCACTGCCCGTCGACCTGGTACCTGAGCCGGGCGAAGCCCGTGTTGCCAAAGTACAGCTTGCTCAGGTCCAACCCATCGACGGGGTCGAGGACCTCCTGGAGGACCTCGGCGCTCTGGGGACCCTGCAGGGCGATGAGGCCGTAGCCCTCTAGCACCTCCCACCAAAAGTCAGTACCCTCGGGCTTCTGGAGCGAGGCCGTGTGCTCGGTGAGGTACTTGAAGATCTTTTCTCTAGTACCGGCGTTGGAGACGACGGCGTACTCGTTCTCGCCGAGGCGGGTGATCATTGTGTCGTCGACGATGCCTCCCGTGCCCGGGTGCAAGAAAGTGCTGAGCTTACTCGTGTTGACCTCCATATCGGCCACGCTGGAAGGGGTGACGGTCTCGAGGAAGGCGGCGGCTTTCGGGCCGGTAAAGCGGTGCTGGACCATGTGGCTCACGTCGAAGAGGGAGGCGTGATTGCGGGTGAAGTGGTGGGACTCGGCGAGGGACTGGCCGGCGTACTGGACGGGCATGTGATGCCCTCCAAAGATGACCATCTTGCCGCCGTGGGCGATGTGGAAATCGTAGAGGGGCGTCTTGTCTTGCTTGGAGAAGGCGACTAGCTTCTCCTTCCAGTTCTTACGGGAGGAAGAAGACGAGTAGAAGCGGCTGGTGTGTCGTTGTGCTGGCGCTGCCGCCGCCGCCGTTCTCGGCGCCGGGGCCGCGGTGGAGGAGGAGCTCAGTCCGGCGACGGATGCAAGGGACCGGCCCTGGCGAGCGGGAGAGGCTAGGAGAGGTCTCGCCGTCCGCGCGGCAGCTACCAATATTGATCGTGTCATTTTCGGTAGTCCAATTGAGCTGGTAGTCTGGTGATTCCCAAAAAATGAAGAGAACGAAAGGTCAAAGTTTCAAGAGGAGGAGGAGGAGGGGAGATGTCCAATGTGTGACGGAGAGCATTCCCTTGACCGATAAGGTATTCGGATGCGATAACATAATGCGGGTCCGAAGCTGGCCGAGCTCCCTGCTGTTTGATTGGTGAATGGGGGGACAAGGTCTCGGTCCACGATCCGAGCGCTCGGTCTGGCACCCGCCGACCGGCGCTCTCGCACTCAGATATTTGGTTGAGGCGGTCGGGTCTCTTTGCTCTGCGTTTATCAAACGGGCAGATAGCCGCGCGGTCTCTTATCTATGTCTCGCAAGCAGTTGTCTAGCAGTGAAGATAATCTGCTCCAGCATTAGAAAGAAGTTTATCTCCAAGGTAGGAGCAGCTTCGAGTCATTGGCACAAAGCTAAGCGCATTTGGTATCTCGATGCTGGTGGCAGTTGGTTTGAACGGCTAGGAGGGGGCTTCTAGGTAAACAGCTTCAGCTGTTGGGCCAGTGTTTGTCAAATGAATCTCTGGCTGGCATACGGAGGCCATTGACCAGTTTTCTTTCGCCACGTAGTATCGTCCCAAACTCACTGGGCTCCTGTCTCTTTCCATCATAGCAAGGAACCCCCCCTTCGTAAGTTGCCCCCTGTCCATTGCTGTCATTTGAACGTTACTTGTCGGGACAACACGCGAGGAATCAACTCGAGAAACACCGCTGATGCGCGAGGCTACTTCATACACTCGGGTTTTTCATGTTCATCCATACTTATACTGGGTCAAAGGTCTGATTATACCATAGAGGATTCGACGTGGTGGATAATGAGCGTTCGTTGGGTGTGATGCTCTAAGGTGTAAACAGACTTTTGAGCCAATGTTTGTACGGATACCAATTGGAGTAGGGGAAACTGCCGCCCAGACGAGCAGGGTTAAACATGCGAAATCAATTGCATGCATCTGGTAGTCACTTGAACAATAGTGACCGATGTCTTCCAGCGAACGAGTATGTTTGAATTGCAAAGAAAAGGAAGAGAACCATAGTTACCGTAGGAGTTGCGGAATAAGTTCAGGACGAGGGACTTAGTAGGAGGTTGTGGTCCTAGACTGATGGAAAACCGAGAAAACATTCTAATACTTTTCCAGCTCAGTATCCCTGCAACGTTCGATTATGAGACGTCAAGGAAGTGCGGCTGAGAAGACCAAAACATATTCAACGCTCCTGACATGGTACGGCATGTCGAGGTGGAAGGAAATAAATGGCGCCTGACTTGGAACTAGTAGGAGCACGAGTTAATAAACATGTGAAGCCCGAGGGGGGTTCCAAAAGCCTAGCAGCTCGACAGTGCGTCTTTCCCATCACCCATGGCAAATCTCGATGACAGAAAGCGGGTTCTCTCCATCGCTCTCAAACAGCCTATAGTCTATACCATTTCCAGACACCAGGGATCGGCAGCCGCCGCACTCGATGGACCGCAGAACTTGAGATTAGCATCAGGTATGGAGCTAGAAGCTATACCACTTATACTATACATAGTAATAGTACCGTAGGTATCCGTATCTTGGAGCCCACCACCTGCCGCCATCTCATCGAACCAGGGTGACCAGACACGCCAAACTACCGGTTTTCGTGTTGCTAATTCGAGTGGAATTCGGACAAGGGCAGAAATAAGCCGACTCAACTCGTGGTGAGGCCGCAGAGGAAGAGCAGAGCGTATTCGCACGGGCATGGGTGGAAAGCCACAGGGCGGCGCCACGTTGCGCCTGCAGGGAACATCGCGGCGGGCATTGCGTGGGCACTCGCCACACCGGAACCATCAGCGGTCTCAGGCATGGGGGTCCCGTTGAGGAGGAGGTTCCCACGAGTTCGATCGCAGGCACACAGCTCGATGGCCGCAGCCACACTTGGATGGAGAAAAGCATGGTTGGACCAGGGGGAGAGGGAGTTGCAAAGCCACAAATCGGGAGCCGCCTCATGTTCTCCACGTCTCAACTCCCCAACAAGACGGTCTTCTCAGTCCTGTGAAGGAAAACGAGGCTAAAGCACCGTGGCAAGAGTGGCACCGTGACAGGCCGCGCCTGGCACCCTCGGCAAAGCGACCCCCGCAAAAGCTCCTGCTGGGATGCGACCCCTGCTCGTGTCCATTGCTTCTGAAGTTCTGAAGACCACATTTGCTCGATGCGATCCAGGCCCAGGCCCAGGCCCAGGCACCTCCGTTTCTCGCGGCTCGCCTTCATCTCCGTATGTGTTCGTACATATGAGCTCTCTGTACGAATAGACTGTCGACTCGCGGGTGGCTGTTGCGGCAAATTGCAACCAGTCGAGCGGACACAGCGTCGCATTCATGACAGAACCGTTCAATTGCTTTTCACATCACATACAATCTAGGTACTAGAAGAAGTAGTACAGAGTCTCCGGAGTATTTGTTCAGCCAAACGGGCTTGTCTACGTTGATTGCCCGTCGGATCCGTGCGCTGGCAGCTGCTAAGGTCTTCAACTCTTAGGTACCTTAAGCCTCCATGAGGTCTGAGGTACGTACCTCTACGAGTGCTAGCCTCTCTAGCCCCAGTGGCTCAGCCAATCGCCGTCCGCCAGCACCGTCCCGTCCGCTCGTCGCGTTCCCTCTCTGCTCGCTGGTCCCTTCCTCGCTCCGTCCGCTCCATATCAAATTTCACGTCGTGCTCGTTTCCATTGCGGATGCTGCTGGCCTGCTGCTCTGCATTGTGATTTTTTGTCGTCTCTGCCGGACCCTGTCGTCGACATCTGGTCTTACTTGCTCCTCCCGCTGCCACCCACACCGAGGCCAGCTCATATTTGCCGTCAATTCGGTCTAGCCCCGTCCCATTCCCAACCGACGCGGATACGGTTACCTCATGCCATCCTAATTTCCGTTCCTTTCGCTCCCAAAGGGTCGACTCGCATTGCCCTTCCGTCTTCTGTCGCCTCCCTACTGCATGCTGCTGTCCCTCTTTTTCGGACGAGGATCCACAAGCAGTTGCACCGCTGAGCGGCAGACCGAGGCGTGACGGCTGACCACGACCGCATCGGGAACCTATCGCCTCACCACCAAGGGACCACCCCCCCCCCCCCCCCCCCCCCCCCCCCCCCCCGCCCCCCCGCCCCCCCCCCCCACCCCCCCCCCCCCCCCCCCGCCACCCCCCCCCCCCCCCCCCCACCCCCCCCCCCCCCCCCCCCCCCCCCCCCCCCCCCCCCCACAACTGATATATACAACCCGCGCAGCCACAATGTCTACCGAGCCCTCCCCTCGTGCTGTGAGATTCTCCAACGGAGAGGACGACCTGCGCTCAGACAACATCATGCCCCAGCGACCCGTTGCCATCCCCGTCGACTCGGACAACTCTGCCTCGTCCGGCGATTCCCATCCCGACGACCCCCACGCACTCGAACGTCAAGATGAACTCGGTTCTCTCGCCCGGTATTCCGAGGGCCATATCGCCGGCTCCATGTCCAACCTCGTCCAGGCCGCCGTAGCCAACGGAACAACGCGCAGTCTGCGAAGCAACGCCAGTGACGGCGATGCATCCTACACCAACGGCACCGCAAGCAAAGTTCAACGACCCAGCGCTCCCGCGAGGACTCCTTCCAACACATACGCCCCGGCCGCCCACCGCAGGCCGCAGCCTGCTCCTTCGTTCGTCGAATCGGTCCGAGCATCGTCGAGAGGTCGTCCTCGTCCCAGCGAAAGATTCCGCCAGCAAGAGAGGGCATACGTGCAGAGGTTGAGGCAGGACCACAACGATGGCTACCCGTTCGATGGCGGATACGTCAACGGTATCAACGGCATGAGCCAAGGCGCCGATTCCGACTCGGAGGGGGAGACACCCTCGTCAGAAGGCCCATTTGACGACAGGTATGACCAGGAGACCATCATGTTCTACGGCAATGACGACTTGCAACCAACAGACGAAGATTTGAAGGATCCGACGAACCGCGAACGACTAGAATGGCACGGCATGCTGGAAGCAGTGTTGACGGGAGACGTTGTCAAGCAAGAAAAGAAGCGGTTGATTGGGTCCAACGAACAAGCAGTAGGAAAGAGCGGGCAAAAGGCAGAGCTCTGGCTTGGCATTCGCTCAAAAGTATGCGGAAGACATCTTCCAGTGCAGAGACGAATGGTCGAGGAGGCTCGCGCGACGTTAGACCGCACACTAGACGAGATTATCAATTTCTCCGTCAAGGGCGAGAGCGAAGCTGGAAAGCCACCATACGAACAGGTCAAGGACGTGGTTAAGAAGATTGAGAAGGCCGAGAGTCTGTACCCTTCTTGGACCTCATTGGCAGCTGAGCACCAATCAGCAAACTCTCCGCTCTTTCACGAGGCGTCCCAATCCATCATTGCGTGGTACAACACCAATGAGATGATCAACATAGAGCTTGCCATTCTCAAGAAGTGGGTCGGAAACGAAGAGCTGGATTTCACTCGGACACGACAACGTTCGCCTGTAGGCAACGGCATCAGCGATGAGTCCTCATTCCTCGACCGACTGATGAAGGAGGACGGCTTGAAATCGCTGTATGACGAGGAGTTCGACGAAAAGAACAAAGATGCACATAAAGGCATGCTGCCTGGCATCTCAACCGTGATTACCAAATCCAAACAGACGCTCATCCGAAACTTCGCGGCCTTTCAGAAACGACATCTCCCACCATATATCGAAGAGCTGCTTACGTTGATCAGCTTCCCGTCCCGTTTGATTGAGGAAATCATCAAGATGCGGCTCGCTTACGCTAAGAAAGTAAAAGAGTCTGCGCAGCAAAACCCCATGATGCAGGATCAGATGATCAATCAGTTCCAGCTACTTCTCAAACTAGCCATTCGCATCAAGCTGGAGTGCCTTGCTGTGACACAACAAGAACCCGGTTGGGAGCTTCCGCCTTGCATTGACGAGTCCTTTGACCAAGTCGTGCTGGATGCTCTCAGGTACTACTTCAAGATGCTTAACTGGAAGCTCAGTGGCAATAAAAACACTTTCAAAGAGGCTGAACTACTGTTTGCGGAATGGGACTTTGCCAATGAAATTGGTAGCCACCTTCTCGGTGGTGATGTCGAGGTTGCCGAGCAGTTCAGCTCCTTGACCTTCAAGGCCATCAATCGTCTGAGTGTCACGTTCGAGAAGGAGCTCCAAGTCAAGCCGAAAGAGAGCACCTCCGAGATGAGCAAGAGATACAAACAGTGCCTAGACTCGGTCCGGGTAAGACAGAGAATGCTGCAGCGTTTCTCCCGCATGTTGAGCGAAAACTACGAGAATGCGTCCGACTTCAGCATATCCTTCACACCGGAGAAGTTACAAGAGTTTTATGACAGACTCATTGCGTCTGGTCACTTTCAGGTTTTCACGGACCTCTACGAGCAGGAAGGCATTTTTATCATGGCTTCGCCTTCTCTGATGGACAGACACGACGCGATCCATTCCATTTTGGGCCTGAGCTCGCCGGAACAGTTTGCAGAGGATCCGAGTGATCCATATCTTTTGATCCTCCGGCCCGAGAGCAGCCCTCACTGGTTCGGTGATATTGTGTCGCTTCCAGTTCGGGAACGAAACGTCGATCTGAAAAAGGGCCACATGAGACTTGTGGCCGCTGGTGCTCAAGCGCGGCTCGTCAATGCCAGAAAAGCCTTCATTGATGCTGTCGACATGCACGTCGACCTAGTAGTAGAACAAAGATCGAATCTGCACAAGGTCAACACCCGTCTCATGGAGACTAGGCGCGTCGCCTACAAACTATCCAATAACTTTATGGACAGTGTCGAAATTATCCGGAAGCAGACCCAAGGCAGAGAGGTCCAGGAGCTCATCCAAACCTGCTTTGTCTTTGCGACAGAGTTTGGTCAGCGCTCACTCCTCGTCATGGATAGCAATCGGAAGCAGATGAATAACCTCAAGTTGACTAAACTTGCGTTGGATTGGGTTAGCTTCATCTGTGATGACTGTATCGCATCAGATCGAAAGACGTTCCGATGGGCGGTCTTGGCTCTGGAGTTTGCCATGGGAATGACCAGAGGAAGACACATCTTGGCTTTGGGCGAAGAGGAATATGCGAGGCTCCGGGCAAAGGTGGCTGGCTGCATGGCGCTTCTCATCTCGCACTTTGACATCATGGGGGCAAGATCCAACCTGGCCGCCCAAGCGGAAAAGGAGCGCATCGAGGCCTTGGTAGGACAGTTCAAGCGTCTGGATAAAAATCGCATGCTCGACGACCATGAGGCTTCCAAGTACATTACGGAGCAGCGCCTGGAGGAGATTGACAAGGTTGATGACACCAGAAGGGCCAAGGAGGCTGAGAGACAGGCTCTCGGTCGCGTGCTCGAAGGAAACAACGAGGTCGACCGATCCTTAGCCTACCTCTCATCCTCGGCTACCAATATCACGATGCGTTGGCAACAGGGTCATTTTGTCGGCGGCGGCACCTTTGGCAATGTTTACGCTGCTATGAACCTAGACTCGGGTCACCTGATGGCCGTCAAGGAGATTCGTTTGCAGGATCCAAAGCTGATCCCCACCATTGCCGAGCAGATCAAGGACGAAATGGGTGTACTGGAGGTGCTTGACCACCCCAACGTCGTCTCGTACTACGGTATCGAAGTTCATCGCGACAGGGTCTATATTTTCATGGAATTCTGTCAGGGTGGATCTCTAGCAAATCTGCTAGAACACGGCCGCATCGAGGACGAGCAGGTTATCATGGTTTATGCATTGCAACTGCTAGAGGGTCTTGCTTACCTTCACGAGAGTGGCATTGCCCACCGTGATATCAAGCCAGAGAGTAAGTACTATCCAGCTGAGATTCCCATCCACTTCTAACAACTTGCAGACATCCTCCTTGACCACAACGGTATCATCAAATACGTCGACTTTGGAGCTGCCAAGGTCATTGCGAGGCAAGGCAAGACGCTTGTCCAAGACCTGTCTTCCTCCAAGCCTAACAAGTCGATGACGGGAACACCCATGTACATGTCACCTGAGGTGATCACGGGTGAGAATCCAGGCAGAGCCGGCTCAGTCGATATCTGGTCGCTGGGTTGCGTGATTCTTGAAATGGCCACTGGTCGCCGTCCTTGGGCAAACCTGGACAACGAGTGGGCCATCATGTACAACATTGCCCAAGGCAACCCCCCTCAGATGCCGTCGGTCGATCAACTTAGCCCGCAGGGTCTCGACTTCTTGAAGAAGTGCTTTACCAGAGACCCGAAGCACCGTGCATCCGCCGTCGAACTCTTGCAACATGACTGGATCATGACCATTCGCAGCCAGGTCGTAGAGCCGCCTACGCCTAGTGATGCTAGCAGCTCTGCGCAGTCAACGCCCAGCAGCAGGAGCAACACCAACGACGGTTTCTACTAGGGGCAGAAACCGCCCTCTGGTATTGGTTCCTTCGACTCTATAGACAGGCAGCTTCAGGAGCCGCAGCAGGCACAACCACCATCACAAAGCAGTGCCGATCTGCAGACAGTTCCAGCAACGCGAACAGGGAACCAGGTATGATGTAGCAGAGCTGCATCGGCAGAGCACTTGTATTCTTCTACAACGATACACGACCAATTTTTCTCTCATTTCCACATACACCGGGAAATCCCCAGAAATTGCATCAGCAAAGCGTTTGGAGTCATTTCCTCGAGGGTTCATATGCCTTTTCTGGTTACACGGGTTTCACAGGTATTCAATTGCTGCTGGTTGGGGGAACAGGAACCAAGGGGGGGGGTTCCTTTCACATGACATACACGAACCTGAACGGGACACAATGGAAAGTTGAACACGAGCGTGGCTAGGAGAGCTATCGTAAACATGTAATACAAATAATACCCAGAGGCTAGTTTACCCAGCCATCTACGTGCTGCCATGAAGTTTTTCTTTGTGCCCCAAGTGGCTGCCGTTCTAGATCACCACAGCCTGCGTGATGGAAAACTCATCCTTTTCCGAGTCCAATACGGCCAACGCGTCCATCGATAGCGTCACGAGGGGCGCAGTATGTCCGACGTCAACATTCATCAAGATCGGAAACGTGGTATTCTCCAAGCGTCCCTTGCACAGCAGGCCCTGTATCGTGGCCGCGTACTCGGCCCTCTCCCGCTCCGTGTTGTACCCGTACGGCCGGCCGACCACTAAGCCGGCGATCTCCTCAAACAACCCGCGCGCCGCCAGGTCCGCAAAGGCCTGCCGCACCCTACCGAGCGGATTTCCCTTTGTCATGTCTGCCTCCGCTGTCGCGGACTCGAGGAACATGATTTTCCCCTTCCAATCGGGAGATATGCGCGGAATGCCCTGGATGCGGGCCACAACGGTGAGGCAGCCGCCGAAGAGGGGGCCCTCTGCGCGGCGGCCTTTTCGGAGCCAGGTCCAGGCCGGGGAGGGGAGGAGGGTGCGCGGAGTGGTGGATGTGCGGGTGGAGGGGCCCAGGAAGTAGGGGGGAATGACGGGCGCGTAGAAGGTTGAGCGGGGGAAGGGGCCCGGGGGCTTGTTTGGGGTGGTTAGGGTTCGTAGGAGGTGGGCGAGTTGGAAGTCTTGGAGGTATCCGTCGTCTTGCTGCTTGATTTCCCTTGGCTCCTGGGAGAAATCAAAGGACGAGACTGACGAGGGCGTGGAGGTGACGGCCTCGCCTAGGTTCGCAACGGCGCAGGGGCCGTAGAAGGTGCGGAGACCCGTCAGGGCGCGGAGGCACCAGTGGAGGACGGTGATGTCAGAGTAGCCCACGAAAATCTTGGGATTCTCTCTGATGAGCCGCTGGAGTATCTCGTCCTCGACGAGGTAGGGGATGAGTTCCGTCGCGGTGGCGCCGCCGACAGTACAGAGGACCATGTCGACGGACGGGTCGGCGAAGGCGGCGCGGAGCTCGGCGAGGCGGTTGCGGATGCCTGCGGGGATGGGCTCACCTTGCGAGGTTACCGGGTCGAGGTCTTCTGAGGTTGGGGTGAAGAGTGTGGTGACGGTGTAGCCCAGGTTTTGGAGGAGGGTTTGGGAGCGGGCGAGGGCGTCTGGGACGAGGTTGTTTACGCGGGCAGAGGGAGAGACGAGGGCGATTTTGGCGTTGGGGGGGAGCGATTTTGGGATGAGCGGCGGCGGGAAGGACATTGTGGTGGTTGTTTGAGGGGGGTTGGTTGTTTTCTTTGGATTTTGCCTTGCGTTTCTGGTGATGATGAGTTCCGTGTAAGTGAAGTCATGCCTTGATGGGTGAGGCGTAAGGCAGTCCAGAAGGAGAGACGGCAGCGGTGGATGCTGGGCTTTGTACCATCTCTACTGTGGTCTAGGACCGTTGGGATCAGAGATACGTGATGGCTACGACGTCAATCAATACAATCTCATCCGGATGTTGACCGTGATTTACAATCAGATCGACTTGCGACTTTCGGTGTGACTCCTTCACATACGAATACCCGCAGATTTACGTTGCCGTTCGACACGCACGTATCACGCAATGGAGGAGACAGTGGTCCGAACTCACGTCAGCACACGCCGGCTCCCGAGAGGGGAAGGTGGTTACGAATTCGAACTCCACCTCGGCCCGGGCGGTTGGTTGTGTTCTTGCCAGGGTGTTTTGCCGTTCGGCCGGTAGCTCCGAAGGTGGAGTATTTCGGCCGGCCCGTGTAATGCCCGTATAACCCGAAGGCTTTCCTTTCGGTCCTCAGTCTGTTTTGTTGACTTGGTTGGCACATCTGAAATATTGTTTCGCTTTGGGGTGTATTGAGCAGGTCACTTTCTTCTCTTTCTCTTCCGAGAAGAAGGTTGGTCGGTGTAAGTTTGTGAGACGGGCTGTCACCATATGTGACTGTGGTTAATGCTTCCCGCAATTAATGGGTCCATTTTTCCGTGGCATCGGCCGAAGTGCGAATGTGGATAGTGGACAAGAGTTTTGGTGTTTCCATTACAGTGAACTTTGATTGGCTCATGGAAATGTATGTCAAAAATCAGTTGTCAATTCCTCGCCCGGTAGGCCTCGCTGATAGTGTAGACTTCTCATGGCGTAAAAGCTTCCAGTACCTGCTGCCCTTCCAACCTCACCAGTCATCATGCACGGAGACGATTTACCCTGGGATCATGCGGTAAAACGCCATGAAATTAAGTTGAATGTAGTCAGTCTACGAGATCAAGGGCCTCTTGTAATACTTATTTGGCTTGTACCAGCCGCTGATATACAGTTCATCTATCTCAAGCTCTAGTGGCGATGAGAATACGAGGAGAAGGAAAGGTCAGGAATTGTTCAAGATGTAATGTCTCGTTGATACAATTTGTCATGGGCTATTTCAAAGCCACAGTTCCAAGTACCTGTGAGGTTAGAGGCGTTTTCGAGCTGCATCTCGCGGGTCTAACTGCTTTCTAGGATTTCCCCTCCCTAAGCCCATTAACCATCAGTTCTACACGATCCCTCGGACAACGAAAAGCCTGAGTTGCAACATCTAGACATCGTCAGTTGCAAGCTTACGATGCCCGTAATTTTGCCTTCCACGCCAGATTCTGGCGGCACGTATGGCAACAAAAACAAAAGCTACAGCAAACGCACTGCCGCAGAGTACGACCCAATTTGACGGCCAACTCCAGAGGTTGCCCAGGCTCCTGTCAGGCCCGCACTTTCCCGTGAACATTCTGTCCTCGAATAGAGGACACTCCTCGTTAACCACAAGAGACTCGCCTGGGTTAGGAAACTTCACGCAGCTGCCCTTGTTCTGGGTCCAGCAACCGTTTCCGTTGTTGGCCTCGAATACGAGGGGCGCCTGGCCAAACCTTGCCCATCGCTCCTCTTCGGGGACGTCTGCGTTCGCTTCCTGTCCCAGGATAATGATCGGGGCGCAGTTCATGAACATTTCTGGAACGCTCCATCGTCCGTACCAGGTCCATGCCATGACGGCGGGTCCCAAGGGCAGCCAGTCTGGGACGGTGAAGTTGTAGAAGCTGGGCAGAACGGCGGTGGGAGAGACTCCGTAGTTGACCTCGGTCAAGTTTCTGATCGGACAACCGCCCTCGATGGAGTGGATGACTCTCCATTTGCTCTTCTTTGTGGGTTTGGGGTCCCGTGTCACCGAGATTTGGCATGAACCTCCCCCGTGCGAAGCGCCTCCCATGGCTCTATCCGAGTTGTCAACATGGCTTGGTCAGTGATAGCCTCTGTGATGGTTGACTTACTGCAAGTATTGCGTCGAGCCTCTTTCCCAGATGTTGGCTATGCCGGACCAATCGTAATCGACTTCACCCTTACAGGGCCAGTCTGAGCCATCGATGGAAACTGGGCCATTGTCCTGAAGTTGACTCGGAAACGGAATGGGATTTTGCATCAGCGTGTGACTATCTACTCCGACTGCAAGAAGAAACAGACATGAAGTCAGACTTTTTGAAAAGAGTCGAGTCATTTTTTTTCGTCTTCAGACTGATTGGGTTGTAAAACGGAGAAGCTGCTTGTCTCGATCACGTCGAGACCCTCGTTCTGGCCTCGAGTACATAAATAAACAGACAGACGAGCGACGACCGAAATCCGAAGCAGCATTAAAGTTTTGGCTCGCGCGATAGCATGCATGGAGGCCTGCTGTCGCCATTGCAAGGACACGGTTCTGGATCACCTCAACGTAGTATCACGTAGCGCCCTATTCACACCGCCGCCAATGGCGGCAAAAGCACATGGCGGTGAAATGAACAACGTTTCATGTCGTCACATCTCAGAGTCCCTCTGGTTCGTTATCTCATCCCTGACTAAGGGCATGCTGGCTAAAGTTTCCACTATTGATTGATCCTGGGTGGCAACCGATACTGAGGGCATACCAGAGAGTCCAGATTCACGGGGCCCCCGCTTCGGAAGACTTCCTAAAGGGGACGACGTTTTCCGCAGTGGAAAGACACACAACGGCGGGACTTTGGAAACTGCTGTTTAAAGTGTTAAACATCGCGAGGTTGAACTGACCTTCTGCTCGACGCAAACAACTCACATAGCGAGGATGATGACCTCCTGTTTTCGGGTGGCCGTCGGCCGCCTGGTAGCTTCGGGCACGATTCTCACGTTTATGACTTTTCAGTATATTGCGATCAAGTCAAAGCCTCAAATGTCCTACTCCCAGCTTCTCTTGCAGCTGAGTTCTTGCATCCTTCTTTGCAACTTTTTGGTCGTCATTGCGCGCTGGGCAGACTACGAGCCTATACAGGGGCTCAAAGACAATGACCGACTTCCAAAAATCAACGTCATTATTCCGGCATACAACGAGTCTGAATTCGTCAGGAATTCGATACAATCCGCGTTGTCCTCAGACTATCCCAGGGAAAAGATGCACATCATTGTCGTTGACGACGGCTCGACGGACGATACCTGGTCCCACATACAACAATCCTTTCCATCAAAATCGTCAACTCAGCACACAATAATCCGGCACGAAGTCAATCGTGGGAAACGCCAAGCAATGGTCACAGCTTTTGCAGTGGTTAAGAACGAAATACTTGTGACTCTGGATTCCGACACCATTCTCGACAAGCACACTCTCCGGAACTTGGTCAGCCCCTTCGTCCTGGACAGCGACATCGGGGGCGTCGCCGGCCACCTCTCCGTCTTCAACATCCAATCTCAAGGCTGGGATAGCTTCATTCCTCGCATTCTGGACTGTCTCTTTGAACAAAACGGCAACATACCGCGGGCAGCGCAGTCGAAGCATGGATTCATCACCATTCTCCCAGGCGCCATCTCTGCATTCCGGAGAGACGCCATTCTGCCGCACACCCAAGCTCTCGTAGATACGAGGTTTCTCGGACGGCCAATGAGGCATGGCGAGGACGTGCAACTCACGATGGGGCTCCTGCGCGACGGGTGGCGTCTAAAGTATCAGAGCAACGCCGTAGGATACACCGTCGCGCCTGAAACGTTTCTAAAGGCGTTTCTAATGTACGTTCGTTGGGAGAGGAGCAATCATACGTACTGGATGCTCGGGCTCATTCGATTGGCCTTTCATGATGCGGCGAGATTCTTCATGCAGCATTTTGCTCGACCGTGTTCGAGCAACCCAGAGCTGCCTCGAGATTTGGAGAAACAGGGTGCTCAGAGAAAGACGAATGCCCGAAAGCCAGATTATCATCCCATGCTGATGATTTTTTGCACGGGCTTTGCCAACTTCTCCTACCTGGGGATTGTGCTCTCGTGGTTGCGGGGCTTTTACTTCTCTTTCTGGGTCACGATAATGAATGTGGGCTGCCTCGTTGTCTTTGCCACTTGGTTCAGTACCCTTTTGTTAGCAGATGCTCTTCATGAAGGCAAGAATAGAATGCCGGCTGAGGGAGACGTCCAAGAGTCAGAAGAGACACGGCTACCAAGAATTGATGGGTCGTACTCAAGACTGAGGAAGAAGCTGCAGTATTCTTGCTTCTCTACAGTTGCTAACTTCACATTTGTCTGCTGGGCTTCTGTTATTGGATTATTCACATTGAGGAGTCAGAGTTGGTTAACAAGGTGACGGCCTAACGTGTGGCAGTAAATGAGACACAATGGACATTCTCGTAGTAAACGAATCAATGTGCGCTCAGGGAAGACTTTCCAGAGAGGAGTCTGCAAACAGAGTAAAGCTTTTTCCTGAACCCGAAAGAGGAAAGAAGGCAATCAAGCAAATATTACTAAAACTCTTATTCATCCTATGTAAGCAGCGGAGTCCGAGATAGAATCAGAAGTTTTTAGCGCCGGTCCCCTGCGGGTTCGTCATCAGCTACGGCATCTCCGTCCTTGTACAAGACGTTCATCTTCTGCAATCCAAGCTGAAAAGCAATGAACGAATCGGACTCCCTCTCTTTACGGCAGGTATGAGCAGGGACGTTGGGGCCCAGCCACCAACGTGGCAAACCGAGGTTGCATTGGGCCCTTGACCAGGATCCATCAGATTATATGGAGTGGCCAGTGACAATCTCATCTCCATCACTTAAGCGCTCCCTTCATTTATTTAGAGTTCCGGGCCGACAGATGAAAGAGGGGAACGTGGCCAAGCGATGGGAATGCAATACAAGCAACGAGATAACCAAAAACGTGTGAGCCGGGATCAAATACTGCTCGGGCAAGAAAACAAATATTTGACCGTGGACAACACCGAAGATATGGGGGAAAGATGCCGGAAGTGAACGGGACAAACCTGCACGCCTTTGAGGCCTCACACTCCACAACATTCTTTAGAGTTGTGAGTTCCACTACTTCACAACTCTGATTTCTTTTTGAGGGGCGTACCCGGATCAGCACAGAGATCAGGATGAGCCCTCATGCATTGTCGAAACATGGCCAAGTCATCCGCAAATGTACCGTAGGTCACATAGCCTCCTCAGCCAGCAGTTTCCAAATCTGACTCGAGTTTAAGGTTCCGGGCACAGTAGCATTAACATTTGATGACGACTCGTGGGCTCAAAGAGACAACATCTTGACGTTGTTCTCCCAGCGAAATGCACAAGCTTCCTTCTTTCTTGGTGGCGCTCTATGGATCGCAGACGCAATAAAAGACGCCGACTCGAACTCTACAGTACAGAAAATGCACGGTCATGGGCATCTGATTGGACTTGTCAGCTCGAGTCGTCTTGCTCCCAGCGATACGGAACACGATGACCTCCTAGAAGCCCGCCAGAAAATTTCCACCGTTCTCAGAGCCTCTTCTTCCTCTGGCGGCCTTCGGCCACAGTATACTTGGTCATCTCTAGTCGATTGTACCGTACGGAATGGCTGTGTCGAAAAGTTGACAGTAAACGGCCAACGACTAGTCCTCTGGGACATCAAGTCGGAAGAGATTGGCAACAATACAGATACCATGCTTCTCCTGAACAAGCTGCAAACGGCAAACCCTAGACAAGATTCTTTCCTAGTTCCAGTGCGGGGGGTTCGGCAAGAGAACATTCACAACATTGGTGATCTACTGGACGGTTTGATCGAAAAGGGCTTCCGACCAGTTACCGTAGGAGACTGCATAGAAGACCCAAAGCATTTCTGGTACCTAGATCACTTGGGACATCCGACAAAATCTATGAAGATTGGAAACGAGGCCGCAGATTCTCCTGGCATTTTCCTTACTCAAGTTCGATGGGGAGGAGTTCTGGCTGTAATTTTCTTGGAATTGATGGCTCTTTCTTGTCTCTTCTGGGCCGTTTGTCAGTATAGAAAGATCAAGTCTCACCAACGCATAGTTCAATAACGATGCAGTACCTAATAAGGTAGACTTAATACAAAGAGTGACCAAGTAAGAAGAGTTGTTGACGGCTCTTGGGGACGAGAGTTACAAACAGCAATCCACAGAAACCGGCGTTGACTTTCCGGGTTTCAGTAACAATACGTTGTATAAAGCTGCTGGCTGGGCACCAGCCAAGCTTACCGATCTCTTTCACAGCTAGCTATGCCCGCAGATGCGGCATTCGCAGAAACTTTACCTTCCAGCCATTAGCATTTCTGGATGCACGTCATCGATTGCACTTAACTTGGATAGGAAAGGTTTGACTACTCAACATCCAACGAACGGGAATCGGGCATTTTAATGACGCTTTCTTGTGTGTGCAAAGTCTATATGCCCAAAGTCTATATGCCTTGGAAAGTATCTCACATCCATCGATGTATTTCGAGGCTAAGCCTCAGCTACAAGACCGTGTTTCGTATAAACCCCTCACTCGCACTCGACGCGGACAGACAAGACTCCCATCCCTTTAGAGTGTGGCATGGACTGGTGCCAAACGCCGTAACGACCTTGCTATCGCAGTTCCCGTCAGTGTATCCCCTCACTTTCACTATAGTCAGATATGCTTTCTCTCTCTTGCTTTCTGGAAATGATACCCCGGGGCGAACGGCACTTCTCTCACCCTTGCACTTGGCGTCGTAGTCAATAAGCTCCATACCCCAATCAGGGCTGTGAAGGGCGTGGCAGTCGTTCGCGTTCCAGTCCAGGTTCCCTCCGCCGGAAGAGGAGTAGTTCGTCTTGCCGAGGTTCTTCACCCTCATGTCGTAGGCCGCGGCAGCGAGGATGTTGGTGATGAGTATCTTTTCAGTAATCTTGCGGTTGCTAAAGACAATTAGTAAGAGTTGCCAACCCTGAAATAAGTTGAAGACGATTTTTGTGAGTTGATGAGAGAGCCGCCAAGGAATCAGGGAACGGAGGGGTGTTTGTGTATTGCAAAGATATGCCAAGACCAAAGACCGGCCAACTATGCTTCCTTCCGTCTCAAACGCATGCGTGAACCGGAGGATGCTCCTGACAACTGACCAAATGTTGTCAATAGCTTCCGTACATGTTCAGCTGCTCCGGCATTGCTCTTGCCCTTACTCGCCGAGAAAAACTGAAAACTCGACCATTAGATGACAGAATCAAAGATGTGGCAAGCGAATGGCTGAGCAGAGACATATCAGCGCCAAGAGCAATACGTTCAGTGTCTACATACTGCAGTCGAGGTTCTATTGTAGCTTGGCAATTTCAAACGAGAGACAGTTCCATACTACGGTGCCTTCAAGGTTGATACAATTGGTCTAGAAGTAGTAAGTTGGGTATTTGACCTTGACAGCGGGGCAAAGATTACGCTGAGCACATGTTATGTCGATGAGGGTAGAAGGAACGGTAAGTTGTGATGGAATCTTTCCGGCGGGATGGCAAAGTGGTAGAGGATATGATTGAGAAAACTATACTCGTCCCGTTCAAAATGAATATAGCCAATGTAAACTTGGCAACAGCGCTGTATATTCAAACATCAGAGCAAGACAACCATTTTGAACCAACCTTGTTCTGCTATTGCGCTTGCGTGTTGCGTATGCACCGTGCGCTTCCATCGATGGCTTCAACGATGGATAACAACCAGAAATGAAAGGAGCGGAAAATACGACCTCGTGTTGAAGCATATTTTGTTTTAGCAACAGGCTTGATCCCCAAATCTCCAAGGGTCGACCCCAGCCGCCTTCGCCCGAGCAGTGTGGCACGACTGGCGCTGTGATATGTAAGTTAAATGGGAGGGACCTCCTATGACAAAAAGTGGGCGACATCAGCCCACGGAATTATCTTGACGACAATGGTAGCCGGGGCGGGCAGGATCCAAGTCATGTAGATTCACGTTGCCAATTTTGAATTTTGTCGGGCACGCGGGGTAGAGGCGCGGTCTAAGTGATCGACTGAGACATTTTTCTCTTCAACCAACCATGTATAACTTTTGGCCAGATAGCTCCACCTCTGCTTGCTTCCACCTGTATTCTACGGATAGACTGGGCAGTGTTTCATTGAAACTGGAGATGGTAGTCAGATGTCGTTGGCTCTCTTATACGCCGTAGGTTCTGGTTCAGTCTACGTGCAGTCAAGTTGATTGGAAGGTTGGAACGATCGTAGAGTACACTCCTTCCGACGCAGGATGTCGGAAGCCATTTCCTGTGGAGGTATTTCCAGGTCTCTCTCAAGCCTAGGTTAGTTATAGGTGACTTGGAAGTGGTAATGACTCAATTGAAATATGCTTGATTGACCTTGTCCAATGGCCCTAGAACATCCCGCCGGAGAAACAAGGTCCGCCGATTATGCTACGTATCCAACGCGTCATACGAGCTCGGGCAAAACTTAGTTTCCAAAAATGTCCAGCCCGTGCTCAATCATCCAGTTCATACCTTCCGCTCGCCAGTCGTCCGTCTCCACGACTGTGCCGTTGAGGCCAAACACCACGTCGCTTCCGGCCGCACCAGCATCCGTCGCATATACGGGCCACTCGCCCAGGCCCGGAGCGCCATTTGGGTCGAGGGAAACAAAGAAGTTGATCCACGCCGTGGACATTGTCTTTGACAGCGCGGAAGCCTTCTCAGTGTAACTCGTGCTGTTGCCTCCAAAGGGGTTCGTGTCATAGCCGAGCCCGTTGAGGTTGTTGAAAACAAACGCGACCTAGAGTGGAGGTTAGTCTTTGCGTAAAAGCTGATGGAACTCGTTGGAAAATCGCCACGACGCAGGCAACAAACTTACCTCCTGGAAGTGAGTTGCGCCAATGTACTCTGGTATGCCGTTCACGGTCACGTCGAAGCGGTATGCGTAAGACGGCACGCCGTTCTGGGACCATATGATGTTGGCTCTGCGGCGCAAGAAGCCGAAAAACCTGTGCTGATGTCAGCGTGCACATGCTACATGCCGGGAGTCATTGGACATACATGTCTCCGAAGAAAGCCCCGCCGCGTCTCTGCTGCAGACCTCGAGCAACGGCAATCTCCTCGCTGGGCTGGATAATGTGTGGCCATGTCTGCAAGCTCGGGATACCGACGGCCTGGTCATCGGGGTATAGCGCCAAGGCCTCTCCAACAAGCTCCTCGATGCTTTTGCCTGTGGTCTCCTCGACGTTGGGGGCCATGATGCTGCGTACGGCGAACGCCATGTCCTCATCCGTGTTGATAGGTCCGCCATTCGGACCTCTTCCCTGTCCGAAAGCGGCCCCTTCATCCGAGTTAGAACCGATTAGAACAGGAACCTTGACAAAGTCCCCGCGTTCGAGCTGTGCTGTCGCAAAGTCTGCAAGGAAGTCCCCATCCCTGACGGGAATGAAGCTGAAGGGGGGCATGTCTGTCGTGTTGAGTACGGCATTGAACTCCTCCAGTGGTGCAGTGCGCAGGCACTCTATCGATTCTTGGGTGCCGACAGTGGAGGCGCAGGAGGAGATGTTGCCAACGAATAGGTCATAGCTGGTCTCATAGGCAGTGGAATTGAAGCCGCCGACCATGCGGGGGATGATGCCACCGAAGCCAGATTGAGCAGCCGCGCCTCTGAACAGGCCGTCGTCACGTCCTCGATGGTTTTAGTTAGAAGAACTATTCACATGTGAAACGCAACAGCTTACCGTTGTATGCCAGCACTTGCCCAGCAACACTCTCAGCACCTGAACTCTCACCAAAGATGACGACCTTGTTGGGAGCGCCGCCAAAGCTGGCAATATTCTCATTGACCCAACGTAGGGCCAGCCGCTGATCTCTGAAGCCCAGATTGGTCGCGCCGGCATTAAGGGCCTCCTTACCAACTGGGAAGCCAAAGACAGAGAGGCGATAGTTGAGGCTGACTGCGACAAGGGGAGTACCCTGCTTGACGCTGTTTTCGACAATGAAGGAGAGGTTATAACGCCTGTCTGCCGATCCGCCCATGTACTTGTCACCGTCAGCTGTTGTGCTCGCAGGGTTTCGGCGAAGGAACATACCAGACCGCCTCCATGGATCCACACAGCCACTGGAAGCTGCGCGTCCGGAGTCACCCCGGCTGGACGAACAACGTTGAGATACAGGCAGTCCTCGGAGGACTCATAGCCGATCATGTCAGAGCCGTAGCCGACGCAATGCTTTGGGTACTGTGTGGCTGTATGGATGCCGTCCCATGCTGAGTCTAGGCCTTGGGCGATGCGGAAACGCTCTGGAATCTACAATGCTTAGTATGTCGTCATCGAACCGAAGGTTGAAGCCACTTACCTTGGCGTATGGAATCCCAAGGAAAAAGTCCTGGTTGTACTCTGCGCTGTGAACGCCTGAATAAGTGCCATTCTTCACACTGACAACGGGCCCGTTGTCTCTACCGCGGATAGAGGCAGACCACACCGGCGCGGACAGGTATAGGCACGTGGCCAGAAAGAACACAACGAAAGCCATTCTCTTCAGAAGCAGAAATCGATCCGGCGGAGGCCTGGTTGTCGATAAAAGGGGAGATTGGCCATCAGGGACCTTACTGCCCCTTTTATACCGTGATTTCTCCATGTCGAATGACATCGTCTACTACTACGCCCTCACGCCGCGTTAGTAAAGAATGGCCACGAGATTTCGTTCCACAAGGGTGGACGGCCGTCAGAAACTGGGGTCTATCGGACCGACACAAATCGCTTCTCTACACGACGAGGGGAACAACCCGACGGGGACCGAATAGGAGACGTTCGCCAGGTTGCCAGCCATCCGTCATCGTCCCAAGTAAGTAACCAAGGCATACTGTAGTACTCAAACCCCGCGCTCTGGGTCCGATGCGAGTTGACGACGGGGACTTTTTTGTCCAGAGGCGGGACAACTCCGGTAGTTTTGATTTTCCTGCATAGAAGAGCTGATTTGAAGGTGGTGATCGCACCAGAAGCGGTCTAGCAACTCCCCATCGAGTGGTAATGATGCCCTCTTTCGGGGTGCTACCAAGGCATCTCCGCGTGGGTAGCAGTGGATGCCGGCTGTCGTGAACGGCAGAAGAAATCCAGTCGATTGTCGACATGACACAGAGCCGGTGGAGGTTGATGCGGGGAACTGGGGAAAACCTGGGGTGTCCCTGGGACGAGACAGAGAGCGAGATTGGCAGAATTGGGGGCAGATGGGAATGTTGAATCAACGAGCCTCCAGCTTGGCTTACCTTGATTGGCCTTAGCTCGGGGTTTCTTGCTGTGTCCGATCACAAGGTCGTTATTTGAACAAAGGGCGGGGAAAAGCTGTTCCAGCGTACCAGTGGGAAACGGAATGCGGAACGCCGAGGGCTGGGTGAGTCTTGTTCTCAACGTGGTATTCGGGCCGGGTAATCTTAGCCAAAACGTGGTTTTCGGAGCCTGGTCTAGGGTGTCCGCGTGCCAGACGCAAAAAATGATCTAGATGCGAGCGAGTCTTGCCCGCATTCCTTAGACCATGTGGACGAACAAAGAGCGAGCAAGGAATGTGGACATATACTGGACTCAGCGTAGAGTCAAACCAGAGGTGTGTGTGTGTGTGTCTTTGTCGGGAAAAAGAAAAACGACGTTGCAGATCCGATGCATTCCTGCTGCAGTGCAGCGAGGTTTGACATGTTTCTTTCCCCACACGAACCGCTTCCCCAAACCCAATCCCAAGGTCCTCTCCTCGCAAAATGACTGCGCGGACCTCATTGGCCCAATTGACTTCCCGCCGAGGGGTGGGGCCATTATCTTCAATGGAACTCTGCTGCGACCTCACCTCACCTAGATAGCTAGCCCCACCTCAAATTCCACGCGCTTAAGGTACGGCACTGAAGCGCTCTCGGCATTCACTACCTTATTGGATGCACATCAACTGATCGAGGTAAGGTGAAGAAGGCACGGAAATCTCATCTGCTCGACCGCGCTTGCCTGGTACCTATGATTTCGGTGTATTCGTGGGTACCCGGCTTTATTCTGTGTAGGTTCTGTCAGCGTTTGTTGATCCGCGTAACGTGACCTGCCGTTGCCGCGGGGCAAAAAGTAAACAACACTACGCTGGTGATCGTGATGCCATACCAATCAATATGTGCTGCCTGCACTTCCTTCATCCACAATTGCCTCCTCCTCTTACCTATTTATTTAACCTCGGGAAATGATCATTTGACATTGGGGCGACTAGCAAGAAGAAAAACACCAAAGGATAATTGCAAAAAAAATAAAAAAAAATGCAAAAGTTCAGAACCCGAACTTGCGAAGTTCGAGCTTCTATGAAACCATTGTCAAGGCAGTTCTGTCTCAAGGCTTGACTTTCTACCAGTTGGGCTACAATCCGCTCGGCTACTGCGGCTAACGTCCGTCGACGGTTCTGTGTCCCTCCGCGTCCGAAGGGCGAGAGAACGGGCGAGTTGCACCCCTTATATATTACAGAACAGATATGGAAGGCAGGATATCTCGGTGTGGGTGGGGCACACCGGACAAGGGAATTCCACCTGATGTCGACCAACATGGCGAATGGGGTGCCTGGTGGACTGTGCGGCAATACTTTTTTTGATTTTGGCCTCTCAAGGTGAAGTCGGCGGTTTTCTACATCCATCGCAGGGAGATGAACGCCCTATCTCATCCTGCCCATCTATCCTGCACCTTGGACTTTGCTGTCCATGCGTGCTGACTTGCTCTTCGACATCCTCCCAGTACCTTAGTCATGCTCTTCCCCCACGCCGCCTCGGACCCCAGAGGCCGAGGCATATTCCGACCCAAGATGACTGAGATCCATACTTGTACCCCCCTTCCGCCACCTGTCCTGTGCTTCCTTCCGATGGGTATCCAGGTCCCTTTCCACCTCTTCTCCAGCCACAAACAGCGCCGCCGCCAGCAGGACATCAGCCGTATGTATATCATTACATTAGGTAAAGAGATTGTTTCTTTGTTGTATGCAGTAGGTATCGTTGAAAAGGAAAATCGTTGCTGCAAGAGATAAAAGGAAAGGGGACCTGTGTAGTCCAGTAAAGCGCCGATGGCCCAATGATAAAAGCAATCGCTGTAGGTACAAAGTGGAAACTGCAGCTGGAACCTTGGATGTTGTACAGCGCCCAGCAGAACAACCGCTGAGCATACATGAGCAAGTTTGTGCCTGCATTGTGATGACAAATCGAACCCCAAATCAATACTATGCAAGGTTGAGGTCAACTTCAGCCACGACATGAACGACGCCTCATTCCCCATGGAAATCTTGTGCAGTCATGTTGGTGAACTGAAACTGTCTTGATCGTGATTGCTCAGGTGACGGCTTGACTAACACCGAAGAGGCATCCGACCAGTTGTACTCGGTGTTGCCACCACCGTACGATGAGTAGAACGCCGGTCCCATGTTGCTGGGAGGGAACGAAGGTGTGACCGGCTGGCTTGCGCAACTGTGTGCGACGTAGCTGGGTACGCTCGCCGACATGTTGGGGAACTCCTGGTCAAAACTTCCAAAGCTTGGCGTCGAGAGGGGGTCGTCAGAAACGTTGAAGTCGAACGCGGGAAACAGTGAGTTTGGCATGGTCGTCATCATTCCAGGAGTGTCCGGCGGGGTCCTCATGGTCGGGTCCATAGCGTACTGCGGTACTGTCAAGCTGTTTTGCGTGCTATAGCTCTTGTCATCCTCGGCAGAGGACATGGACGAGACAGTGGTCTCGCGCATGGCTTGTTGACTAGGGACGATTGGTGTGTTTGGGGTTGGTGGCGCCGCTGGGCTTCGTGATGCTGGGGATCTTGAGGCCATCTGCAAAATAAGGTTCTCCTGGTTACGGTCAAAGTACAGTGGTGATCTTGGGCCGGCACCAGCCGTCTTTTGGATTCCCCTTGGGAAGTTGCCTGTTGCCGATGCAACGCGGCGCATCGGGCTGGGGGCCTCCATGCGTCTGGGCATTTCGATGCCAGTCTTCGGACCTGAGTAGTTGTACGACTGGCTCCGCACACAGCTAACGAGAGTAGCAGGTCTCTTGGAGTTTCTTCTGCTAGCAATGTCGATGGTCGAAGTCGACTTAAGTCGAAAGTCTGGTGTGGAGATCTCGGGAGGGGACTGGGACATGGACTGGGGAGAGAACTGATCAAACTTATCAAGATCCTCTCTTTGCATTTGCTCCTGCTTGATGCTGATCGGAATTGGGCTGGTCAAGTTGGCAGAAAGGCTGTGCGAGAAAGAAGCCAATGACTCGTCCATGTCGCTTGCGCTGTGCAGATGGTAAGAAGAAAACGAAGAGGCACTCGTTGACTCAGGAAGCTGTGCCAAGTACTGGCTGGGGATCGAGAGAGTCAGGTGACCAGGTGTTTGGTGAATAACCTCTGTAGGCATGGATGCTGAGAAATCGCAAGTCTGGTCCGTGTAGAATTGGTCGGGGCCCAGGGAGTAGCTGATGTCGAGATCCTGGTGCTGGAAAGAATTGGACGAGTCCGGCGAGGCGTACTCTGATTCCGGCTCTTGGGTGACGACTTGTGGCTGTTCATACGACGGCTCCGGGGTTTGGATGTTCTCTGTGGGTGATGTTTCACTAATAGACGACGCGTCGGCTGATACGTGAACGGGTGGAAATGGAGCCGCCGACGGGCGAAGATCGTCGTCGTGGTCGTGGAAGGACTCCTTGATAGTCTCGGAGCTGTTGGGCGTTTCGGTAGCCTGATCAGACTTGCGGCGAGCCTCATTCTCCTGTGTCCTCTTCTCTTGCTTCGCCTTTGCTCGTCGATTCTGGAACCAATTCTATAACCAGTCAGTGGATGTACGTCAAGAGACCAGGCTGAAGGGTGTAAGTACATTAATCCTCGCGATGTCCACTCTCATCTCCTCGGCGAGCTGCTTCTTCAAGCTGCTGTTGGGTTTATTGTTCTTCTGGAATTCCCTTTCAAGCTTGTCGACCTCATCCTTGGCAAGTCTCGGTTTGGATTCGGTGGCTTTCCCACCGGCCGCTGGAAACAGGCCCCGGCTCATCATAGCCTGTTGTTGCTGCTGCCGAAACATTTCCATGTAGTCATTCTGATACAGAGGGGCTCCGGGAAAGGGAGTGCTAAAGCCATATTCGTATGCTGTCGCTGTGTGGTAGTTTGGGTAGAACGCCATGGCTGATGTACCAAAGCTGACCGAGCTCGAGGGTAAACCGTTCAACGGGGGCTCGACGTTTGACACGATGGCGATGGGAACGAATGTGTGCAGAGCGAGTGTGGGACAAGTGCGGTAACGGGGATAGGCATGCGTGTTATATTTCCAGCAGTTGAAAAGGACGCAGGTCTTAGTCTTCAGGCGAGAGTTTTGAGTGAAAGAGTGACTGAGGTTAGAGGGCTGAAAGCCTGGTGATATTAAGAGAGATGTGAAGAGAGAACGTGGGCGTGAGAGGCGCGGGAATCGGGACAGCAGATCGAGGGGAGCTTGTCTGCTTTTAGATCGAATGGGGGAACGACAAGCGGGATGAGGAAGGGTCAGGCAGGGCCGCGAAGAGGTGAGACAGCAAGGTCTGCCAAAGTCCTCCCAGGGCTTGAGGGCGAGATAGTCGATCTGTCTAGGTAAGGGCCTGGAGGAGCACAGACGAGGCTTGACGAGAGAGAAAGGGCACAAAAAACAATGACAAGAGGAGTGAGAAGAAGGAGTGACGGGAGAGGAGGGGGGTGAGAGGCGGAAGATGTATTGATTTGTCTCGTCGACCCATCATCACAGAGCGCTGAGCGTGCGTGTGTGTGTGTGTGTGTGTGTGTGTGTGTGTGTGTGTGTGTGTGTGCGTGTGCAAGCCGACGTGGGTGTAAGTCGCGCGGTAGGTAGGCGCTGGGGTGGCGGCAGGGCATGGGCGAGCAGCAAGAAGGGGGGTACCTCTCTCGTTGTCCACCGGGTACCCCCCTTGGCAGCGAGAAGATCATATTTGGGTGGAGGTATCGGGAGACCAAGGGAGCAAGGGGGTCAACTCTCTTGACTCTCGGGCCCTGGGAGGGAAGAGAAAGGGGAGGTCATGGAGGGTCTCTAGGGGTCAGGGCAGGGCGGACAAGGCAAGCCAGCAAAGCTAAGGTAAGTAAGCATAGCAGCGGAGAGGCAGGACAGGGCAGGACAGGGCAGGACGGGGCAGTTGTGCATAAGGCACAGATTGTGTACTCCGTAGACTGAACTGAGCTATGCAGGTCGACCCGGAATATGAGGAAAAGGATGAGGCGCCGCGGGAGAAGCGGACGTGGCCGACGGGGTAAGGGGCCAAGCAGGCTGTGAGACTGAGAAGCAAGGCAAGAGGAGAGCCGGCGTGTGGATGAGGGTGTGTCCATGTCAGCATAGCGCCAGCGTGAGAGAGGGGAGGAAACTATATGACGAGAATGGATTTGAGTGACATTGGGGGATTTGTGCAGTGAGCATCAGCAGCATCAGCAGCAACTGGGCTCCTCCGAATCTGCAACACCAGCTTTGGAGCATTCATGCGTGAGTGAGAAGGCGAGGACCTACAATGTAGGACGGCACGACGGATAGGAGCAGGGTGGTAGGATGGTAGGATGGTTGCACCCACCTGAGCGAACCTGAATTGAGAGTGAACCCTTCACATCCACCGGGCATCCACACGTCCCATTCGCAACCCATCCCATCTCATCCCACACCCCCTGGTTCAGACTCATGGTGCCCCGGCCCCGGCGTCAGTCCCGGCCCCTGGTCCATGGAGCGTCTTTGCGTCCCTGGGTTTGGACGACGCCCCCATGTCAGTTGGGGCCGCACTAAAAATTTTGGACTCGACTCCCCTGCTCTGGGCTGAAGATAGGCCCGGCAGGCGTGGACTTGGACATGTTCGCGGGCGAGGCCTCTCGGTGATGAACGACAAAAGGTACTCCTCCGCCTGGCCTAGGAACCTGTACCGTCCGTGACAAGACCAACAACTGACAGACGGGCTGACAGGGCGGTGACAAACGGCCAAAGGCACGAGAGCGAGACATATTACAGAATGACAAGTCAATGCGCCGTCTACTATAGTAGCAGGCCCATGAATAGTAGAACGGCGCGAGCGTAGGAAAAGAGAGGAGGAGGGCATAATTAAACAAAAGAGCAGTTGCATAAGGTGAAGAGACAGGACTTTGACCGGTAGACGGACAGTTTCCCGTCGGCTTCGAAGGGGCAGTCGAAAAGCTGCGAGAGTGTGACCGAAAGGGACAGGCTTGACTCGACTCAAGTTCTTAACCCGACGCCAGAGGGGCAACGACGAGAGGGCAGTTGAGGGTGGTTGCTGAGGGCAGAATAGCAGGACAGAAGACGACAAGACAGGCGGGGGCCGGGCGGGGCACCCAATGGCATCATCTGATTCGGACAGGCGAGGGCAGCTGAAGTCTGTGCTGCGTGCATCGGTGAGTACTACTGCGTATGCGTGGTGTGTGCGTCTTGTTCATCATCTGTGACGGGATGGGCGAAAATTAAGCGTATGAGGAAACTTCGGATGAGTCTTGACAGAATGGAAGTAACAGGGTTGGCTGTTTATGCCGCCTCGGCGTGTAATTTACCGCGTTGCACTTGCGCAGACGCTACACTGTTTTCTGGGCTGTGGAAGAAGTGGTTGTCGAAGCTAAAACAACGAGGAGAGAGCAGACTCTGTACTCCTTAGGCAGGGGCGAAATTGTTTTGAAGAGGGCGGGGGAACGGGCGGGCGGCTTGGTCAGTTTCCAGGGCGAGTTGGCAAGCCCGGCTCTTGCTTAGTGCTCACTAGACAATTGGTAAGATGAGAGTTGGCGCGATTCTCCAGAGCCCAAGGAGTTTTAAAACCTCCCTCCCCCTTTTTCTTGCAAGGAAGGTAGTCTCCGCAGCTGTCGACTGCAGTGGTGATGAGTTTTGTGCGGCGATGGCCACGAGCGTCAAGCTCGAAAGAGTTGAGCTGTGACAGGCGAGAGAGCGCCGGATGAAGACAGATAGAGCGAGATAACCCAAGGCCGCAGAGGTATGGTACCTTAGGTAAGGTATCCGTGCGGATACTGCAAGCACGGCAAGGTAATTAATTACGAGGCCGCATAGACCATCAGATGGTGGTAGCGCATTGGGTATCCGTACCTGGTGGTGCCTTATGTCAGCACCCCACCCGGCAGGTGCCTACCTTACCTTACCACGCATACCTCTAACCTATGTGATACGTGTTGGTCGGGATGGCAGAAAAGATACCTGAGACTTGTCCCCTGCCGTGGTAAGGTAATTCATTGTCAGAACATCAGGTTGGAAGCCCAGGTCATGTGGTTTGGTCGATGCTGAGATGGGGCAGGCTGCGGCCCCCGGGTCTCCAGGGCAAGGTATGAATGCTAGGCAAGGCTCCCCGTAGGTAGGTAGGTATCCACGGTATCTGTACTCCACTTGGAGTTTTCTCCCCCCCTCGGTCCCCCTTGGTCAACTGCACCTCACTCTCTCTCTGCCTGTCCCTGCGTGCACCTCCACCGACAGGCCATACAGTGTGGCATCACACGAGCCACCCGGAAAAACAGTAGAAAAGCGACTGAGCAACTGTCTAATTCCATAGACTGTCTAGTCGGGAGACAGTTCGCACAGTGTGCAATACTGAGCTCGGGGTACACATTGAGTTTCCTCTCTAATGACATTGTTCGCCGACACGGCTAGGGCCTCACTTTCCTGGCCTCGCCTCAACTCCCCTACTCCAAGGGGCAAAAGAGGAGGAGCCTGGAGGGAGACTTATTCGTACATCAAGGGACGCTTGGGATCCATCGAGAGCCCGCAAGGCCGAGATGGAACACGAGACTGCGCGCCTGCTGAGGCCTCATCTTGCTAAAGTTGCCTCGTAACTTGCTCAGCTACGCCGGCCTCGCTCTTCCCTTCTAAGCAAAACCCACGGACTCGGCGCATTTTCGGACAGAGCTCCCCGCAGCGGACTTTTTGTGTGTGTGCAAGACGGCAGGTGGTCCAAAGAAAGGGAATCCCTTCCAGAGGAACGTCGACGGCAAGGTTCAGGTGCACTTGCCGCAGAGTTGCGGCCCCACTGAAGAACGTGTAGCAGGCGGCTGACTTATCAGGCACCCTGGAGTGTGACTGCCTTTTCCACTGCATTTCACAGTCCCAACAGGGAAATCGACAACCTGAAAGGACAGGCACGGGCTAAACAACACTACGGCTGGCGTACAGACTGACTGACTGCCTTTCCAGCAATCCGAGCAGCCTCACCAGAGTCACTACTCACTCGATCCTTGCTGCCACTGCCGCCGGCCCCCTCTCTGCCTATCCGATCGACAGCCTGCTTTCTTCTTCTTCTACTTCTTCTTCTTCTTCTTCGCCGCAAACCGCGGCTTTGCGGTATCCGGCTCTACTTATTCTTGGCCTCTCCACGGCTCGCGCTCTCTGTCTCGGGTCGCTGCAAATCCCCGTCTGCCTTGCTCACACGGATACACTTGCGCAGTCCTGTACAGGACAATCGCAGGTCTCAGTCGGTCGCCAGCCGCTCACGTCGTCGTCAACGTCTTGGTGGACATGGACGGTTTACCACCGATCGCCAGGTACGGTACTGACTTGGGCCATGTCACAGCGACACATGCCCAGAGCGCCACTGCGACCTCAGTCGTGCGTCCACTCAGCCGTCCACTTCCCGCCTACCTATGTTACGACAGCACAAAGAGCACCAAAGCAAAACCACGACACCGGAATGGAACGCACCAACCATATCTCGCCAACTGGGCAATCCTCGTTTGCCGTCCCGACTCTCAACTTTGTCGGACTACGGATAGGCGGTCAGCCTATCCAATCTTCTACCCAATCCAAACAAATCTAATCATGTCCATCCGAACCTGAGCACTACCTGTGCATATGTCACCCGGGGCGCCTGGAGGATGCCTCCCGCGCAATCATCAGAGAGCAGATGCTAATTAGTCAGTGTGCCTCGCTCTCTCGTCTCCCCCGGCGGCTTGCGGTACATGACTGCCCATGTTGCCACGCGACGAATGGAGCAATCATTGCGACCATTTCCGGCTGCTGAGGCCCGCCGCTGCGCAGACCGGCTGTCGCATTTGTCTGCCTTTTACTGCTCCAAAGCCGGGCCTTGACGAAAGGAGAGCAGAAACGGCGATGGATTGGGACGAGTCACGTTGAACCCCCTCCTCTTCACTGACCCTTTCCGACGTCTGCTCCGGTCAGACTGCCAGAATAGGCCACTGCGATTCGTGGGCGCAAGCGGCCCCTGTCGACTTGCTGTCGCCTGCCCCCTGGAGCCCGGCCGCGCTAACGCAGCTCAACGACGCCAGAATCGCGTCGGTTTTTTATTTTCTCTTCCTTCTTGGGCTTTGCCAGGGACTCGAGGCTTTCGTAGCACCTCGCTCGCTGTGATCAACTGACAGGATGGTGGGGGGCCTTGCTGTCCCACGCTTTCCCGATTATGCTCAGCGACTCCCAAAACGTAACGCTGCGATGCAGGTCTTGGGCAGCCACTGCATCTGTCCCATCGCCAACCTCGAAAAGGGGAATACCCGGCCGTCCCTGTGGGTAGGCTTGCCTGTGAAGATCACCATCGCCTCCATTGCCGTAAACCACCAGTACCAAAGGGGCAACCTCATCACCATCCGTCATTGCAAACCTATCCTCACTCAGGCTCACAGCACCTCGGCCAGCCCAGACATGTGGCCGAAGACGCCCAGGGCAGACGCCGGCCCCCTTACTCCAGGAACCAGCCGCTGTTCCCGCAGGCTAGCACAATAGGCCCCCACCCGTTTTCCACTCGTCTCATTCGGCAGCGCGTTGGTTCGCCAGTTCGCCGAACCTTGACAATGGGCGAGCCGCAAGCCTATGCCTTTTTGGGCTGAGATCTCAAAGGAAGAGAGACATCTCACTCTCAACGCTGTTGGCTTGTAAATGGCAGCCACTGGTCTACCACTGCTGCTGCTGCACAACCAAGGAGACATGATGCAGTGATGTGGCTCTTGAGCCGAAGCAACTGTCGCCGGCAGGTATACCTACACGAGGTAGCTTCCACGTCAGATATGTACGCGCAATTTGTACATATTGTACACAATCAATTGCTCGCGCCCGGCAGTTTTCGCACTGTCCTCTTCCACCCGTCGTTTCTCGAGAGACAGACTGAACGTCTGAGCGTGCGAGCTTCGGCGGAAAGGATTTGTGGGTAGGCCTAACAGAATCCCGACAGACAGGGCGAGGACGGTCCGTGGTCCGCAGAGCTGGCATCCATGTTGCCTTCGTACGGGTCAAGGACAAGGAGATATCGACCCATCAACCAACTTGAAGGGGCAAGAACCCCAGTAGTTTATCCTTGAGGAGTACTGCACCGCTTCTTCTGCGTTAACTCAACATCGTCTTGTTGCCTCTCGTAAAGCAAGCATCGCCCGCGGATGACCCGTTGTACACTACTGTGTATCTGACCAGTCTTGACCTGCAGCGGAACACTTTTCTTCTTCCCCGCGAACCAGGCGCACCACAGGACACACGGCTGACGCTCTTCTATGCGGCCTCTGCCCTGAGAATCACATCAACTGATTAACCCATGTCCTTGCGCTGGCGATAGCGAAATGGGCTGAATAATCAGCCAATGGACGTAGACTTGCAGCTTCAGCTCACCCGTCGCATGACTTTTACCTGCAAAATGCCTGGTTTGCTGGCTTGTAAACAATGTTCTCGGCCGTACGAAACGCAGAGGAGCAGATCAAGGCGTGACCTCATCCCGACGCAACTGCAGCAGTGGACAAATGTGCGTTTGATATTAGCACAAAATTTGCAACCGAACAGCCGCCGAATGAATCAAGCCTTTGGGAACATAGAAAAACCCTATTGCAGGAGTACACAGTTGAAGCAATCGCCAAGCGGGTTCCTCGTCGTCCATCCCAAGCCATCAAAAACATGAACAAGGCCCTAAGATCGAAGGGTCAGCTAGCGAGCCCGGGGAGCTGGCAACGGCTTTCGTTCCACATTCAGGTATAGCGTCTTTACGCCACGGGAAATTTTCCTTCAAAGATTTCCACGGCTATGGCCTGAAGCTAGCCGGGTTTCATTTCTCATCGAAGAGTCATGGTCCCTTGACAATTGGTGGTTCGATTGACCAGGCGTTGGGGACACATCTTCCTTCTGGGGCCACCACCCTTTCTCCAGATTGCTTGACAGCAGACTGAGCAGTAAATGGGCCGTCAATAGAGCGGGAGCCGACACCGCTGCAGGGCTTCGCGCGGCGACGACGACACCTGGTCACGAGGGTAACTCGCAAAATGAGTATGGAAAGTTTGCGATGCTCCCATACCTTATAGTCCAGCTCTCCAGTGTGTTGGGGACCACGATGCTGACTCGAAGGCGATGTGGACTTGGAAACACAAGATTGCTTTCGGAAATCTTCGTGACTGTGTAAATGGTCATTGAGGCATCCCATTACCTAGCGCAGTACGGATATATCTAGTCTGACTGAGATGCTACGATTTCCTACACTGACAGCCCAGACGGCGCAATCTGGAGTCACATCGCGCTTCCCAAACATCTATCCAAGGAGCGGCTGATCCCAGGCATCCCAGACCAAGGACCAGAGCAGACGTGCGGTTGGACACTTTCCACTGGGTGACAGTGCTAAGTCAAACGAGGCGCGCAAACCCAGGCCCGTCTCAAGCCTCGTTCGTGGGATTTTCCTTAAGATGTGCAGTTATAGGACCCCACTTGCCTGGAAATAATCGACCTGGGGTTGAATTATACAGTACTGGCACATCACAACGCCGCATTTCCTCACATCACCATGTCAGGAATCGAGGCCATAACCATGAGCTAGACCGGGAATGTCGTCGTCATTGTGCAGATTGTTGAGTGTGATCGGGCTTCAGCCCACCTCTCGCCCACTTCAGCCTGCGCTGCCCAACTATCTTGGCTCATCATCCCCGCACAAAAGGTATTCACCATGACACGCTGTATGGCGATCAGCTGGGAATCTTGGATGGCAGATTGGGCGTTCATCTCTTCTTCGATGCAGCCCGGAAGAGACCTTCCCCGGAGACAGACGCGGCGCCTCTTGTTGTCGATCTCTGCAACTCATTCATGGCAATCGCCATACCATTCTAGCCTTTACGGTTCACCCTACAATTGCGGCAGAGGATCCGATGCCTACGTTACGATGATTTGGGGACCGAAGACAGTACAAGTCCGCGCAAGACGTTTGGTGCATTGATTCTGTGCGGGGGAATTGGATCTGTTCGGGCCGGCAAACGTACCAAACCAGCAGACGGCCATGACGGCCTTGTCACGCTTGACAACGTGAATGCTCCATCTCACACTCTCGTCGGACACTTCTTCCACGATCTCGGTCTCTCTGGGCCTAGATCGTGCACACAAGGAAGCTCGGAAATCGGTATGCACTGCGACACAGGACCAGGTATCCAGAACATGCCGAGCCAGACGGTGTGTGGTGTGGAGGCGTCTCCGGGCCATCGCTCATCCGCGGGCGTTGTAACCTCACCACTGAAGCCGCTTCGCGTTTCTTTGAGGTGGACCCTCTAGCCCCGAGACATCCTTTACCGTCGTTGACGTCTAGCCAATGCTGCACAAGACTCCTATTGGAGGCTGGTCTTCGCGAGATACGATTGGCGACGGTGGGCGAAGGGAGCAAGGCCATGCGTCTTGCAGAGACTGGCGATAAGCATCTTTTGACACCAGCAGGCCTTGCCCGTGAGGTCACCTCCTCGGCTCGTTTGTCTAGCTTCCTTTCCAAGCGATTCATGGTCCTGGAAAGGTCTGAGAATACACAATGCTATCCCGAGATGTTGAATATCTAGTGAGAAGGATATCTTCAGTCTCCAACGTTCCGCGGGCGCAACAGACATGCCGCTTTTCAGCGTCCTCGAGGGGACGGGTGACAGGAAGGCGCCGGCGCCGGCGGCCGAACGGTATTGGACGTTTCCTGTACAGCGGCACGCTTGCAAAGCCAGTAAAGCGGAAAGGAGGCGTTGTCTCACTTTGTCCCAGATGCTTGGCACCTTTGCCCATGCTGATTGGGTGACCTACGACTGTCATTATCGCGTCGGCGTTTGACGAGCAGCCTTGAAGCGAAGCAGTATTCTCCTCACATTGCGCTAAATAGATCCGAAGATCGAACGCTTGCCCGTTGATTCGGGATGGCTCACTATTACGAACGTACTCCCGACAAATTACCAAGACGGAGCGGATCATGGGCCGGAGGAGTTCGAACAGACGACAATAGGCCGAGGGACGGGACAAGCGATGACATTGCAACAATCTCGGATCAATCGTCATCACACCGTCTTTTCGCCGACGCTTGCTGCACAACTCTCGTTCATCAGCACAAGTTCTGTGCAGTGATCTCCTTTATTTCTCCCCTGTTCGAACTTCGCAGTGGCTGGCCAAAGTAGATACTACTTCCCGAGTCCCGGCAGCTCTCAAACTCCATACTGGATCATGCTGCGCCTCAAGATGTCGATGCAATCTGCTCGCCAGACATCTACCCGTTGTTCCACTCTGACGATTCGACGAGCCCTCCCCCGGAGATGATATTCTGCAAGGAAGGTGTACCATGTGGACTGGAAGGGTTCCGAGTGTAACCACTTCTATTTTAGTGTCTCCTTGCAAGGACGGGAACCCGACGCCGTGGATGAAGTTCAAGGTCTTCGCGGAGAGCAACTAAAACTTGCGGAGTACAATCAATCAGTTCGCCGTTCCTCACAGGTTTAAGTCGTCCGACACGGAACTTTAGATAACAGGTGTTCGCCATACCATACCGAGCCGGTGTGGAAAGATACCTTCTGGAACACGAGAAACGAGAAAGGACGTAGTGGCCTAGTTTAGTGACAAAGACATCGGCAGTTGACGCCACTGTCGAAGGCGTGATGCCAAACAACACCACGGAACATCCGCGCAACACACACACTCACACACTGCCAAGTGACTAACATGGCGTGCAGGAATACTTCCGCAAGGCTTACTGAGTACTCGAGGAGTCATGACCATGCATGGCCCCTTGGAGCATGCACATGGGAGATGAAGCTTTTTTTTTTTTTTTCTCTTCACGATATGCACGAGAAAGGGGTTCGGTATCCATCAAACTCAAGACTCCGGAATCCGTAAGAGAAATGTGACAGACGACGGCTTCTTGCGGTAACAGGACGGCAGAAACGGAAACCCAAGAATCGATTTTGGTGGCTACTCGGCTTCATTTTAAGGCACAATGACGATATACGAGGCAGAGGGTGGCTTGGTTAATCAACAGATGGACAGTGGCATCCAGATCCATCATCCTGATCAACTTTTTCTCTCCAGGGGGGAAACACTGAACAGCGGCAGCCGGGAGATTGGGATCAAAATCGGACCCTGGCGGCCACGTGCGGTGCCGACAGCGACGACTGACGAGATGGAGGAGGTGCCGGCCCTGCCCCTGCACTGTGGAGGGGGTAGGGAGAGGGCTCGTTTTTTCCCCTTTCATACCGGCACGCCGCATGGATGATAGGGGGAGCAGGCCGGATTTTTTTTTTCCCTCGTTGATGTTATGCGCACAAGCCGCAGGCCCATGCTTCTCATTAAACTCGACCAAGGGTCTCGTCACGGCCGTAGTAAGGACCCGTGGAGGACGGGTGCGACGCAGCAAGCACTTGCATTCGACTGGGCTGGTCAGACCCAGTGATGCCGCGTGCGTGCCTTAGTTTCCACACATCCGACCCCATCTCTGCGACGATACAATTTCCCTCTCGCTCGCTAAACTGAGCACAGCCTCACGACATGCCCAGCTCGAGTCAGTTTGTTCTGTCCGCTACCGAGTACCGAACCGGTGCAAACAATGCGGATACAGCCGGAAGACTTGTTGGAGCATGGAAGCTAGCTTTTGACCTTCTGGAGACTGGCGGGCGGATGCCGGACGATAGACGCGCGAACACAGGGGCTACATAGTAGGCCGTCGCCGGGGAGCACACAACAATGCCCAGTAGCCGAGATATCCCTTTGACAGCCGCGCGGTTTGACCTGCCAGCCCGACGACCTGGGCCCCGTATTAGGTTGGCCTTTGCTTGCTAGCTCGTACTTCTGGAGCGCTCTAATGCCATTGGGAGCTGTCATCGTCAACGACCCGTCAACCCAGGGAGACACGCGATGTGATCGTGCTTCGATTCCCTCATTGCTCGTCTTGAGATGACAACTACAGTCAAAAAAAGAGATTGCGGTCATCCCTTTCGATGTTCTGCTAGCGCGCCGCCTCAACGAGATGTAGCTCAACCGAGCCGGCCTCTGTGTACCTGGTACCTGCAGCATCAACGACCGTCCCAAAAGTCAAGATCGTAGTAAGCCTGGAGGCTGCCCACATCAACCCTCCACATGAGAGTTTCAAAATTGGCATTTTCGCGCGCGAGGCCTATCCCGGCTTAGCCCTTGGAGTTCCTGCATTCACCCATACGAAAAGCTGGCGTCCGTCGCGGTACATGTCGGCATGGCATCGTCGGGCGCCTGCTTGGGTTGGCTGCGCAGTACTTAGCAGACAACCCCTCCTAGGTCCTGCACCGGCGTATACACTTGTGGCCTCTGGCTAGACATTCATGGTGCCGCTGTCTCGGCGTCATCCGCCAGATTCCCTGAAGCTGACCGTACCTGCAGCCACCGACAATCTTGCTCGCTCATGACAAACAGGGCATCGACACTTGCGACTGTGCTGTGTCAGGAGGGAGGAATGCTTCCGCTGCTGTCCAACCCTTTTACCAAGTATCACGTCCCGAGGAGGAGGAGTAAACGACATTGTTCCACTCAACAGGTTACACATATCACTATCTGGAGCAACACACTACGGCTCAAGCACGAAGATCTCCGAAGCGGCTGCAAGATGCTGAGTTCTGATTCGCCTCGCGTCATATCCTGGGCTGTGCCTGAAAGAGCACAGCATGCAGGCAGCCAGGGCCGTCAGCATGAAGTTTCGAGCTGACAGGTGATATTTGTGCTCTCGGGACCTTGCAGCTCCGAGTTACGAAGGTGGCCACAAACCGGTGCAATTTGCCTTAGTAAACCACAGCGGGTTTGTCGTTATGCAAAGTTACGCCACATCCACGGTCTCGGGACCGCTCAGCTCTGCAAAAGATTAGAGACCAGTCTTCCGAATGCGCTCGGCAAGTGAACAGGCTCTCTCTCTCTCTCTCTCTCTCTCTCTCTCTCTCTCTCTCGTATACGGCTCTTTTCGTGAAACGACCGTGTGCTTTGCAGGTTGCTTTTTGCCTGTCCAGATGCGGTGCATCGACCGGGCTGAGACCTCCAAACGTTGCTTTTTTATCCAAGTTGCGAGATCGCAGCAATCACCCGTGGTTGAGGAGAAACCGGAGAAACCTAGGACAACAACAAGACGTGCGCGATGTGCTCGATCTTTCCTGCACCCAAAGCTGGCCCTCACCGACGCAGGCGCTTTGTGCAGTCCTGCGTCAGTTCAATATCCCACGTTGGAGGCGGAACCTAGGACGAGAATAGTCATGAACTCACCTGACTCGGCCTACTATGTAAGAAGAAGATATTCTTGGGTACTGGGGTCGCACATGTCGAAACACACAACATGCGGCGGACTTTGTCTCTAGGCAAAAGACATGGTCTTGGGCCCTAGGCACTCAACTCGGTTCGGTACACCCCTAGTTAAGGTATATTATGATATTTTTGTTATTGCACTTCTGTCCGAACCAAAATAAACATCACGGCCTACGCGACCGGTTGTTGTGATCTTCAGATTCGGAAAAGTACTCCGTTCAAGACCATTTCTCATCTGAGTCCAAAGCTCCCTGGATGAGACGGCGGGGAAGATTAGTTAGAGTCCCCTTTCTCGCGCACAGGCCGGTAGTTCCCACTCATCATCTCTCCTTACTCCCTTATTTGCTCCAAGGGAACGGTAAAGCGTACGATGTTGTCATACTAAAGTCTATACAGACAAAGTCTATTCTTGTTCTATCGATTCATTAGCAGAGCCTCCATTCCTCACGCCGTACTAAGGCTTCGAGACGAGGGCGTTGGTGAACTCCAGAGTGACGACACCGTCTCGACTCTCTACCATCTTGACTGATTCGAGGTCTCGGACGATCCAGTCGGGCTCAGCGCTCTCGACCTGCTCAACGGTGTGGCTTGTGACGAGGCCCAGTACCTTGCAACCGGCCTCCTTGCCGGCCCTGATGCCGGCCGGGCTGTCCTCGAGGACGAGGACCTGCTTCGACGCGTCCTGCAGGCCAAGCTTCTTGCGGCCGATCAGGTAGCAGGTCGGGTCCGGCTTCCCGTTCTCGACGGACTCGGCGGTGACGAGGTGCTCGGGTTGCGGCAATTTCAGCGCGTCGAGCCACCCGCCAACAAGGGGTTCGGTTCCTGAGGTAACGATGGCCCAGGGAGCCTTTTTCTCAATCAGAGCGTCCAAGAGTGCCCTTGCCCCAGGGATTTCGACGGCGTCCCCTCCGTAGAGTTTCGGAAGGCGGCCCTCCATCTCACGCGTGTCTACAAGAAACCCTTTTTAGCTTTCGTGAACCCCTGAGTCCCCCTTGCGTTATGGTGTTTATAAAAGTTGGGGAAACCGACAGACGGCGCGCCGGTGAGTGTGCAGGAGAAGCAAGGGAAACAGGAACAGAGATCTGATGTACTTACACTCCCAATTTGCTTTTTCAGGGGCCAGAATCTTCAAGATGTCGATGCTACGACGGCCGTGCGAAGTCTCGAGGATGACTTCGGGCGCGACTCCTATTTCGTTGCCGACACTGCAAGGGGGAGAGAGAGGACCGGTGTTAGTGGGATGATGAGATGAGATGAGATGAGTGCAGAGGGGGGACACCCCTCATGCAAGGGGCGAGAAGAAGAAGATAATGACGATGGTGCTGATGAACCGGTGGAGTTGGTCCTTACGTATGCCAGTGCTTCACGACGGCCTCTGTTGAGTCGATGATGGTGCCATCCATGTCGAAGAGGAAGCCATCGAAGGTGATGCGTTGTGGAGGGGCCGTGTACGACATGGTGAGGTCTGACAGGCAGGTAGGCGGGTATTCCTCTTAAATGAGTTGTGAGTGTGTACCGATTTATTTTTAAATTTTGGATAAGGTATGTTGTTCAGTGGTGATTTCAATGTAATCTTGAATGGAAAGCGATGGGAAACTTGTGGTATTCAAGACTGACTCTTTGAGATGGGATTACGAGTTGAGGTGAGTGAGATATGACTCTGAAAGGATCGCTCAGTCGGCAACGACAACCTTGGTAATCCGCCATAACAGCCCGCTCTTTGAGCTGCGGCCAGGTAAGCTTTCCACCTCCCAGCGGCCAAAAACACCGAGACGGGCATTTCTGTCCACCGGAGGCGGCCCTCTGACGCAGCGGCAGCGGCAGTACCGGGCGTCTGTGGTCCACCGGTTCCAGCACGCCATTTTCCCCCTCGACTTTTTTTTTTTGTCGCCGTGGCGGGGCAGTCAACTTACCCACGTTTGCGGGGCTCCTGCATTGAGGTTAGTGTCGGGCGGTGAGGAAATCGTGGTGGGTCTGATAATTGATAGCGAGCGGTATAATGTGGCAGAAACCGACCTCCCACTAAATTTTTGAAAGTTGCACTGTAAAGACCGAGCGAGGCGCTCAGGAAATTTTGCGGCGGTCGAGGTAGCAAAGCACCAAGCTCCCCCCCTCCCCATACAACAAATCTTGCCAAACCACCTGGTCACATCTTGAAATGGCTGGCTCAATTAACAAACCCAAGAGTATGTGAAGGCTCCATTGAATTGTTCAATATGTTGTCGTTTTCCTCCTTTATCTGACATCACATCCGCAGAGCCAAAGTCCAAGAGGACGACGGTTCGCCTCCGCCACAAGATCGAGAAAAAGTCGGCGGCGAAGCAGAGAAAAGACAGAAAGAAGGCCAAGCAGAACCCGGAATGGCGCACAAAGCTCAAGAAGGACCCGGGTATTCCGAACCTGTTCCCTTACAAGGAGAAGATTCTCGAGGAGATTGAGGAGAACAAGCTGCGAAAGCAGGAAGAGGCCCAAAAGCGTCGCGAGATGGCAAAGGCTGCCAAAACAGGCGCCACCGTCGCCGGTACGACCAGCCAGGCCGAGATGGCCGACGTTGGCGACGATGATATGATGGTCGAGGACGAAGACGACGTCGACGAGTCGAACCCTATGGCTGCCCTCTTGGCCAGCGCGAGGGCGGCTGCTGAGACCTACGAAAAGGACCTGCGCGACGACGACGAGATGGACTCGGACGACGACTCGGACGACTCTGACGCACCCGCCGAGATCCCCGTTGGCAACGCCACCTCCCGCAAGGCCTTTGACAAGGTGTTCAAGAACGTTGTCGAGCAGGCCGACGTCATTCTCTACGTCCTCGACGCCCGCGATCCAGAGTCCACCCGCTCCCGCGACGTCGAGCGCAGCGTCATGGCCGCTGCCAGTGGCGGCAAGCGCCTCATCCTCGTCGTTAACAAGATCGATCTCGTACCCCCCAAGGTCCTCAAGGACTGGCTCGTCCACCTCCGCCGCTCCTTCCCGACTCTGCCCCTGCGCGCCTCCAACCCGGCGCCCAACGCCCACACCTTCAACCACAAGGAGCTCACGGTCCAAAAGACGTCGTCCGACCTCTTCCGCGCCCTCAAGTCGTACGCCGCCAGCAAGCAGCTCAAGCGCGCCGTTTCCGTCGGCGTCATCGGCTATCCCAACGTCGGCAAGTCCTCCGTTATCAACGCTCTCCTCGGCCGTCTGAGCGGCGGCCGCGGCGCTTCAAAGGCCTGCCCCGCCGGCGCCGAGGCTGGCGTCACCACGAGCATCCGCGCCGTCAAGATCGACAGCAAGCTCACCCTCCTCGACTCACCCGGTATCGTCTTCCCCTCCGCCACCAACGCCTCCACCTCCGGGCTCGTTTCCCTCAAAAACGCAACCGACGCCCACGCCCACCTCGTCCTCCTCAACGCCGTCCCGCCCAAGAACATCGAGGACCCCATCCCCGCCGTAACCCTTCTCCTGCGCCGCCTCTCCGCCTCCCCCGACCTGCTGCAGAAGCTGACGGACGCCTACGACCTGCCGACGCTGCTGCCCAGCCGCGCCGACGGCGACATCACGACGGACTTCCTGGTGCAGGTCGCGCGGAAGCGCGGTCGTCTCGGCCGCGGCGGAATCCCCAACATCAACGCCGCCGCCATGACTGTCGTCACGGACTGGCGCGACGGCCGCATCCAGGGCTGGGTCGAGGCGCCTGTCTTGGCCGTCCAGAGCGATGCCCACGGTGCCGTGCCTGCTGGCCCCGTCGCTGATGACGTCGCTGCCGCGGACCAGAAGACCATTGTCACGGAGTGGGCCAAGGAATTCGATCTCGGTGATCTTTTCAGTGGACTCGCTGCTGTTGGCGATGAAGACGAAGCAATGGAGCAATAAGGGGCGGTTTCGTTCCGGTGCGAGCGTGGTTTGGTATAGTAATGGGAGAAAATACCGTGGGAGGAGTACATGATATCAAAAGAAGACGTGGAAAGAGGCCGTGGTTCATTTTTTGTTATTACTTCCTCATGAAGAGCCTGGCTGGCTGTTAGATTCCTCGTTTTTATTTCACACGGCGTTTTTGGGGGCGGTCCAAGGGGAAAATAAAAAGGAAAGAGTGAAGATTTAACCGGTTGTCCTCGTTCCTACATGCATATACACCTTTACGGAATACCCTTGACTTTGATTTGATCTATCCTGTGGACGGTAGGTCGGGAATAAGTCAAATTCTGCCGCTTTCGTACAAACTCGTCGACCATCAGGCCTGGATTCTTGGCTGCTAGGTCCTGAAGCACCATGGATTTAACAGAGTTATCTCGACGCCTCATCATACAAAAGCCTAGACTACCTCTTATCCTTGGCTATGCCGTTCTATCCTACTGATTTTTTTATGACGGCATCCGTTGACCATCCACCCCAGGGATCGTGTACATCCATCTTATGAGTTCATTGTGGTGATACCAAACGGCAGGTAATCGACATACTCTGGAGATAAAAATGCACGGGCAATGCCGAAGTTGTATCATGAATTCTCGCTTTCATTCCATCTCACGAGCAATTGCCTACCAAGTCTTTTGGTTCCAATTTTGTTTTTTTCTAATTTGTTAACAAACCCTTGCAAATGACGCTCTCGAGTCATCTTGACATGGTCAAGTCAGGCACGTATAGACCAGATGGGGGACTTGTCCGCTCTTGGAAGACCATACCGGCGACCACCCTTAAGTCAGTTGTGAAACTTGGTCTGAAAAAATGGTAGACAACGTATTTGGCGTGTTCCTCGTTGCTGAGAAAGGGCAAGCCATAGGTATTGTCTACAAAGCCATGCCAGATACATTTATTGGGACCATCATGAGCTGGTCAGTTGCCATGAGTGACAATGACATCTGAATCGTCTGCGCTGCATATAAGATCATCCAATTACCTAAAGCCTGTGTGTGTATTCTGTTGCTGTTCAATTCACTCAGAGTGCTCACGTGATGCGTACTTGGATGCTGGTGCCCGGGTGAAGTCGTTCCCATTTTATTGCGCCCTGGAAGTGCTCACATCCTGCACTTCACTCTCACCTTAATCTCAGAACATCATGTTGTTTACTAAGGGTTTGACGACGGTCGAAAATCCAGAGAAGAGGAGAAAACAGACAACAATCCGGCCAAGAGACTAAACATGGACGATATCCCGGATCGGACTATGCCAGCACACCCAGACGACAGTAGATCAGCGCAGAGGTTGATTATGGAATGTAACACGCCTGGGCGCGACTCCGTGCAGTTGGATGAAAAAAGAGCGCAATCTGGATATTCAGAAGCTGGAGGAAAAGCTCTCGATGCTGAAGCCATCTTCTGATCGAGATTCCCCAAGACATGAGGCAGGTGTCATACTTGCCTGTCCGACCTGACCTTGAAGATTCCAAGCTGTGGTCTCGAGATCGGCGGCGGTGCGTTCAGTCAGATCAGGCGCGGCCGGCAAAGGAACGCTTCGTTCGCGGCACCGACCATGTTTGTACAGCGGAAGGGGAGGTTGACGATCTTGGCCACGTTCACAACAACGGATTTTGTGAGACTGGTCGAAATCGACTTCGAGGAGAGAGTTGAGGTTCGTTGTGGTGGCTGTGGTCCAAGCCGCGAAGGGTGGATTGTCAGATGTGTTTCTGTTTGATCGGGTGTGTAATTCTGAGAGTTGAGGACGAGGCTGGATATGAACATGGAGACACGATTGGTCAAGTGCAGCTCGATAGGCAGTATATCGTACTGTAGACGAGCAAAGAGGACATGAGACTACCTCACTACGGCGTGGCAGAATGCGGAACACCTGTGATATCGAATGATGCCTACTAAGAAATGTGAGCATGAATCGCTTGGTCACATGGAACAATGTTCAGACAACGAGACGTAGTCACATTGTTCACGCTGCACATTGCAAACGAGAGTGGATATACATAAACGGGTTCCTTTTTAGAACTTCTTGATAACTTAAGTATCTGCTATCTTTAGCATCGATATCCCGAAATACCCAGATTCGTTTTCCATTGCCGTTCCCCAGCCCATCCACGGCCCTAAACACTGACAAGCTCCATCTTGACACCCCTCTTCCCCGTCATCTCGTCCTTCTCATCCGTAATCTTGACCTTGACCTTTTGGAACAGCTCCACCCTGAGCTCCTTGCTCCCGCTCGTCGTGAGTACATAATTCTCAGCATCGAACGCGCTCTCGGGCTCAGGATCCGCGAGGTCCCTCAGCCTGATCAACCCCTCGATACCGAACCGCGGCACGAGGACCACGAAGCCGTTGCTGAAAATCTTCATCACAAAGGCCTCCTCCTCGGCGACCCGGCCCTTGAGCGCCTGGCCGACGTAGTAGGCGATGCTGGCGCGGCCCGCAAGCTGCGCGTTGCGATGCCGCACGTTGATGTTTTTGCATACGGCCTCGAGGCGGCCGCGGCTGCGGACCGCCGGGTGGATGGCCTCGTAGCCGATGGCCGCCGCGAGCTGGCGGTGGGCGACGAGGTCGGCGTACCGGCGGATGGGCGAGGTGAAGTGCGTGTAGATCTCGGACGCCAGGCCGTAGTGGCGGAACTCTGGGTACGCCTGAGTTCCCGAGCAGAAGTACTCGGCCGACATCATGCAGCGCGTGGCCATGATGCGGACGAGGGTGTTGAAGAAGGGGTCGACGGGATCGACACAATTGTCGAGAGAGTCGGCCAGCGCCTTGCTCGAGTCGACGCGGAGCTCGAGACCCTTCTTGACGCGCAGCTGGTTCGAGAGCTCGTCAAAGTTGGTCTTGGGAGGCGCGCCGTGGCGACGCAGGATGGCGGTTTGTGGGAAGGCCTCGTAGATCTTGGCCGCGACGCTGACATTGGCGAGCAGCATGAACTCTTCAACCAGGGACATGGTGTCGAGGTGCTGCTTCGTCTTGACGTCGATGGGATCCGAAGTCTCCGACTCCATCTGCACCTTGACTTCAGGAGAGGACAGGCTGAGGGCGCCGGCGTCCATGCGCTTCTGCTTCAACTTCTTGGACAGCATCATGAGCGTTCTGATGCTGTTGGTGAGGTCATCCTGTTGCGAGGCGTCATCGACGCGGAGCTGGGCCGCCTCGTAGCTGAATGCCTCCTTCGACTGGATGACCGACTTTGTGAAGCGGGCGCCGACAACGTCTGCATTCGCGTTCATCTCCCAGATACAGGAGAAGGCGTAACGCTCGACATAGGGCTTGAGCGAGCAGAGGTCGGTACCGAGAAGCATCGGCAACATGTCGATTCTCTTATCAACCAGGTACACGGTGGTGCCTCGCAAGTTAGCCTCCGTATCCATGGCGTTGGCGGGTTTGACAAAATGGGAGACGTCGGCAATGTGGACGCCAACTTCAAAGTTTCCGTTGGGAAGGGGCCTGGCGTGGAGAGCATCATCAATATCCTGGCAACCGATGGGATCGATACTGCAGATAAGGAGCTTCCGAAGATCCTCTCTATCCCTCCAGCCAGGGTCTTCCAGGTTCTGCGGTACTCTCCAGTCGTGGCCTTCCTTTGGCAGACAGTCGAGTACCGTCTTGGGGAAAGGACGGTATTGTACATCGTACTCCAGCAGCAAAGCTTCCGTCTCCGCGGCCTTGGTCTCAAGCTCACCAAGCGAGCGCACAAAGTGGCCCACGGGGTGCCGGGAATCGCGGTCCCAAGCATCAATGGTGACCAACAAGCGCTTGCCGAGGAGCTCGGAAACCTGTCGTGAGCGCAGCTTGATCTTGGGGATGCGCTTATCCATGGGGATAAGGAAAACATTGTCCGACTTACGACCCTGGCCGCCGCTCTTGCTTGCAGATGAAGGATCAATGTGCCCGACATACTGTCGCCAGTTGCGCTTGATGACGCCGACAACCTTTGCCGTCGGTTGCGGCCGGCCCTCGGTGCTATTCTTGTGTGTTTTCTTCACCTCTTCTTGCAGCGCCTTGCGCTCCTTCTCCGACACAAAGTCTTGCGCTTCCTCACCGTCGGCGTTTTCGTCACGTGTGACCGCTTCTTCCTCGATAATCTTGGTTGACGGCTCCTTCCACTGGTCCTTTGGAAGAACCTCGACGACGACAACGTCGCCGCTGACGGCTCGGTTGATGTTCTCTCTGCCGAGGACGATAAGAGGCTTGGGAAACGCGGGCACGTGGATGGAGCCCTCCAGGTAGTTGTACGGCGAGACATTGAAAATGCCCTGGTGAAGGAGACCGGCCTTGACCCCCGTCATCAACTTAGACATGGTGAAGTATTCCGGGTAAATGGGACCGGCGTGCTTCTTGGAAAAGCTCGAATTCCGCGATTCGGCAACCATGTCTAGCAGCCTCTCGCCATCCTCGAGGCCGCCAATATACTCGGAAAGGGACATGGCCGTGACACCTTCGGCCTTGGCCTTCCTCAGACAGTCTTGGTCATCACTGAGCATCACGATTGCGGGCACCGTCTTGGCCTTTGTCTGCGCCAGGTGCTCGGCGTACCACTTCACCGCCTTGCGCACGGCGCGGTCGTTGCGGTCGTTGACTGTCTCGTTGGACTCGCGGTTGACGTACGTCTCGAGGCGGAAGTCGTTGAAGAAGACATAGAAGCGCTTGTCCTCGCTCTTTGTGAGCCCGACGAGGCGGTTGTACAGGGGCAGCGAGCGGTTGCGCAGCTCTTCGAGCACTGTCTGCAGGATGACGACGTCATAAAAAGCCGAGCTCTGCTCAAAGAGGTCCATGGCGTTCAACAGCGCATTGGTGTCGGGGACGATATAGTGCCCCTGGGGGAACGCCTTGGTCCCCGCCGGCTTGTCAGAGAGGACAAACGGTTGGACTGTGTATTTTCGTTAGCCATCACTATTCACCTGGTAGTGGAAATAAAGACACTCACTATTGTTGGCTGCATCTCTGGGGGCCGTCTGTAGACAGCTCCGGCATAGCTTTGAGGAACAGGGAATATCTTGACGCAGGTAGACCTCCCTCACAATTTTCTGAACCTTGCCCTTCCTCGTCGAACGGACGTAGACTTTGCTCGAGATGTTGGCAGCAAAGGGGTCGGCCTCGAACGAACGCTTAAGGCTCGCCATTTTATCTTGTCGATTTCCAGTCGCCCTGGTGTCGAAAATGAGTTGACGATGAGGGCTTTGAAATCCTTTTGACTTGATTCTTTCGCGGCCCCTTCACACTGGGCCTCGTGGATGATGGAAAATTGAAGTGAGGTGAGGCGCGGTCACCGTGGGGCGGCTGACAAACGAATCAGGAAGCCCGTGGCGCTTGGTGGTTACTGACTTATCGAAGGTACCTAGGTACCTTATCCCAGCTGCTTACCTCTAATCGATAACACACCCGTCTATCAGAGTCATCACCCAATTCTGTGCACGAATACCTACGTACTTACCACGGACTTTCAGTTCCGAACGACGCATGATGCCGTGCGCCCCAAGACCAATATCGTGGTCCGCCCCTGCGACAGCAGCAGGACGCGATAGGTTTGCTAAACCGTGTTTTCTCTAAGAAGGGCTGTCTCGCCCACGCCAACAGCCTCATCGGGAAGTGAATGCTGTGCTGGACGACCGGGACTCGGGTGGGGCTGGCCCGCGTAGAGTCAATTTATTCATCGGGGTCTCATCCATTTTTCATTAGTCCTACAGCTTGGCACCACGATCCAGCCGTTCTCCTGCTGACAGGCTGGTGAATTGAAGCAGATCAGCCATCCCCATTATTCGGGTATCTTGAACTTAAGCTCCGCTACACTCAATAAAGCGTCAAGTCAAGATCCAGCTGCCCACTACCTGGATTTTAAAAGCCCGCTGGCCCAAGGTGCCGGAACCCCGTATGGCTCTGATCGTCTGTTGTCGTCGGCCATGTCGTTTGTCTTCCCCGACGAGCATGGTCGCACGGCGTCGTTCCCGAATACCTGTCTCTTGCGCGCCCCGGTTTCGCTCTCTTGCTCGCACAGCGCACAGCGGGAAAGGAGGGAAATTTAAAAATAAAGCTTGTGTAACCTTTGACCCTTTTCGTGTGAGTAAAACAGACGGGAGAATCAAAAGCCACAGTATCGAAAAGAAAAACGAGGGAAGAGATGAATGGGACTACTTCGTCCCATCAATCGGGAAACAAGCCAGCCTGTTTCGCAGACATACACATTCACACACACACACACACACACACCTTTCGCTCCCGCCCTTCCAGTGCTTGGTCTTTTCTGTTTGTGTGTGAGAAGTGTCTGCGGTATGTGTCCCGCCTCAAACTTGACGTTTCCCCCTTCTCTCCCACAAGACCCTCGAAAAAAGGATCCAACTCGTGGGTAGGGGTGTGTGCGTATGTTGTCGACAGCAAGATGATCCGTGACAAAAATCAATATACGAGGGATCAGAGCGGCGCCAAAACCGAAATTCGAAAGCTTTTGCTTACTGATATTCCGCGTTTGGTTATCAATCGTCAATGGCCTACTTCCTCCATGATATGATCTACGGAGAGGAACCGCGAGAAAAAAAGAAAAGACAGAATAGGGGAATCAGGGACTCTGACCGGCCTGCTAGCCGCTTTTGCCACGCCATGTCAGGTCAGGTTGCCCTGCTTGGATCGGCCGCACCGGTTCCGTGGCCCAGGCGGCCACGGGGGAGGGGGGGGGCGCACGCACATTTCACGCACGCACACATCGCTCGCGAGGCCACGGCGGGAACGGCCCTCATGTCAGCGTTGCATCCTGCTGGAAACCGTCACCCCCTTCCCTTCGATCTTACGGGGGAGAAGGGGGAGGTGGGCAGTATGCCATGGACCAGGCTGGCTCCTGCAGGTGTCCGAGAACTCTTGGCCAGGCGCGGGAACGCACCGGGATATGTGATAGAGAAAACGGTTTTCCTGACCAGCAGGGCTAGAGATGAGACGTCGGCTGCATAGAGCTGGCCGCTCGTTCTGTCTATCGTCCAAAACAAACACTATGTCGGAGCCAAATAAACTGAGAAACCCAATCTGGCTTGATCGAGTCTGCAGCGGCTCAGCCAAGAGAGTTTTCCAGCCATGACCTAGAAAACCTCGTTTCGGCCGGGAGGCCGGAATTGGGGGTACTCGGGGCTTCTTCCTGCGTTGCAGTGCATCGCAGAAAGCAAGAGTTGGAAAACGTGGGCTTTGTGGGACCCTGCAAAACCTTGGCCCAAGCGGATAATTTTTTTTTTTTTTTTTTTTGCAGTGCTCCAGAAGCTGTTCTGGATATGAGTCCGAATCGAGGTTGACGGGAGGGAGAGGCTCGAGAGTCGGGGGCACGCCCCGTCGCATTCGCAGCGTGCGAGTCAAGCGCATGAAAGAATGAGCAAACAACCTCTCACGCTCAACCCGTCGTCTGAATAAGCTATGAGCAAGAGTCGGTTGTAGAAAAGCAGAGAGGCGAGACATAATAGGAATGGGGCATAAGCCCACGACACACACATCTGTGCGGAGGCGGGAGCTTAAAAAAAAAAAAAAAGGGGGCGTCACGGGCTGGGCCAAACCTGTTTTACAAATGGGTTAATCGCCTCCTTCGGGAATTGTTGAAAGAAAATTTACCCATTGCGCCACGGGAAGTCAAGACAAGGCAAGGTATACGGCCGCCAATGGCGGTTCTCGGGTGTCTGGACACGATGTTCAACGAGGTCCATCGCTGTCGCTCCTGGTGGTATTCCGTCGACCGGTATGTCGTCAGTTACACTGGCCATCGCAACCGAGAGGACATGATGTTCGTGTGCCGATGATACCGCTGTTCGACATGTCCCCGATTCCCCTTCCGACTGGAACGGTTGCTGTGCAAGTAAGACATGGCACTCCGCCGAGGTCGTCCCAGGAAGCCGGCCACTGGCTGGCAGAGTGACACACCGGTCGGCGTCGAAACCCGGTTGGAGGGCCCCGCGATCTAACAAACCACGGACGGCAGCCAGTGAGGGTTAGGTTACGTTACGCATGGCCGCCTGTAAGACCAGACAACGTATGAAAAAGGAAACATCAGGGGGGTCTTCCAGCGTCTGATGGTTGTGTCAACCTGCCTTGAGGGAGAGACATATAGCCGTAAACGGATGACGTTGTATGTTGAACGTTTTGAAGAGGGGTTGACATCGCTTTCGTGTTCCCCCTTCTCCAAGCCTGCTGGAACGTAAATCAAAGACGAGTTAGACGAGAGAAAGAAAAGGAAGCATCAAACAAACAAACGGCAAAGGCTCGCGTCCCGTCCCTCCACCACTGAATCGGGAAAGGGTAGGGTGCAGAGTATAGCGAATGTATAGGAAGTATGTAAATCTACGCCCACAAACGGGGGTAGGTAGCTAGATAGAGGAGGGCGGAACCATAGTATGGCTTACATGTGTGTGTGGACTGGGGGTGTAACGGTCGATGTGGTGTTGATGGTGGTGATGGTGGTGGTCGCGTCTCCACAGCGGCTAGACACGCGCAGCTGTACATTAGCTGGTGGTGGTGGTGGTGGTTGTGGCTGTAACTGTTGCTGCTGCTGTTGCTGCGAACGAGAGGCGACTGAGATCGGAATTGGCTGCGCCCTTGAATGCGGTTCCAGAAAGGAAACGAGATGGGTGAGATGTCCTTCTGCAGTCGGAAGGGAAGGGGGGAGGTGGGGAGCGTACTGGGAGGGGAGGAATGGGGAATGGATGAGCGTTTGCTGCACGAGCGGGTAGCAAGGGTCCAAAGGTAGCTCCCGCACTGCAAAAAGGAAACACAGCGGGCCAAGTCCACCTCCCAGTCCTTGTAAGTTGTTCCCGCCCCCGTCCATCCAGTCTACGGATACCTTACCCTTCACTGCCCCAGTCCCCGTCCCAGTCCCAGTCCTCCTTCAACCCGCCATGACAAGACCCAACTCACACTGACCTGATCAAGGACGCCCGACATCCTTATCAGGCTATAGGATCGCGACTCACTTCCAATGTCATTCAAGTCTCTCCATAGTAGCCGCCACGTCGTGATGCTGAACGTAGATAAAGCGGAAGCCCAAGAAGACAAATGTGAGCAGCAGCATGGATGCAAGGACATAGCTTGAAGCGATCGGCGCCGGTTGGCGTCCACCCTCAAGCCTCAACGTCGACGAAAGCCCCTACCATACATTGTACACCACTCGCGGGCCTCTCTCGCTTCAACCATCCCCCTTCCATTGGGTGCCGCTGCGCCGGCATTCACGGTTTGACAGCCACCCATCACAGCTAGCAGCGGGCATGGACTCGACACCACCATCCCGAGTACATTGGAGCAACATGGCCAACCGTTCCCGGGGTGAAGCCCAGACGCAAGGGCCAGAGACGTTGGTCGCCTTGAGAGAGACAGAGAGAGAGACAGGAGCGTCGAGGACAGCAACAGGACGTCTGGCCACCTTCACCTACCACCCATAGCAACGTCCTAAGCCTGATCAATTCATCTAGGCGGTGCGTCCTCGAATATCGTTGGAACAGGACAAGCTGCCGATGTCGATGCCGATGCCGATGCAGCAGCAGCAGTACCAGCTCCTCTGCACCACCATCCATTTTCACTACCGGCAGCTTGCTCTGGACAGCGTGTGGGCAGCGATAACAACCTCTCGGTTGCTGCCGTGCATTTGGACTGGTACGGCTCGTTCGGGGAGAATAAAATGGTTGGAGGTGTGGAAACTCGCCCACCCGTGTTCACAACCCTCTCCTCTTCATCCGTTGTCTCGACATTGTCTTCCTCTGTTGCAGCTGCACTGCAGTGCTGCTTCCCAGCTTGCCTCAAATCATCCCAAAAGTACGGAAAGGGAGCAGTACCTCTCGCGCCTCTGGTGTGCACCGCCATGCCAGTCTTCCCCACCACCACAACCACCACCTCCAACCCCTGGTCAACCACAAGGCCATGCCTTGCTCATGCTATCCGAAAGGAAGCAGGTGCCCATCCTGATGGTGGGGCTCCATTGAACCCATGATTCCTAGCATGGCTTGTGCGCCAGTCATAAACGTGACTTGTTGACCCAATCGCATACGGGGATTCGGGGGAAGCCACCAGCGAAGGCGCTTCTAGGCAATTCTTTCATCGACGTCTTTCCCCTCCATCTTCGCAATCGCTGCCGCCCACACCTTGCCTTATGCCTGCCTAGTGCTCACTCCTTGCCGGAGGCCCATACTGCACTACAGTAGAGCTTAAGAGCTAAGCTCACCTCTGTCCCCTCCCTCCGAACAAGCCTGTCTGAATTCGTTAGACTTGAACTGTTGATTTGCCCAGGTTTTGGGTGTGTTGCCGGCACGCTGCCCAGGTGTCGAGTCATCTGGTTCATAGTAGCTTCTGCAAAGATACCCCCTCGCTCCTTATCTGATCGAGCCCCAGTCTGAGCCGCGCCGAGAGGGACGCGTTTTAGTGTAGAGGCGCGACACCCCGACGCGAGGCAACGACAAGCAAGAGCCTGGCCATCATGACCACTTGCGAAACAAGCGGGGAAATCTGACCCAAGCCACGCGGGACTTCTGCGGTTAACAGGTCTTTCGGTCCATTATGTCCGAGGCATCTCCGTCCTGTGGCAGTCGTCTCGGTGGAATCCTTCCTCGTTCTCGATGCCAATATGCACACATCCCAGCCCTGAGCCACCTCGGCTGAAACGCATCCACTCGTCAACAATTCTTGTTTCTTGATCTCGACCAAGGTCACTGCAGAGACACGAGTAAGTTGAAGCTTCTCCACGACTAATGAAAACGCTTTTTTTTGCGTCGTGCTTTTGAAGGTTGTCGTTGGGCAGAAGCCGAGACGAAGCTAATGAAGCACCGTCTCCGTGCAAGTGCCATTTTGCGGTCTTGATAGCAACGCCGCCGTTGCTTTCCTTGACCGCTCTCTTCTCTTCTCGGCTGCAAAATCCATTTCCATCGCCGCCTTTACGATGACGGGTTCCCAGTTGTCACCGAGTTTCAGCTGTGGCGCATACTCATATATGGACCAGGCTAGGGCCATAGACCATGGGCCAATGATTGTCGACTATTGTCGACGGGAAAACGTCCGTGATGCCCCTCAGCCATGGAGACCCATGCGTCACTTCGAAGCATCTTTGAGCTGCCAGTCGCATGCTCCGCTGTCGCCTGATGAGGAACGATGCAAGTCGAGAGGCTTTTGCAGCCAATGCAAAATCTTCTTCTCTCTGCCGTCCATTCTTCTTATACAACGGCTGCCCAAGCATACCCTCTCCAAGGTCTCGGATCCGCGCAACTCCTCCGCAATGGCCAGGACGATTCGGACCGTCGGCAATCGTATGTACATATGTGACTTCCCATAGCTAGATCCGTGACACCATGTACATCTACGCTGCTATAGGGCTTGTGCTGGCTACTTTGTGTTCTGCATAGTCGTCGCCTGTGAGCTGAAACCTGCCGGCTCTATACGAGACATATTGACAGGTAGAGCCGAATAATTTGGAAGAGGGAGCTCCGGAAGATGGGGAAATGTCCAAAACCACATCTCCTGCGCGAACGAGACCCCCGGTCATTATCTGGCAAATCAACACAGCCTGCTTGCTTGGCTTGGCTGCAGTGTCTTGCATCGCCCTTGTCCTACCTAACCTTTTCGGTCAGCTAATCGCCGACGGCAACATCTCACCTCTCCCTCTGGCGGCGGATTGTTGAAGACTGTGACTGTCCATGTGACACAAAGCCGTACTGTTTATGTTGATTGAAAACCCTTGCCAAACTCGACAATATGCCTCTGGTTGAAGAGCATTTGTGGCAGTCGTTTCGTCCGCATCGCTTCCCCAATGTCGATATGATGACGAAATGTCTCTTGTCTAGCCCGCTTAGGCGACACTGGCCGCCCCCCTAAACATGGCGCGTGATGTGATAAACGGGGCCATTTTTGCTCATGTTATCGAGATGACTCCTAGCAGCGGCTGGCATGCAGCAGACGAGAGGAAGCCGCGGATAATGGAAGGAGACAAGGGCTGCAAGCTGACCTCATCTGTGTCAGAGCCATGTGCGACGACGACGACGTCGAGGGCCCTCCCAAGTCCAATGTCTGCCTTGACGAGGCCTTCGTGTCGTGGCATCGCCATCGGGTGCTGATTCGCGCGTTCAAATGGCTGCTGCTGCATCGCATTTCATTTTCTATCAGGCCTCGGATTCTTCTTTGACTGATTTGTGTTGCCCCGTCTAGTGTACGGTGCTCGTAAGGTATCAACGTGCAGAGTGAGGTTTGAGTCTAAATTAGCATTTCGTCCGTGGCGATCAAGAGACAAGAGACACGAGTCGAGACCTGGGCCACATGTCACCTTTCCTCGTGTAAGATTGAGCGTAGACAAGGCCGTCGTTTTGCAGAAGTCAGACGCCCCGCGAAAGGCACGACGTTCGGCTAGGAGGAGCATCTTGGCGGAGTCCTTCCCTGATCCCATCCGTTTCGCCCGCCTTCAACCGTATTGTCGGCAGGGGTCGACGTCGATAGCGTGTGCGCCATTGCTGGGGTCCCAGTCGATGGCAAGTCAGAATGGCACGCAGGCTAGAGCGATTGGCTGACGGACTCATGGCGACAAGAACGGTGTCTGTGCGAGAAGCGAGGGCGGCGACAGGACTTGCCCATTGAGCGAGTCAGTGTCGGGAAATTTCCCGCCTCCACTCTTCAACCGCTTCGTACGTAGTATTTTGTATCCGTACCCGACCTCACTCGGCTGGCGTGTACCGGATATTGAGATGCAGCTGAATGGTGTAAACTGCCCGCCTGAGTCGATTGCCAATCCACAGCATGGAGGAATGATAATGATGGCCGCTTCTGGTTTCGGTTGCTTCTGGTGTTACACAACGTTCGAGCCAACAAGACGAAGACCTTCTCTCGGACTGGACGGTAAGTCGACAAGGCATCATAGACACCTGTGCATCGTGCGCTGTATCCGCCCAGGCAAGGTTTCACGTCAAGAACAATTGATCGCATGGTTCCCTCCGCACATTGTCGCTACTTCGAGAATAGCCTGGTGATGTTGGAAACCGCTGCATTCGACCAGCAGAGCCGGTCTAGGCGTTACAGGCCTCCCCAAGTAGCTCTTTGGAGCTAGAGAGTTGGTAGGCGTTGCCGCTTTTATCCTTTGTCCAGTCTTTTGGGCGAGAATCCAGAGTTGTCAAACGTAGAGCCTTGCAACTGGCCTCAAACGTATGGAGGAACAGGAGGTCACTTTACCTCTTGAAACTATTTTCTAGTACCTCGTCGAAAGGAAAACAAATCCAGGTCTAAATTGCGCATTCCAAGTTGGGTCCTCTATATATGGAGCATCCAGAAGAAACGAAGGAACCAGTCGGCCAGTTGTCTCGTAATAAGAGGTACTCACTCATTTTCTCCGTGATGCAGGCGCATAATCCTGATGCCCCCAGGGACAGCCCTCCTAGCGGCAAACAAGACCGCCGTATCGACTGAGAATTCTCCCATATCTACCTCTCAGTGTGACCTCCACCTTCTGTCAGTGTAAAGGTTGGACCGTCCAGCCGCCGGTTGCAAGATTATAAATTCTACATACCGAATGGCCCATTCGCTGCCATGGATGCCGGCAGGAGTTTGTTTGGTCCTGACGTTTGGTCGAAATTCCACTGGGTTTTTGACGATGAGCGGACGGAAGCTGCGTTTTGAGATGTCCCTACGAGGACTACTCGTATAGGTAGGCCGCGATAGACGACACAGTCGACAGTGACAGTGCAGAAGGTTGGAAGGAAGCTGTGTCGAATCAGGCCATCAACAGCCTTCAGCCGTCTGAGCCACTGCTTTGCCAGCTTTGGGGGAGTTAAAGCGGCCAGGGTAAAGCGAAGGACAAAAGGTGCAGGGGCTGGCCTAAGGTTGTTTGGAAAGAAGCTGATCAAGTCACTTTTCAAGCCGGACTAGCCGGAGTGACGCGGATAGAGCGGATTGATTCTGCTGTAAACTCCTGTGAAGTAAAAGATGATTCGCCTTGGCTGTTTGAGGCATCATTTGTTAAATCTTTGCCCGAATTTGAGTGACTAGACTTCGTCCGACGTCTTGCCTCAAGGGCGTTTATGCTAGATGGCATGCCAGTGGATGGCGCCTCTACGCCCCACTCTAAGTGCTGAGTAAAGTATGAAAGCGTGGGATCATGGATGCGAGGTTCGGGTGATGGCCGTGGTGGTCGTGGTGGTCGTGGTGGTGAGATGGTGGGCAAGTCTGGCCGGCATGGGTTGCCGCCTGGCCTCTTCTGGGGCTCAAACGATTGATATTGATCGCTCCCGCACATCATCTACCACAGTACGCAAGCCGGGGAGCCACTTCGCCGCAGCAATCCTGCCCGCTTTCTTTTCTAATGCAGTCGGTCGCAGTATCGCGAAACCGGGGCAGGGGGCAGTTCTCCGTGAGGAACCCCTGTCGATGCCTTGGACAGGCCAGGGGAAGTCTAGACGGGCCGCAGACCATGGGATATCAAGTATGAACGAGCGTTTGAATAGAAAGATTTTCGATAGAGGCCGGGTGGTCGGGTATGAACGCGCGCTTGAGGGCCAGGTCGCGACTCCGCGGTTCTGTATCCAGGTGTGATGCTCCGAGCGGGCCTCGGTGGGCGTTATCCAAGACTTTTGGTGTCGGGTGAATCCCTTTTGGACTTTTTGTGCAGCGAGCATCTCGCCAGGGTGATTTAAATGACTTAAGATTGCATGGTTGAGGCATGCATGCGAGACTTGAGAGGAGCCAGAGACTGCACGTTGCCATGCTCAAGTCAAAGTGGAAGAGCAGGTGCAGTCTCCCAAATTTCTGTCGGCAGCAAAGCAACGAAATCGAGAAGCCGATATGACAACGCCCGGGTCCTCGTGGCCTCGTACGGGGTAGGTAGTGAAATATTGACAGGGCTTGGATTGTGAAGAAATAGCATTCCAGGGAGGTGTCGAAGATTTTTGTCCAGTCATGAGGCGGCGTTGGCACCAAGACTGAGACTGGATCGGTATTGGGGCCTTGTCTTCGGCAAGTATCACTGGCGTTGGAGACGGCTTTGCGCGATCTTGGTCGTAGGCAGTTTTGAATGAGCAGAAACATGCTCTGTGGATCCTTTGACTATTATACGAACATAGCTTGACCAAAGTAGCGCGAGGCGAATGCGTGGGCGAACCTGGCCAGGGCACTGCCATCGCGGATGGAGATGGAAGATTCTTTTGTGGGTTGAAAAAGATCGACGATGCAGAGCGAGAGGGGGTTATTGTCGATGCTGAGTTGACGGTAGATGTTGTGGCACCAAACCTGGCAGAGAAAAGGGGTTCAGGCTCGCGATGCAGAATGCCTTGTCGTAAGAAAGGAATTCTGAGAGTATGCGTAGGGTATTCGTGGTTTCCCATTAGGTATCCGTATTCGATGACAGACTCACCCCCATCGGTAAGGTAAGGTACCTTGAGGAATACATAGTAAGGCACTCGTAAGGGTCGGGCGAGGTATCCGTACGTTCCTACGCTGGCGGAAGTGAGGCAGGCACCTTGACTATCGGTATACCTTACATAAGCAGTATCTGCCTAGCTACCTTGGTGCCAGCTTACACCACCTCGCCTTCCCGCATACCTAGAAATGCACCTCAGGTATCCGTACAATGGTAGACTTTCCCGTTTCTCGGCCCTCGCGCATTCTCCACCATGCAGGCGCGTGGAAGGCGCGCTCACTTAATTGCTGTTACTGCTTACTGTACGTAGGCAGCTCCACCGGTCAGACAAATGCAGGCGCCATGTGAGGTAAGATGCAGCAGCGAGTGGTGGATACCCAGTCTGTGGTCCAACAAATTGCGAATAGGTGCCCTATGGTATACGGATACAACCTTATGGTCGAGAAGAGCTGTAGCCCAGCTTACGGTATACGTAAGGTACCCAGGTAGTCAGGGCAGAGGCTTTGTTTGCTGTCTAATATGTTCTGTGCCAAGGTGCCGTGCCGCCGTTTTAGTAGATAGAGGACGGTAAAAGGTATCTACAGCCTCTTTTTCGCCTCCTTCTTTTTGCTTTCCCTTTCCTGTTCAATTGCCTGCCCGACCCCAGCTGAGCTGTACTCTCGTCTCCTCCATGACTCCATGTTGCGGCGCTACGGAGGAGTACAAATATCTTGAACACGGACCTGCCGTCAAGCGAAGTGGACTATGACGGCTGCTAGTCTGGGCAGATGATGGCAAACCAGCCTGAGAGGAAAGCCAGTGCTGCGACTTGCCAGTGTAAACCCAGTTGCTTCCATTGCGTTTCCGCTCCATTGCTAGCGCTGGTGCTGGCGTTGATGCTGGTGCCGGTATTGGTGCATGGTATCCCTGTCGATATCTCCCTGGCATCATCGTCATCCGTGCTCCTCTTTTTCGAGCAGGCTGCATGCAACTGCGTTTTATCGAGCAGGGGTCGGAGAAAGTGGAAGTGGTCATGCTGATGAATGAACCGTTTTCCCGTGTCTCTTACGCCTGCGCCTCCATTCATATCTTACGGAGCCGAGCCCGTTTAGACAACCGTGTGATCAGTGATAGCTACCTTACCTTCAAGCAGGTAACATAAAGTTCTTCTGTAAGGCCTGCTGGTACTCTACTATGAGATCTCTGCTCGCCGGTTTTTGGGGATTTACAATCAGAGCAAGTAGATTAGCGCAGATGGTCACTCACATGCCCTTTGCCGACTCGCAGGTTCCATGAAGCTGTCTTTACATAGTACTGTTGGCTAGTTTCTCATAACCGTGAATTGGGGCACCCCCCCTGCTGCCCTTGATTCTGTCCGGGGTTTTTTTAAAGCCCACTTGCCTGTCAATTTCTTCCTTGACTGTGATGGAATCATCAGAGGAAGGAAGCAGAAGACCTTTTTTCGGTTTTTTTTTCTTCCCTCGCTTCCCTCGCTCCTCCTCTTCCTTCCCGTCGGTCACTATCTCGTGCACGTCGTTTGACTTCCATGTCTTCCTCTATTGAACCCACCCCCTCTATATTCTTGACTCACACCCCGTCCCTGTCGCCGGAGGAAATTACAGCAAAGTGCGAAGTGTATGCTCGCCACACCCGAAGAACGCCGCCCGTCTGTGGCCGCCGTTCTTTCTGGGACCCGGCAGCTTCTGCGCGCCTTCGGTTTGGTGACTTTGGTCTGGTCTAGTCCATGCACGTTCCCTGTCACCGTCATCATAGCTGTCCCAAATCCCAATCTCAATCCTAGTATAGCCTTCTCTCCTACACCACACACCCCCCTCACTCGCAGTCTCGCACCCCTTTCCCGCACACCCCTCTTCGAGACCTTGTCCCAGTCCAGTCCAATCCATTTCATTCCCAGCTTTCCCATCTACGGATATGTCGCGTTGCGCCGGGACATCTGCAACTGACCTGCCTGCACCTGTCGCCGCTCTTGCTCGCTCTGCGCATGCACCAGCCCATCCCAGCCCAGCTCCAGCATCGGCCAAGCTCCAGCCCGCCGCTTCCCACACCATCACCTCGCATCGCACCCGCTGATGCGACCTGCCCAGCTGCGCGTTATCCAACCTCCTCCCTCTCTCCATTGGCGATTCGCAGACCCTCCTTCTCCCGGTCGCGGGGTTCACCAGTTCCTTCTGTCACTGTCAGAGATACAACACACCAACACCAACAGCCACAAGTTGTACTGACCAAACAAGATGCGCTTCATTCAGTAAACACGTCCAACTCCCTTGATTTGAGACCTGAAAGGCACACCGGTGACCACGGCAGGGCTACTACGTCCAAATCAAGAACGCTCTCTCCTCGGGAGATAACCACAAGAAACCCACAAGGCTGCCTCGCAATTGCTTTGCTGTGTACGGATACGGAAACTTCGTACAGATACTCCGTACAGAGCACAGCAACCGACGCTCACTTGCTTTTGTATCCGTAATCGTCGTAGATACCCCCCCGTACCGACCGACGCCCTAGTTATTAGCACCTCGCCTTCTCCCCACCATCCTGTCGCATTCCATTGCATACCGTCGCGTCGCTGCGTCGCATCACCTCGTCGTTCCATGAACCAGAACCCCCTGGCCTACTTGTCTCCGAGTCCCTGACCAGCATCCTTCCATCGTCCCTGATACCGACGACATAATCGAGAACACCGACCCATCGTCATCGTAGTTGGCCGGCTCCGTTCGTCCACGACAGAATCCCCGTCGCTTCTAGGCTGCGAAACCCCCTCCATTCGCTGGAGCCGCGTTTTCTTCACGCACCCCCCTCTGAACACTCCTCGCCCAAACCCTTCGCGGGGAGGTAGAGGAGCACAGAAGTCGCCCAGAAGGGCATTCGGCTGCAAGTTGACAAGCGCAAGCATCCGACTAGGCCGCTACTCCCCGTCTGAGGACCAAACTTGAAGGTACATACAGCTTTGCCTTGGGTGCCTTGCCTCATCTAGGTACCGCTCCGTCTGGCTGCCTGCTCAAGGAAAGGTACTTTGGCTTCACACCCAGACGGCACGATTCGAGAGACACCTTCCATCCACCATCCCCTCCATACCACACGACCTTGCCGTTCTCATCGCGTCGCCCACTTCTCCCCGTCCATCCATCATCTGCCTGTCTACCTACCTTATACCTTACCACACGGCGTCTTTGCGAACTCCAACCAACCATCCGCCATCTTCCCTCCTTCACCACCGCACGCGCGCATCTCCACTGGCGACAGCCTCCATTTTCTTCGCCCAGACTTCTTCTCTGCGTCTCGCCGCCTTATTCAAGTAGACGCGGCTTTTTCCAACAGCTCTTATTTCAACTTATTCAGACGTTGTAGGGCACACGTCCGTTCGGTCCTCACGGCGCGGGAAACAAGAGGAGGAAAATTCGCCAATCCTTCGCCACACACTTCTCCTCCTCACATCTTACAAAGCTGCTGCACACAGGCCCCCTCGCCAAAGAACCTACCTACCCGTCGCGCCGCAGGCCCCCAGGACACCGACCCTCTTCTGAGTTCTACGGCTTGGTTGTACCGGCGCTGCAACTCAACTCTTGCATTTTCATCTAGAGTTCAGAGTTTCCTTAGCCATACGCCCCCATAACCCTCTTATTGTTCTGCAGCAAAGAAGAGCGAACAAAAGGCAAGAAAAAGCTTCTGTTTGATTTCTTCTCAGGCCGCTCCCCCTACCCTGTTGTTACTCGACATACTTTTCCGCCAGGGACATTTCAGAGCTTCGCACCAACCACATGCACGCATAAGCCTGCCCTGCATCACCCAACGCACCCTCCCCAGACCCCGTGTCGCCCTCGTCCGCGATCCGGCCGGAAGGCAATCCAACTATATCAAGACACGTCGTCGTTTTCCTGATCTTGACCTGAAGAATCTGCTGGGAAACGTTTGCGCGCTCAATGTACTCCACTCAGCCGAACGGAGCTGATAGTGCGACAATCAACCCAGCTGCCCTCAACTCTCCTGGTATGTGTGCTTATTTGCTCTCCATTGCCCCCCCTCCCCAGTTTCAACCCCCCCGCCTCAACCCAGCCTGCTCGCTAGCCGTCATCGCATTCCACTGCGAGGCCCTGGCCGGATTAGCAACTTTCCATGCGCAACAACCACTTGCGCGCCCCCCCCCTCGCCCGTTTGAGCCATGGCTATGACCTTTCTTAACACAACTGTCCTGCCATAACATTATGCTGACGGCTCTGATCATCATATAGACCTGCTCAACGCAAGCACTCGCGGCATCAAAAGAAGCCGCTCCCCGGACAACTTCCAGGGAAATACACCTGCAGGTATTGCTGGTATGTCCTCCCCTTCAACAAAAAGGGAAAAAAACTTATTTTCACCCATCATGCGTGGACTGTCCAGCAGTCGCGCGTGTAACCTCTTACTTCCTTCCCCGCGGCGCGCAACGCGATACAAGCTAATATTGGTGTCTCTGTAGGTGACTCCAACCCGAGAAAACGTGGCAAGTCAATGAAGTCCAGATCATCCGGTGCCATCTCCGAGACTGCCGGTCAGGTCCCAGTAACCAATATGCCTCAAAATATTCCACCGCCGCAAACCCCTCAGAACCAGAACGCGCCGCTGCCGGGGGGGCAGGCTGTCAATTACGCGCCTGCTCAGGCCTCTCCTCCGCCCAAGACGACCCCTACGAAGACGACCTTGAAAGCTCTTCCCACAGTTAGAGATCACACCACCGACCAGCTGAACCCCGCCGGTGACGAGTACCTCCCGAGAGAAATTGATGAATTTGGAGAGAAGAAGGTGATGCCGAATGGTCAGCTTCTGGGCGGTCGCGAATACAGATGTCGAACCTTTTTGGTTCCCAACCGGGGCGACAAGCTCTTTATGCTGGCAACTGAATGCGCGAGGGTTTTGGGGTATCGAGACTCGTACCTGCTCTTCAACAAGAACAGGTCGCTCTTCAAAATCATTGCCAGCCAACCCGAGAAGGATGACCTCGTCAGCCAGGAGATCCTTCCCTTTTCGTACCGATCGAGACAAATTGCCATCGTCACAGCCCGATCCATGTTCCGCCAATTTGGAAGTCGCGTCATCGTCAACGGTAGAAGAGTTCGTGACGACTACTGGGAGACCAAGGCCCGTAAACAAGGATTCACAGAGGCCGACCCCGCTGGCGAGAAGCGCCCTGGAGCGGCCAAGGCCAGAGAAGCCGCAGCCGAGGCACAGAACCAGGTCCTACTGGGCGGCCCTCACGGTGAAATCGTCTACAGCAACACGCCCAGCCAGTTCCCCGGCGCCCCTCAACCCCAAATCGTCCAACCAGGTATGCTTGGACCGCCAACCGGAACCACGACCAGAATGCCCGTGATAACACTAGGATCAGAGCTCAGCGACAACCGCCCTCGCGACTACAGCGGAATTCTCAAGGGTGGCCCACGCCAGGAGATCACCGGCCCGGCTTACCAGGACCAAACACGACCTGCTCAGATTGGAGAGATTCATGCTCAGGCTCACCACGCCGCTGAGTACAATCGGTCTCTCAACCAGCAACGGGACATGCGCGGTGACTACCTCCAAGGCATTTGGAGACGGCCGCATGAGCAGCCCCAATCGACCAATCTAGCCCAAAACGTTGCCACGAGCGAAGCCGCCGTTCCCACCACGCGAGCAACGCAATCGCCGCATACGACGGCGAGCAATATGCCGCCGCAGTCCGGCATTGTGCCCAACCAAAGTCCGCAGATGATGATGACAGCCCCGCCCTACTCTCAATCGATCCATGCGCAGAATCCGATCAGTCAGGCTCCGATGAGAGGTATGGCCCAACCATCTTCCCAAAAGAACAACAAGCCAACGACTTTGCCTGCAGCAGGGAGTGCAAGCAACATACCTCAGGGTGCCCAGGGCTATCACTACCCCGGGACTGGCCAAATGTGGCCCCAGACGCAGCAGAACCCGCAACAACACAACTACTCTGGGTACACGACACAGGGCCAGCAACCCCATCAACAGTCGCCGGCACCTCAACTACGACATGCGTCCAGCGGCGTGCAGCCAGGGATGCAGTTTTCGGGAATGCCAGGCATGGGACAAAGCTACGGTGCCGCCAGCCAGGGGATTTACCCGACAGACCAGACCCCTCGTCAGTATATGCCCCAGCCGAACCAGGGATCTCCGGCAGTGACACAGGCCTGGTCCAACCAGCAAACGCCAGCCCAGTGGTGGACGAACCAGCCTCAATGAAGTCAGAAGGATGTCGAAACACGATGATCTGTTGAACTCGCAAACTAGGTTCTAAAAGAGCGTTATGCCAACTGCATTTTTTTCTCTTTTCTATATATAGTAGGCGGCGGTTACTCCCCTGGCTTTCGCCGGTTTGGCAGCCTTGCTGCCCTTCTGAAGGATACCCAAGCATACAGTTCGGTGGAGGCTATGTGCTTTTGGGCTACGGGCCTGTCAATCTTTGTAGAGCATTTTGGCCGAGAAGGATGGATAGAGGAGTAGTGGGGATCCAGGAACACATGGGCTGAGGTCCAGGGCGGAGGGAAGGGTCTTTTCACTGTAATGCGCCATTTTTGTGGTTTCCTCGACGTATTTTTTCTTTATTTTGGCATCTCGGGGAGGATGCATTGTTTCTTGTCTGTTCACATTGATGGATTTGGTTCTCTCATCCTCATCAACACCCATGGGCACTTTTTCCACCTTGCTTGATTTCATTTTCTGCCGTTGGCACACGGGCATCTCCGACTTCACAATTTGATACCATCGCCGTCCTCTCGTCACCGATCCGCTTCGCTTCAGGCGATTACTTAGTTAGTCACCCTTATCCTCTCGAATACACGATACCTCACGAACACCGCATCTACGCGACATCCCACTTGCCGCGCATCTGAACCCGAATCACTCAGCCATGTTTGCTCGAACAGCAATGCCGACGACTTCATTGGTTTCGATTATCATCATTCAGCAACACTTGAGCTCGGGAAATAAGGAACGTGTGTCCGCGAAGCCATGCGCAGTGTGCAAGCATTCATGCTGAAGACCAAGCTCATCTTTGGCGACAAATAGCGCTTGTGGTCTAGTATGTGTTCTGGTATCGACTTGGCCCGGGAGGTGTGTCCGGGCGCGTCTCCTAAAGGGAAGCAAGATCACGAAAGCGAAGAACCATGAGGGCGACAAGTTACAATATGGTTTTAAGGTTTACCCACTATCCAAGGTGCACCCTTTTCGAAAACAGCGGAAGCACTTTGGGTCATGAGGGCTTGACATGGGCGAGAACCCTTTTCAGTCTGCACGTCGGCGGTCAATATTTTTTGGCCTTGTTTTATCTTTGTGTCGGCAGATATGGCAGCATCGAAGGAGTTGTGCACTGCTTGGGTGAAACTCGATATTGGTTGTCACGTTTTGGTTACCAGGAATCCGGGAAGCGCCATGATCCGGCATCGGGGTGTGATTTGTTTCGTTTCTTCCGCGTCAGTAGCAGGGACGCTTCTTTGGGATTGCATGAGGGGCGTGTCGATTGAACACCTGTGGCTCGTGTTTTATTTCTCCGGGGACTTTTGTTTCTTGTCTGTACAACTTGATCTACGACTGATGCAAGAGGCCTTTTGGAGACACAATTGGAGGACAGTAGTCTTTGTTTGGATTTCTTCTCTTTAATGCAAATACGTCTTTCTTTTCGCATGCGCCTAACGTCACTTTTCTAACCACGCCCGGTTTACGGCGTGCCCGTTGTGGTTGATTCTCATCAGTTGGGACAACTATTTAAAGCATGGACGAGGATTGCCGGTAACTGCGCGCCCCGGAGGATGCATGTGCCATCTGGTCGTGACTTTGAGTTTCTCCAAGGTAGAAGAGGCTCGTTATCGGGACGAAGACCGGCAAGTTGTGAGACAAGGGTCTGTGTGCTTTTCAATCCATGACTGCAGCAAGTTTTGGAAGCCGTGTCTGATCTGTCCTTGCTGCGTTTTCAAGTGCCTAGGTTAACCCCCCTCCCTCCCCAAAGAACGGATAATTGCCGCTTTATCGCTACTGGGGAAGGCAGGGAAAATAGGCGCTTGGGTCTCACAAAGTTGTCAGGTTGATCCCCTTTTGGCGGCCGGGTTCCACGGAGAGATGAGTCGATGTGATAGGAGGAGGTTAACCGATTACTCCGTACAATGTGGGATGTTTTGGTATTGTGTGGTCTTGTCTATTCTGGGTGGTCTCTCTCACGTGCCTCGAGGCCGGCTCTTGGCTCTCTCGGCCGAGGGAGGAAAGGATTAGAAGCCCGAAGCCGAAGCTCCGCCTTCTGAGATGAGGATTGGATTTGCTTTGGGTAACTAGTTCGGACCCTTATGGAGAGGAAGGAGATGAGCAGGGTGCCAAAATGGTGTACACAGTCCATAATGTGCCCTTACACCGCTCGCCCTCGTTGCCCTTGATCTGTGGTTGGACGCTTAATTTTGTCTATAAAGGTTGGCTACTTTCCGAAGTCGGAGAAGGCCGCGGTCCCAAGTTTGCCTGGCCCATTTGTTACTTCAAGATGACAGTTTGGATGGGGGTTCAAATTGTCGACCCGGGGTGCCGAAAGGGTGAATTTCGTTTTACATTTTCATAAACCTCGTAAGGGGGAGAAGACAAAATACAAAACAAAAAGAAGCTTGAATTCTTGCCAAGATAGAGTTCTCCCTCTGATATGAGGAAGGTTTTTTTTTTTTTTTAAACACGAGCCTTAGGCTTATGCTCGGTTTGGGAAGAGGGTGGTGGGAGGGAAAGAGTACGCGATTGGGAATTCTGCCCAGGGAGGAGATTTATGAGAAGAGAAGATGGGTGGTAGTGCGGGAAGAGAGTTGACGACACCGAAGATGCGGCTCTCGGGGAAAGCTTGGGAGCGTGGGAGGTGTGAAGTCGCGCAGAGACAAGGGGGGGGGAGAGAGAGAACGCGAGAGAGAGAGACGCATCCACAGAGAGGAAGGTGGGTGTGGCCGGCAGGCAGGTAAGCAAGCAGGGATGGAACCGCGTCTTCGGGACTTTGGGGGGGATGGGATGAAAACCGTCGGCGATGGACGTCTCATGGCAGCGCCGTATGGTGTACTTCCAGACCTCGTGTGCCGAGTGCGACAGCGGGATAGAACAGAGGAACAGAGAGGACGCGTCAGGGGGCTTGAGTCCCAGAGATCCGGGGCGAAAGCCAGGGGTGTTGAGAGAGATGGGAGGATCTACGATAATGGTGGTGGTGGTGGGTGGTGGAGGATGTATGGATGGATGGTGTTGATGGTGGTGATGATGAATTGCAACGGACTTGATGGAGCAAGTGGCAAGGCTAAAGATGAGATTGTCAGCGAAGCCTCGTCGGACCCGATCTGCCCCTCATAGGATCGGTCGCCTCCGAAGTTGCGATAGGTTCCACAAGTGCACGTAGTTTGTTCTGCTTCCGTTTCGTCTCGTCTTTGCGGGGAGGTGGAGGGGCTCTTATTGTCCGCCCCCCTATTCTCGTGTGAGAGGATGGACGGTAGGATGGGCAGCGATGAACGGGCTACCGGAGGAATTGTTGGGGATGGATGTTAAAATCAGGCAATCGTCCATCAAAACACCAAGTTGGGAAAGGTTGAGGACGGATGGCGGCATCGCTGAACGTAAAGCGGAAACCAGAAGTCAAAATATAAAGATGAGGTTGAGTTTCTTCCTTAACTTGTATTCATTCACGTTGGTGTCCATATGTAGTGTACATGTAATTCAAGCCCTGTACAGGATGAAGAAACTGGATATTGCGATTGAGCCTTTCTTTCATGTCATCCGAAGACGGAATACCAATCATTTGGCGTCGAGCTACATTCTGCGTTGTTTTACCGTCCTGCGTTTGTAGCCCTACCTTCACTATATCCGCAACCGCCCGATCATGACGTTGATATACACTTTTCGAGACTATGAGGTAAACCCCACGAATACCATCAAGGGCGGGCTCGTACGTACATATACCACTGATGAAAACCCAATCATGAGTATCGGTGGAAACAAATTTCCTATTCGTTCAATGTGAGTGAGAGCCTTTTTGTTCCGGGTACGTTGTCGACGTCTTGAACCTCCTTTAATGTTACGCAGACACAATCTTACCGTGCTCAGGCTGTTGGGGTACAGAGGCTCCCGTTCGATGACTCATATGTACACTCGCTTTCTACTTGTCCGCGTGGGATCAGGCTAAAGCTCATAACCTCGGGTCAGCTCTGGGAGGGGTGGTTTGTATTCCGTGGAAAGGCCGCATAGCATGTCACTCTCCAAGCAGCATGTTCATGGCCGAGGCATCCGTTCCCTTGATATGTACAGAATACAAACAAGCGGTCTAGTTTCTTTTGGCATTGAGACGGATAGTGACCGCGGGGTAGGAGAAAGCGATTCTCCGCCACGGCTGCCCGCCCTGATGTACTCTTCTGCCGGGGCTTAGGAGGAAGCCGTAATCTCATTCCAAATCATAAAGTCACCAATGCAAATGAAATAATCAAGGGCACCAGCATCATCTACCCAAGTGACGTGTCTGCCACGAAATCTTGTGTATTACCAAAAACCATCGCATTGCTTCCCTACCATGACCCAAAACCGGGGCTGAAGCTCCCCGTTACAGCGCATCATTTTTACCCTTATCACGCTAAACTCAGGTTTCTTGGTGATCTCCCATGGTCAAACCGCCCGAATAGGATATATCCACGAGACTAGTCGCTTTCATCCCCGTCAAGCGCCTCATCAACCTCACTGCCCTCACCCTCCTTCGTCTCCAATGCGTCCTGCACCTCCTCGCTGCTCCCTCCCTCTTCCTCGTCATCGTCATCCTCCTCTTCTTCTTCTTCATCCTCTTCCGCTTCTTCGTCTTCGTCTTCGTCTTCTTCGGCGTCCTCCTCGGGCTCCGTCTCTGCGTCATCGGCCTCTTCATCAACAGGCATGGCCGACTCGTCCACACGGGCCTTCTTTGTGCGTGGGGCTGTGTCTGATGATGCTGCGGTCATGACGCTGTCGTCGGGATTGGAGAGGAGGGATGCATCTGCGGATGCTGTGCCTTCTGCCCCGGCCGCAGAAGCGCCCTTTTTAGCGGCGACCTTGTTGCGGTAGTTGATGCGTTTTGCATTTTGGATTTGGGTATATTCTGAGATGGAAGTCAGAGGTGTTTGATGCTTCATATCATTGTTTAGTGCAGATGAGTGAGACGTAGTGGGCAAGACAATGATTGTTGATTTGTGAAATTGACCTTGGACGGCGACAATGAGAGAACAATTGGGTAGACTCACTGGCGAATTCCTGTTCCAGTGGCTCCCGGAGGAAACCGAACTCGATATCATCCAGAGCCTTGAAGACGTCTTCAGCACTGACGGTCTTTTTGCCGGCATTTTGTGTGATTTCATTGGCACTGGGGATCACGACGAGGGTTAGCTTCATAAGTAGTGGACAAAGATGGCCTTTGCTCTCGAGGGAAACATTGCTCCTCGTCCGGACAAAGAATCTAGCAGGAAGCAGGTGGATTCAACGCACTGAGAGGCAAGGTAATTGATGAACACAGTTGCGCTCTTGCCCATGGCTAAAACGGCATTGCCCTGGATCTGAGTCTGCGGCGGAAGAACACCCTTTGCCAGCCTGGTAATGATAGACTTGGGCAAGCTGAGATCCTACAGATTACATGAAATTAGTCAACCCAGCACATCTCGCAGCATCCCAACGGTCCCTTACCTCGATGGTGAGAGCATCTCTATCCGCCTTGGCAAGTTTGTCATGCGTCTGACTCTCCTTCTTCTCAGTCGTCACCGGAGTCGGCCTCGCAGCCCCTGCGGCAGAATGAGGCGTCGGCGCGGGCACAATAGACGGGGTCGATGAGGAAGGCTTGGCCGCCGATGCTGAAGACGGGGTGCCGGCGGCGGCTGCGGGTGCCGCCGCGGCCTTGGCCGGTGTGGTGGAGGCAGGAGGTTCCTCGTCCATGACGATGAAGCGGGCGTTGGACACGTCGCTTCTGCGGCTCGCGTCGCTTTTGCGCGGAGGCATGATTTGTGAGAGCGAGTGGGAGGGTCGAGGTCGAAGCTGAGTCGGGTAAAGAGGCCGGGTGCTAGGAGGTATTTATTGTGGAGAAGATTTGAGGAAATGGAGTTTGTATCCGTAAACCACCCCTGGACGCTTCTCTTTAGCCTGGGTGCCTCAAGGTCTCTTGGTCTTCCATGAAACGGCGAGGTGTTGTTGGAGAAGTGCTCGATCTTACCCTATGCTTGGCCTGGCAAGGTGATTGTTCTATCGTTTTTCGTCGGCTGTATGGCGAGATTGTGAAGTTTTCCATGCGCAGGGAAGATGCGATAATCGTCTCCGGATGAGCCCTTGTCCTCAGTGTCGGGTCGAGGAACAAGGGAATACTCCAATTCGTAAACCCGATGAAAAGGGATCAATTGGGGTCTCTAAAGTAGTCGATCACAACCTTGTCGATATGTCACAGATGAGGCCTACTTGTTGTCCTTCGAGAAGGGAGATGAGACTCTCTGAGCGGTGGGCAGGACAACGAGTGGTTTAGGTGCGCTGTGGTCGTTAGGCAGCGCGTCTTGCGCTCCATTGGACGCGATCCGGACCCGCTTTTCGGGCGTGGGCGCGTTAAGTGCGTCTGTCATTTTCTTAGTTCAATTGCTTCACTCACTCGCTGGTCTCACCCATTACTCTTAACCCATTGCACTCACTCACCCACTCACTCATTTATTACGCCTCACTGCCCACAGTTTGCACTTACTCTACTTACTCAGAGTGAGCTTCGACATATCAAGCTCCCCATGGACTCAGACGGCTGATTCTTCACTTCATCCTACATTTTGAATTGTGTTGACCACGATCAGGTTCAGTGAATACTTACTTATCCTACTTCATGCCGCCATCCAAGCCTAAAAATGGTTTCTTGTACGTGCAATTGAGTTGAGGCTGTAGTACGAGGGTAGCTCAGAACAGTAGGGGGCATAATCACAACACGTGCTCCTCGACTTTCCCAACTTTGTGCAACGCACTTGGAGCGCATCGCCGTCCACCCCCAAGCGGACCACCAACGCACAACCGTTCCCCGATCCTCCTTCTTACACCCATAATTTACCTCCCGCAACCCCGTCCTCGACTCGGTCTCACATGATTCGAGGCCCATTTTCTCCTCATTCTCTCTCCCTCTGCCCAGGGATCCAGAACTCACACCACCCAAGATTCGCCTCCTCCGTCGCCCCTTGCTCCCATCTTCTCTCCCCGCAAACATCCGAATTAAATCGTGAACCCGCAGATATGACACGTGGAGACGCGTCCGCGGAGAAAACACTCCAGAAATTTCAACCGAGGGCAAATCCACACAAAACGTCATGACAGATGAAAGAAAACGGGGAGACGCAGAGACAAAAAAGTAAGAAACATCCGAGGGATGAGCAGCCAAACCCCGACGATGCCGTGATGGCCTGCTGCCAACGAATGGAGATCCCAATCCGGCGTGGAGACAATCGACCAAGAGATCGAATGAAGAGTGTTCGATTCCGCCTGTTATACATCCATTCTAGGTAGGAAATGATGAACAGACTGACTACATACACCCCAGCTTCTTTACGATCATCCATCATTGGTCACCTACTTAAGTCTGACGAGAAAAAACAGGCCTATATGTGTATTTGTCAGTGCGAGGAAAATGCCTGAGCCAGTTGTTTGCAATCCGCGGCGACGAGACTTCTTCCCGTTGCCCTCGGCCTCTTTCTCGCGTCGTCCCCGATACCACTTTCTTCACAGCCACTCGGCGGGGAAGAAGGCATCATGTTTCACCTTTTCCGCCTGCCATCGTGCCCGTCATCCTGGGATGGCAGGTGTCGCAACGTGGCCAACGCTGTGGGGAGGAGGGCGCACGGGAAGGAAGAAGAAGAACAAGAAACCAGAGCATACGACACCAGAGTGTCAGCGAAACCTTGGCCATGGAATCTTGCTTTCCTTCCCATCGCCTCCCTTTCCGCCCGTCGCCCGCCAGTCAGTGATGTGTCGGTATAATTCTTTTGGCCCTTTCTCCGTCCAAGTTGCCATGGTGGGAGCACACACCCCATGCTCCTTGTTCCGCGTTTCACCAGCGATTCTTGGGTGAGTTTGGTCACCTTGGTGTTGTCAGCAGCGTGGTCGACGTGAGGGTTGCCGCCTAAACATGGGATGATGGGTACCACGCTCTGCTCTACCGTTCGCGCACGCAAGAAGTTTCCTTTCTTGCGTTTGTGTTTTGTCATGAACTTCACAGCCGCGTTGGGCTAAGGGCTCAACTTGCCACTGACCCGATTCACCCTCAGTCCCATACCTACGCACTGCGCCAGTCACCGCGAGAACTAGATTGTAGCACTTTGTACATTGCTTGATTTGAATTTGTTTCAGGGCTCACTTAGGTTACCCAGAGAAGTGTTTGAAGACTATGATAGAAAAATGGCTGCGTCGCAGCTGTAGTAGATTGTTTGCCATGTGGGTATATCCGTCACCATTCCAAAATGTGGAGTTCAATCATTCGTGATTCCGATAGACCACCGTCGACGGGAAAAGATGTCGTTTCAGACATCGAAGCTTCTTGCCAAAGTTGGCAATTATGAAGCGATGGGGTGCTCGCTCAATCAAGAGGAACATGAGAGGGGAGTTGGGTCGCATTAGATACGTCCGCCGACTCTTCCGCCACTACAAAAGAGTGCATGGCGAAAAAAGCTCGAAGAGTGATGGTGGCGGTAGGGGTTGGGAGCCATGAATTTCCATTCTGAGTTTGATACGGCTGGCCTCACCCACCACCATCACCACCCCTTGTGACGGTGTTAAGCCACATGGGAGTTGAGATATGCCGCCATCCATCGGGGCATGAAACAAAAGTCCCGCGCCATACCACACCCCGCACTTTCTCCAGTCCCGCGGGGAGAGCGCAAGGGCTGAACCCAATGAGGTAGTGTAGCGTGTGCCGTGCTCCTGTCGTCCGCAGGGTTCGTTGCCAAGATTTCCTGCAATATTCGTAAAAGATTGGTTGTGAGAAAAAGCTCGGCGTTGAGAGATATCTCCTCGGCCGGCGTAGATTCGTAAAACGTGACCTCAACCTACGGCAAGGCCAATTTCCGATTGCCGAAGAAAAGGGCGTGGGGAGAGGCCACCCATGCGGTATTCTTCGTCAAGTGATAGCCTGGGAGGGTGAGAAGGTGACGAGTAAACACGCTGGTGCTTGCCGTCCGAGTGTGCCGAGGAAGGCATGCGGAAGTAAGTGTCCACCGATGGACGGGGAGACAGTTCCGTATCAGTGTGATATCCGTACCAGTGTTCGCGTAGACTACCGACACTTGCGCTGCTGCGAGAGCTGCGATGCCTTCCACGACGGGGAGACGGCAACTTGGAGAGCCTGGAGTTCTGTCGCTTGGGAGATGGGAGGAAGGCGAGGTCACCCTCGACGGTGTCGTCAGTGAGACCAACGCGGGCATTTGGGGCTCGTGCGAGAACGGGAGTTTGAGGTATTTCAATACTCTTCTTGTCCATGCTCCGCTTGTGATATAGAGAGCGTGGTGGGGTCGTATCCGTAGAAGGGCGCGGCTGGTATTGGTTTTGGTTTTGGTACACGATCACGCTGGCCGGTTTGCGAATGGGACCTGCCGAGTCATGCTTGTCCACGACAACGGTCGTGCATTTCTCGATTGTCCGGCAGGCTTTCCAAGACTCAATCTCCTCATCGTCGATCGGGCTGTTGCCCCTACGGCTGAAGGGGAGGCGGCCACGGCGATATCGATGGCAAAAAAAGATAGTTCCGATGATGATGATAATGACTGCAAGCACAGAGAGCACAGTGCTCAGGGCGATGACAAGGCCCCGGTTGCTCTCGATGCCCTGCGATGTGTTGCCGCTCATGGCGCCGTGCTGGTCCGTCAAAGAAGTTGAGCTTGGTGCAGCTGGCGCCGGGGGGTTTGGGGGTCTGCTGCCAGCATCAGTCGACTGAGCAGGTGGCGGCGACGTGGTCTGTGGAGTTGACGTCGGCGGCGGAGCTACAACAATAATAGCTGTAGTTGAGCTTGATTGGGGAAGCTCGGGCGTCGAACTTAGTCGTGGAAGCGGCTGAGGAAAGATGGGCGGGGCTACACTCGGCTGGGAAAAAACTGGTGGTGGAAACGAGCGGACCGGGATTGGAGAAGACGAGACTGGATGCACTGGAGTTCGCGAGGTTGAGAGAACGGGACTTGAACCGGGCGTTATTGTTGACCTTCGAGCTTCAACCGAGGTGGTGGAGGCAGGGGGAGGCGGGGCCGATGGTGCGTTGGTCTCCGGAGACGGAGGCGGAGGCGGAGGCAGTGGGTGTTCCTCTGGCGGAGGGGGAGGTGGAGGGGGCTCCTGATTTGGAGGGTTCTCCGGGACCTGAGGGTTTTCCGAAGGAGGAGGAGGCGGTGGCGGTTCCTCGTTATAGGCAGGTGCTGTGAGATTGTGTTAGCTCTTCGTCCAAGTCGTCTTAGTCATGTGAGAGCAAAACGGAAAGGCAATGTCCGAAGGTGTCCAAAAGGTCAGTAGAAGTGAGACGGGGTTCGTGTGAAATCGTTGGTGTATCAAAATGGGCACATGGATGAAGGCAGAGCAGGCTGAGTGTTCAGTGACGAGGGTTGAGCCAGATCACACCTCCATTGTTGGTGTTGTTTGGATCCCTGTTGTTCGTCCCGGGCCCGAGGACAGGCGCAAAATCGGTTCCGGTGCGCAGGGTGTCGAGCCCGGGTGTCGTCGCGGGGACATTCGGTACGCCTTCTCTGCCTGTTCCCTTCTTGCTCTTGCCCTTGCTCTCGCCTTTTTCTTGTCTTTCCTCTTCATTTTCGATGTCACCGGTGTCGTCTCTTGGGGCCAGGGCTCTGGTCGGTAGTGACAGGCCTGAGAACCAGACCACAGCCGAGAGAAGCTTCGTCGTCGACATAATCCCGTATTATACGCGGTTTCGGTGTGAATGGGCCAGTCCGATATAATATATAGAACGACCCGGTGTTCGGTTTACAAGCCAAGATTCAGGTGTTGCCCAGCGCCATGGACAACTTGCACCTCTAGGCTTTTGGGTTCTTCCGTCATGGAACCAAATAGGCAAACAGACATACAAAGAAAATAAGATGTTATAGGAAAGGGGGAACAAACAGTTTCGTGGTTGAGTGACCTCGGCACCAGGTCAGGATGACAGACAGGCTAGAGATCAAGTTCGACGACTCCGAGATTGACGTTGGGAGCCGGCTGATTCTGGATTCCTTCAAGAAAGGGAAGGAGAAGTATTGGAGACGAGAGAGGCTCGCGGAGACCGAAAAGAGAAGGTAGTGGGCGGCTACCCTGGGTTATGTATATAGCTGGCTGTATACCAGCCATTTAGGTGTGAGAAACGCAGAAGAGAGCACCTGGTTCCTTGGATGCGGCACTTACGGCAGTACTGACATGGGAACGATGTAGAGATTGACGGGCGGTGGCACCTTGGGCCACCTCTGCAGCCACGCACACACGATGTGCGGATACACCACGCACTCAGACATGTACACACACTTGGTGCATACAGCGAGGAAGAGTGTGCTTGTAGAGAGACAGGGTAGGGATAAGCTGTACAACCGTGCACCCGCTTGGGAACGAGGGCATGTGAATAATCCCGCAAGGGTACTATGGGCCTTTCCGGGGGGGTGGCCATGATCCATGATGCAGCCAGGTGGATGTCGAGATCCTCAGGTGTGGTGTGCGCGTGTGTAGGAGGAGGAGGAGGCGGCGAGAAGCTGAGAGCGAGTAAGCGTGTGTTAGTGAGTGTGTGTGTGAGTGAGAGAAAGGACGATGGTGGTCAGGTGCGGGTTCCTGTGCCTAGTGTGGTGGTGTCTGTGGTCAACAGAAATCGTCCGTGACGAGTGGGGCGAAACGAACGAACCGAGCTGCACACAACGCATCCGGTTCAAGACAGTGGAGAGGTGGATCTGGGTGGAGCGTTCGGAGGTTGAGTTGTGTGTCGGGGTCCATGAGCAAGGGGGGAGGGGTGAGGACAAGACAAGACGAGCGCGGCGAGGGCTTGGCTTCTGAGCGGTAGAATTGAGATTTACTAGGTATGTAGAGAGGCAGAGAGAGGGAACACACACTCAGGAACAGGAACAGGGGTCAGACGAGGGAAAGGAGGGTGTGTGTGTCTGGTGTGCATGGCGTCCTGCGGTACCTGAGCGTCTGCGGGTAGCCATTGGAGGACGTTGTGGTGTTTCTAAAATTCGACTTGGCTGGACAGGACTGGCTAGACTGGTATAGGCGGTGTTGGTCTTGGTGTCGTTGCTGATGTCGGCGTACCGGCGTGCCGGCATTGGCTTTGGTGTTGGTGGTGGATCAGATAGAATGGAAGAGCAGGTGAGCGACGGGAAGAACAGAGGATCAAAGCGGGATCGGGAGAAGGCTGGGAATAGTAACGTGGGCGACAAGACTTGGACCTTCTTCCCCTAGTCTCTCAGGTCAGGCACGGAAGCTTACCTTACGTCAGGTCAAGTCCGGTCAGGTACGGACACACACGCACACACACATGCACCAGACATGCACCACACATACTATGTACAGAGAGACTATATGGGCCATCAAGGCAGTAGTTTGTGTGTGTTGTTTCTCAATCTGTCTGTCTGCGTGGATTGGTTGCACAAGGGCCTTGGGGATGCCGATGACGAGAACGAGGTGGGATGGCAGAAGGGAAGAATAGAGAGAGTTTGAGTCGAAACAAACGCCCGAGGATGAGCTGAGCTGACAGCAATCGAGCATTTGCATCGTAATCAACGACGAGGCCACGGATGCAGCACGGCTGTCACAATCGCCGGATCATGACGACGTGGGGGAGTCGGGACCGGGAGAGACAGGGCTTGTTTGCCGGGTCGACCAAGACACCGAGCAATCCTCTCGGAGGTTTTTCTGTCCTTGTACAGTCACAGGCAACCCGGGCAGCCTAAACAGCCTCATCTTAATTACTCTGACCAGTGATTTGTTTCGACCTCCAGACAACATGGGGGGCATTGAGCAGGATTGATGTGATGCTGCCCAAGCTGCGTTGCCTGCCAGCGGATTCTGTGGCCTGGATGGTGCCATGTGGTTCTGCGCAGATCTCCGACCTTACCTATACCTAGGCTCGTGGCCGTTTATGGGGGCCAAGGAGGACCCAGGAACAGCAAGGCATAGGAATGGCGTTGAAGCACGACGGCGAATAAGCATCGAGAAGCCCTCTTCCACCAGACGGAGCTAAAGTAGAGCCACGATACGGATAAGCTGTGGCAGGCTGGCTGGGTGGTTGAGTTGGTTTGTATCCGTATGTGAGGCATGAACATCTTTTCCCACCATCTTCTTCCACAGAGGCAACATGGAGGATAGACAACTGCCTAGCCGGCAAGCTGCAGGCGGGGCTATTGAAAGGAACGAAGGAAAAGAAACCATGCCAGGTGTGGGTTTACGGATACCTTGGGTGCTCTGGCTCTGACTGCTGTGTACCATAATAATGCTGGGATCGTAAGGGCCTCGGGATTAACTGAGGGACCCCCCCCTCAGTCCCATTCCATTGAGGTGCAGCACGGAAAAGGTCAGACCCCGGCAACAACGTGAAAAGATAGATCGCGTGCAGATTCCATTACGCAGGCCCTTATGACGGGGGAGGGGGAGAAGAAGGAGGAGAAGGATGGTATGCAACACGCAGCGCAGCAAGCAACAAGCAGCAAGCAACCATCTCTACCTCCATATCGTCGTGTCTTGTTGGATCCCATCCTGCTGCGGGTGTTGCTCGGTCCGGAGATGGGACTCGATTGCTTCTAATTTGGGCGTCTGGCAGCATCTTCGAAACTCAAACGTGCAGACCTTCCATCTCTTTTGCTTCGCGAGGTTTTGACGGCGGAAACAAATAGCAGATATCCAGTCCGACCCGGGAAACCAAGACTTTGCAAATGTGCAACTTGAATAGTTCCATCATGAAGCCAAGGAACCTGACCTCTGGTCTCTGTAAGTCAGCCCGTATGTGTTAAGGTAGATGCCGAGGACGGGACGAGGGACACGGACGCGCCTGCAAAGCACTAGAAAGAAAGAAAGAAAGAAAGCGAGCGGGACGCCCGTGCCGACTGTTGGTGCAAGTGCCAACCAGGAAGTCTACCGCGTCTAACAGCAATCCAAGTACAATGTACGGACCGTATCTGTGAGGTGGTAAGGTACCTAGGTGGGCAGGTAAGGTTGGGTTAGGTGAGGCGTGGAGGGGCAAGTGGCAAGAGCGTTGAACAAGGATAAGGCACCTTACCTCCGTACGTCCCTTATTAGTAATGGGCACGTACTCACGGTGATCCACCCGGTCTGGACGTCTCCTGTCCGGTCCTCTCCTATGCCATCTTCCTCCGCCGCCAACCACCCTCGAATGACATGGCTGAATAACCTCACCGTCAACAATCAATCAAGCGTCAATCAATTTTCACCCATCAACGCCCAAAGAGTAGAGTGACTCGCTACAGTCATCGTTCCTAGTCTACCACAGACCTCACCCTCGACCTTTCAGTACCCGTTATTTTCAATTCGTGTACCTATATTTACGTACACGTAACATCCGGTTCCGGTACGACGAAGAACGGCCGTGCCAAAGCCTGCGAAAACGTACCTGTCGCGCGCTACCTCAGGAAGGTCGAGAGTTGCTGGGCCTTTTCCCGACCAAGCTAGAGCAATCCAAAGTCCAAACTACACTAATTCGTCTTAGCCACCTACCGTCCGCTAAGGGCCAGTGAGGGAGGGAGGGCAAAACTACAGCTGGGTGTGGTCAAGCCAGATGCCATTTGGCGCACAGTTCCCGACTGCGACTGCGACTGCCACTCTGCAAAACTTCGAGTGCAATTGCAACCGCCCTGGCCTTTTCAAAGCTCGCTCCAATGCTGTCCACGTTGGCACTGAAGTACGGATGTGACGGTGATGCGATCTCAGCGCTCAATCCATGGATCCTCTCTGCGGCCCTCCACTCGCTTCCATGCAAGCAATTTGTCCATTGCGGGGGGGGCTTGTCTGAACCTCCGCATCCTTGCAGCGCGTAGCCCGCACCACTGGTTAGGCCTGTCGCAGCCATCTGACGAGACACAACGTCGATGACAGCTCGTGCCGTGGTGCTTTGTCCGCAATGGGTGCCGCGCAGCCACCCAGCCATCTCGCCGGCTTTCTCTGCTATCTTGAGAATCTCTAGCTGCACATGTGCAGCGCTCGTCCTGCAATGCATAAGACTGGCATGCATGGCCCTGCCTATCGTTTGCGATGGCCCATCTCTCAGCCCGAGGCCGTGCTATAGAACCTCATAATCGGCGAGCAGCGGTAGCGGGGCCTGGAGCTACTCCATCGTGAACTATTCAGGAAACGAAGCCGGCCGAGAGCCAGGGCCGAGTTGGCGCTGTGAACGAAACTTCACACCAGAATTTTGTGACCGGTCATCTCTGGCGCCGGCCGCTGCCAACTTGGGACGCCCAAGTCAACGTAGCCCAGGTCCCCCACGTCTTGTACCCGAAGCGGTGAGCGAGTCAAGAAGCCTTGCTGGCTTGCCATCGCCACACCACGCCAACCGACGACACTAGACTCGAGAATTCGCCCGAACGTTGGGCCTGGAATCGGGATGCCCTGGGAACGGGATGGGATGGCACTCAACATTGATAATTGTGGTGTGTACCACTTGCAGCAAATGCGACCGTTTCGCCGTGCCGGCTCAATGGACACCCGAAATGTCCTTCCTTCATCTTCAATCTGCCGAAAAACCTTGATCTTCGTCTATTCCACTCCAGCTCGGTCTGCGGTCTGCGGTCTGCGGTCTGCTCTGGCCAGGCCGGGAGAGACGCGAGGCAGCAGAGGGGGAGGGATGGGGGACAACGCAGCGCGGGGAAATCAGCACTACACTACGCAGCGAGACACCCTACTATGCCGTATAGTCCAATTAGATATTTCGTCCTCGCTCTGAGGAGCTGCGCTGAAACGACCCGCCGTTCTTCGTCGTGGTTGCCAGTGATTGGCCGGGTGCCACCACTATCAGGCCTCCTGATCAGGTCTCTGCAAGGGGCGAGACGGATTGAAAGCGGGCGTTATTCACCCAAAAACTCGAACTTGGAATTGGGAACCTCTGGTGCCGATGGAGCCTTGAATAATCCTGGCCTACTGCGGACGACGTCTCGATCGAGTAACTGTCCACACCAGGCCGCGCACTGCTTCTCCTCTGCCCCGGTCTCCTAGACTTGTCCTCGAACGATCGTGGCTTCAGCGTTTTGTACGCAGTCCGGCGTGCCAGAGTCAGCAAGAATTCGGGTCGGTCACAATCAGTGACGAATGAGCGTCAAAATGAGAACAACCGGCTGCCAGATAAAATTTCGCATCAAACCCTCGATGTTGATGCCGTGGTACAACAAGCGGTTCATGTCACCAACCCTGTGGCGAAGCAGCCAACCCAAGCTCCAGCACCCAGTCACGATACTCGCACCCGCGCCGTTTAATGAAGCTCTCCGGTGGGTGCTGATATATCACTTCTTCGTCCGTGCACTTTTGGCCATCGTCATCTTTCCGAATACCCATACGGATACTCATTCAGAAGAATGATTGACTAGGTCCTCTTTTGGCAACAACTATCCGCTGCTAGCCATTTTCGGAACAAGACTTGGCCGCATCTGCGAGCCTTGATTGACAGAGAGTATTCCTCAATGGTTCAGACCGCCGGCGACAGGGCTCTCTTCTGGTCTGATGTTGGGCGTCACACTTGACGGCAAGCATTCAAGCCTGTTTCTATAACACTGTGATCAACAGCATGTGCAGGCAGTATGCAATCACTTCCGCGCTCTGAAATGTACAAGAAGCTGCGGGCGTCGAGCAGTGTGGACGAAAATGCGCCACCCTCCCTCCTTAGAGGCTACCCGTTGGAACTTGGAGCAGTTTCCGTTCAGAATAAACGACGACGACCCGAACGAAGCTAGCCTGTTTGCCTCGCCTCCTCTCGAGCCGGACCAGGGCCGATCCGTCTTTAGTCACTAGGATCTTGCGGTACCAGCAAGCAAGGGAGTCCAGGAACAACCTCGTATACCGCGTTAATGGATTTGGAGCCATATTCATGGCGTATTTGTCCCATTCTCAGCTTTGCAAATACTTTGGCGAGTTATATTCTCGTGTTCAGAGGCATAGCTTGTCCTGCCCGAGACACAGCAGGCTGACACTGGGCGGCAAAGGTGGTTACGGTTACTTATCAATGAACCCTCCTTCTCGGCCAAGTTCCCCGAAAATTTTCTTATTTTTCAATCCTCTCCGTTGATTTCTCGTTGTCTCAGCGTAGCTGTCTAGTCTCTTGTACACTTGGATGCTCCTCCCATCGTCTACCATGATTACCCCTGGTACCTTGCATACCGAGATGCAGCCAGCACTGACTGGCACACAGACCTCGAGGCTTTGACCATGATCTGTCCCCACTGCGTCTTCCCATAGGCCGGATGGAGTGAAGGGATTGGCTGATCTTGCGCCGTTGGCCGTTGGTGTTGCGGTTTTTTTCTTCCTTCTTCGCTTGTTCCATCTATCGACCTACCCTTGCGATTAGATGGGTGGTCATGATGATGCCGAGCCCGGAAGAGACAAGTCCACTTTTTGACACCAGACTATCGTACATGAGCACACATACCACCGAAAGATGGAGGGCCAGATGACGAGGTTCATCAAGCCATTCGCTATCGAGAGAAGCCACCGCCCGGACAGGAGTGGTGAGCTGCGTCGCATACAATGTGCCCCGCAAACGCCACCAGAGCAGCAGACCAGTGTGGTTGATACCTAGTCAGTCTTCTCCAACAAATCGAGGCGGCGAGGTGGCGTATCGACGTGCTTGCTTTACCTGGAAGAGGATAACGAGCCCGTTAAAAGCTGACCCGTTGGGTAGGGTGAACGGCAATCAGCCATGATCGCCAGATAGTCAAGGCCATTGCTGGAACAGGACTAATTATTACGTGTACTTTACTTGGGACCTTTGGCCGAAACCATTCAAAGTATAGCATTCCTAGAGTTCGCAGGCCATGCCGCTTCTCCCTCAGCTCCAACCTCGCCGCCTACCTAGCGCGCCTAAACGCACTTGCCGCCGTTGACGGCGTTGAGTTTGCCAAGATCGCATCCTGATGGCGGCACACTTGAAGGAGCTCTTGTTAGTGGCCCTTTTTACCCCCCTCCTCTCCTCGGAGGGACAGGTTTGACAAACCCCAGGCTTCTTCCACTCCTACTTATCGCCCTCCGTCACGTCAAACCCGACAACGTGTTACTCGTCTGCAGGTCGGACTGCATCGAGCGTGGTTCAGTCGCGGGAAATTTCTAGTCCGAACCAGGCCAAGTCTAGACTCTGTCGGAACAAGTTTCGAATCCATTCGGTGTCAGTGGCCGACTTCGCGCCTGGTGTCACCTCGCCCACACCTGCCAAGGAATCTACCCCTCCTTCCGCGACAAAGTGGTTCATGACCCGTTCAGCCCTTTGATCGATGATTGAACCAAAAGTGCCGTCGAAAAACACCCCTACGATGTCAAGTTTCACTCGGGCGCTATCGCAGCCATCGAGGAACGCGCAAACGGGTGAAGAAACAGGCATCATGCCTTCTTAGTCGCAATCTGCCACACATGGGTTGAAGATTTGGAGGCTGGAGGCTGTTCGTTTGTCAACCGACCCTCATCAATATGAGGAGCCCTCGACGCCATTTCCAAACCGCACTAACACCAGGCCCGCTACTTGGCACCACCACCACCACCACCACCACCACCAGGACCTGCCAGGTACCAGGAAGAGCACCTTGAGGCCATCGTTAGCGGGCTTTCGAGCCATCTGCTGACCATTTTGCGGCTTGGAGGGTGGATAACTCGATAATGATGGTGTGCAGCAACGCCAATTCACCGCTCTTTCACCGGGCCTCGATTCGTCGTCGTCGTCTCAAACTTCATCTTATTTGCTTTCTCCCTGCGTTAGTTTTCCTCTCATCCGGTCGTCATCGTGGTCCGGCCCAGCTAGGGAGGGGAGATGCTGCAGAGTTACTGCAAGGTACCGGACATATCTTGGTTTTCTGTCCGACGGATCGCTACGCCTAGCTTTGAACTTTGCTCACCCATCACGAGTTGGACGACACCAGACCGGGATACCGAATATTTGGCCGCGGATGAGTGATTCTAAAAGTCTTCCGTTTGCTGCGTTGCGATGTAGCCCAGCGCTTTGACCCCTCTTGACCCCTCTCGGGGCGTAACATAATGACTTGCATGAGCATGTCTACGGGGAGCAGCTGTTCTCCAGTTACGCTCGCATTACATCGAGCCCCATTTCGAGATCGACATGATGCAGGGAAAACACTACGAACCAAGATATCATTGTCTATTCCTGTCAGGCCTCGCAACACGGTTGTGAAGCATTCGTGGGTTTAGCAAAACTTCCCTAAACCCTATTTTCGGCGACGTAGTTTTAAGACGATCTGCTCAGAAAATAACCAGGATGCTCCCTGTAAGTTAAAGCTCGACGTACGGATATACCAAACGAGTAAGTGGTGGATAATGTTAGGGTAACAAACCATTCTACCCATCGCCTTTGACGGGCAACTCTGTCTCAACTTCTGCGCTTCTAAAAACACCCATGACTGCTCACCGCTTCTTTTTCAGTGTGCGACGACGACGACGACTCGATCTTGAATACGAACCTCCAGGCAAGGTCCTATCTAATTGTAATTGATCGCAAAAGCACGTGCAGCATAGCGCTTGCAACGGCGTTACCCACGGACTATCGTTGTCTGCGATGCTCTCTGAAATCGACTTTCACGGGCCGTCCGCGTGGTTGGCGATCATTCTCCCGAGGCCAGCGCCGGCGTGGCGGTAGATCCGGTGTTTCCGATCTTATCCACGTGCCTTGGATTGAACGACTGCTCCCTTTTAGTCTTCAAACCACGACGCTTCCGAGTGGTGACAGCACGTCTGCCAGTGCCATTTCTGGTCACGGATTGATGAAAGTTGCTCAAGCACTCGAAAGCTAGCAATTCATCTTACAAATCTGAACGGCATACGCTATTTTCGTCTCTGTGCTTCATCATCCTACGATAACCAGAAGCCAGCTAGTATGCGCACAGCGACCCATGGGTCAATGCTTGCCGTCCCGCAAAGTCCATTTTCACCGCCGGTGAGAGGCTTGATTGCAGATCTGTCTCAAAGAAAAAAAAAGAAAAAGAAGAAAAAAAAAAGAGAAGGAAAAAAAAGGGCCAGCCATGTCACTTGTGATCTGGATGCAGGACCCCGTGCGGGATGGGAAGCAGGCGCTTAGGGAGGCGGTCGATCTAGCGTGTGCGGGTTCTACATGTAAGATGTAATGTCTCAGTCGAACTTGTCTGCATCATGCAATTGGGCTCAGGAGTTTCTGACTCGGCAAAGTGTCTGGCAGTGCCTGCTCTGGCATTACTAGATCATCTTGAACGCCGCTGACTCGGATGGAGAGGGTCACAGTGGTTGCTTATCAAGCTTCTCTCCTTTGCTGATGACGATGCCGTTGTGAAGCTAAGGATCCTGCAAACCGCGGCCAAATATGCGTTATGATAAGCACAAGGAAAATGAACGATGAGATCGCTCTCATCTGACTGTTCACACCCTTGGAGTGCAGCATGCTATTCGCTCTTCTTCATCCGTATGTTTCTGGGTACCGCGCTGTCAAGTAGACATGATGCCTGCCTCCCAGGAGCATGCTGGATCATGTTTCGGTGGTCTCTGCGCTCTTCGACATAGCAGAGACTGCAAAATGTTGCACTCTTCAGTGCTCGTCTAAACAATGATGGAATAGCTTTGAGGTCGGGGAGGGGATATCTTACGAACAGAGAGAAAGACTCCTGGTTCTGGCCTCTTAGTACATGCTACGTGTTAATATGTGGTTTTCTGTCTATCAGTTTTCCTTAGAAAGCGTAATGCTTCGTCGTCAACGACACCAGATGTTCAACCCAAAGGCCATGGCCCCCCGCCAGACTCCAGTTAAGTCTTCAGATGAGGCTGTTGAGGGGCACCCAGAGCAGGATGATCCTCGAGGCCCTGACAACCTACTCAAGGACTCTAAACGGCGCCTCCGGGAAATCTTGGCACGGCAGCTGGGACACGGCATCGCGGATCTCCGCGAATTTTCAGCCCCGAATCGCTTGTCAACCGTGGGCCAGCGTTGAGTCACCTTTCCTGGGGCCGTTCGGTTATCAGGAGCTCCAGGTCCCCGTCTTTGACTTTCTGTCAAGAATGAAGTATTTTATTCGGAGTGAAATGATCCGAGGCACGAGGGTACAATGAGATCAATATCACTTCCCTCCCATGCCGGCAGTGATCATCTTGAGAAACCATGGACAAATTTATCAATAGACTGAGCGCCACAACAGGAGACCCATGGAACATTCTTTCGACATGTTTGATTCATGGCCATGACCGGTTTTGAACGCCCTCGGGAGAACTCAGGGTAGATTCACCTTTATCCAAAACAGCGACGGTATACAGAAGAAGCTCAAGGCTGCATGACGGATGTCAAGACTCCGCCGCAACAGCCCTTGCCATCTGAAAAGGTCTTATTACGTAGACTTTTGGCTCTGCTCTTTTTCCCTATGCAGCGTCAGCAGCCCGGGTAATTCTGGATCCAGGACAGTTTGTGTCAGTATTACTTCGGACAGATTCCCAAAAGACAAAACAAGGGACGACAAGCTTGTGGTATACAGAGGCCGGTAAGTTGCCTGGCGATGCGAAACCAAGATCTCGCCATGAGGTCGCCTCCCCTGGACGTTTCATATCCTGCGGCATGCAGCCGCACACATCATGTTCTGACATCGTCCCAACGATTGCAGCAAATATGGGACGTGAAAGTCCTTGCGCAGTTGGCAATGGAACATGATGGCGGCAGCTGATCGTGGGATCAAGGAAGAGGAAAAGATGAAGATATGACGTCGGATCCGTCAGCTGTCGACTAGCAGCACTCTGCCACCACCCGGAGGTCGAGCTTGCCGAATTCGGGTTGCCGACTACACCAGCTCGGGCACTTGTCGCAATCTTCAGCCAAGGGCTATTTTTTTTCTTTCAGCTTGAAACCAGACAGAGTCTCCACGCTATGTGGTTTAAAGTTATACTGGCATCGCAGGATATACTGACAGGAAAAGCTAGATGAGTTTCATTTGAAGTCCAAACCTACATCGGGGACCTCCTTTTCGGACGCTCGTGCAGGCACCCCACCTCCCCAGAAAAGTACTTCGTAACGCAAGTCAAGGAAGCCCGCTATGGGGATGTGGCCTGACACATGCAAGCACACGGGGCGTTCCCCAGGTTGTAGTGATTGAGGAGGGACGGGGAACGGCAGCGGGTACTTGAGATGAGTTTGGAGGGCACGACGAGAATAGAAAATAACCCTCTTGTGTGTTTGAACGAGACATCGGGCGATCTTTCCTCCTGCATATTTCCAGCAGTGTACAGCTTGCGGGCAGTACGTGCGCGTTTTAGAGTTGAGAAGAAGTTTGGTTCCAACAAGCTCTTGGTATGTCTGCGAGGCTTTGCCGTACTTGGTTTGTTTTAGGAAACAACTTCACCAAAGCTCTTCGATTCGCGTCAACGAGCAACCCATACGATGGGAGTGTTTGGATACGGAAGGCTGCTTCATCAACGTCGAAGTACTTATCTTCGGTGTCAACTAGGATGGAAGATGACGGCGATTTCCTGATTAAGGAAAAAGCGGGAAGGAAACACATTACGAGACTGGTATGGGTTCATGAGTGCCGAGGGCAGAAGAAACCATCATCGCCGCACTTTCAAAACCCCTCATACGGGCAAAGTCGCCGGCCAGGCCAGGAGTGGATTCGTCTTCGTGATTTCCCACTGGTACATGTGCCAAAATCTGAGCGGATGTTTGGAATCTCCCTATTCTTCGCCCTCTGCATTCTCCCGTGCCTTTCAAGTTCTGTCTGGGGCGCGGCGAGCGGAGCGGACGGGTGCGGAGAGAGGACTGGGCTCTCCACACACGGTTAACCATGAGACTTCGCCGTCCACTCTTGTGCTACTCCTTGTCCTGTGAGACAACGTCGACGAGCCTTACGCTGTTTCCCCCCAGACGGGGGCGGCATGAGTGGGATGTTTCTATTCACCGCTTTTTCTCCGCTCTTCGCTCAGTGATTGTCAAGACGGATGGTTCAAGAAGCCCCGTTTTCCGTGATCAAACGCCGAGGCTTGAAGATGGGAATGCCGGCCGTAGCCCGTCTGGTTTGATACCGAGGGAGCTTGATTCAGAGCTGGGACCCGGGGTTCGGGCAGGCATCGAGGAAGACGTGCCGGCGCCTAAGCGGTTTCGATCCTGGTTTACTTGTTTGAAGATGGAGTCTGTTCAAAGTAGCAGGCTGTACGGCATGCGGAGATGGATGAGCAGCAGCTAGTTTCGGCTGAGAAATGGATGAATTATAATAGCAGCACTCCTTTATTGACTTCAATTACTGTTTGCTTGGATGGATTCATAAAGACGACAGAGAACGTCACGCTTATGCAGATTTTATAATTCAACTTGAAGGTTGAGAGTAACTTTGTGCCCTAAGTGTCTTCTATGGGCATAGCTCGAAGATTTTCTATTTCATTGACATGAGATGATCGGATGGTTTGTGCCGGAGCTTGAACCAGAAAGGCAGCGATCTTTATGTCGTGTCTTAAATATCCTCTTCGCGCCCCTGGAGGAGCCAGAGCTATAACGCAATGAGGAAAATCAAAATATAAAGGGAAAAAAGGAGGCTTTTTATATTTTGCGTCGCCTGGAGGCAGTGTAATACCAGGGACACAGTGGGAAGACGACATATGTCACCCCCTGCCTCCCTCGATGAGACTCACGCCTTCTTTTCGCGGTGCCACCCCGAAACGTAGCGCTGCGGAGAGACGAGCGAGAATTTTGCATGATAGAAAGAGAGAAGACGCAGAGGCTCGTCTTACCGGCGTTAAAAAAATTGTGTTAACCGCTGAAAACAGGTTCGCGATCCCCGTGGGGATGCTTGCCCAGCTGGTTAGACTGGTAAGAACAGATACTTGATCATAGCCTTGTGGCTAAGAGAGCTGAAGAAGAAAAGGAGAAGAGGAATGGTTGAGATGTGCGAGGATTAAGAGGACTTTTATAAAAGGGTGAGAGGCGGTAGTGATGGGTGAACGCGGCGGTGCGGATGAGGCCAAAATTTCGGGGATTCAGGTGAGGCCAAATCTCGGGGTTAGTCAAGTGAGGCCAAATCGTTCAGGCTTGAAGTTTCAGGCAACTGTAACTTGTGGAGTGCCTTCGAATACACTTATTTTCACTAGTATGCGCCAGATAGTCTTCGTCTCCTGGGCCACTTCCGGTTGGGACTACTGGGGCGTCGACTGGCTCGCTGGTTGTCAGACGTATGATGGACTCCGAGAACTGACTGCAAGAAAGCTTGCATCACATGGTAACATTCTACAAGAGCCAATCATGCGTTCATTCTTACCCAGACAGCTTATTGCTGGGCCTGAAAATATGTACATATCAGCGTAGCCGACGAACTCTGTCGAGCACCCATTAAACATGGTATGATCACGAGAACCCCCACTGCCCTGACTTATTTCCACACCACGATTCAATATTTTGCATACACCGTTAGCTGAAGTGAAAATTGATCAGTCAAGCCAATTAACAGAGACCAAAGGAGGCTCGACTCCATGTCGAAACTCGAGGCTTGATGGCTATGCTGTTTAATGAAATACTACCATGGAGTAAAAAAGCCTTGACAAAGTATGATAACTGAGACTTGGATAGATCGGAGAGCAATATAGGTCTTTTGGGTCTCAGATATGTGTCTAGGTACAAGCCCCTCTCAAGTGCACCGGTTCCAAAAGAAAGGACATCAATCGCAAGACAGCGTTTTGACACGATGGTTGGTGCGCAAAGAACACGCCCTTACGGCTTAGACCGAAGCTATGAGCGTGCTGGGATCGCTTCAATGAAGAGGAACATACACAGAAAGTCAGACGGTAGCCAAATGAGAGATGATTAGAGGAAGTGGAGGGATGTCGTCCTCTCTTAGGGTGATCAAACGAAGAAGAAGCTGCCTGCCATTGAATTGGATCCAGCCCCTCATCCTGCCTATATTGCATGCATTTAGTATTTCGCCGATAGAAGAAAGCAACATATCCAATAAGGTATATGCATAAGCTTGAGTGAGTTTTATGAGAAGTGCCACGTTTCCGCAAGATCGACTCGGACTCTGCCGAGGATGCCAGAGCTTGAACGACGTTGAAGACAACCTGGGAAAGGTGGGGCCGTCAATATTCCCGGCCCTCCGGGCCGCCAAAACACGCTGTACGATGCGCTAAATTACTGACGCGTGACGCCATCAAATCCTTACGGGTTCCCACTCACTTTGTCGCGATCCGTCGTTCAACCCATGTCACTTAAAGTGTCGCCCGCAATTTTACTCACCCCTCCACCCGTTGCTTGTATGTAGGATTGGCACTGGACTTGAACTTTATGTTTTCCAAAGGGCCAGTCCATTTTCCAAAGTCGATTCACCACTTCCTCTCCCTATGAATCTATGTCTTCCTCTAGACTGTTCCCACCCTCAGACGCGTCGCGTCAAAGATCGGGAATTCTCACGCCTAGCTCCGACGGATCTCTGAACTCCAAACATGGACTGCCGCCTGCTGCGACGGTGCAGAGAAAGCGCAGTGTCTCGCATGCTATGGAAGACTTGCTGAAGGCTGCAATTGTTGTCAAAGTAGGCTCCAACTCGACTCACTAGGGCACCGCATTGTCTGTCAATGGCTGACATGTCGTTCAGGCGCATCCTACCAGCATCCTCGCGAAGCCATGCACACTGCAGCCGCTGATGCTGCTCCCCCGGGAAGACCTTCCGCTGTCCTGTCTCGACCTCGGCGCACCCCAGGGCGACCTTCCCTATAGTCGTCTTTACGAGTCCTTCGTCAAGATCCTCGACCTCGAAGACCGAGTCGCGGAGAGGCCGAGCCTGCTCCTTGCGCGCAACGATGCCTCCAAGTCGGTCTACGCGCTCGAACGCGCGGCAGTTTCCGGAAAAAATCTCTATACGGTCTGCAAGCTTGGCCCGTGGGCGGACTTGCTGGCCTTGTCTGTGAAGGCTACAGTGGTCGGGAAGCATGTCGAGCAGATGAGGCTTGCAGAGGAGGCGAGAGAGTCTCAGCAAGAGCAGATTATGCCACTTACGACGCCGGGCTTACACAGAGGCCATAAGGAGAGGAGATTAGCGATCGAGGCGCTGCAGCAGTCGATCGTGAGAAAGAGGGGCCGCTCGCAATCCGTATCGACATTCGACGACACGAGGGCAGAAAAGCGGGCGAGGTCTGACGATGATAATCCACGACCGCAAACGCCGAGCGGGATGGGCCAGATGATCGAGCCGAAGTCTGAGCCGACGGAGTGGATCGAGACACATCTGGACGCAGTTGAACCCACGCCGCAGCCCGTTCCCGAGCCTAGTGCTCAGCAGACTGCTGGTGACATTATGGACAACATCAGGGCACAGTATACAGAGGCACTATACAAGTCAATGGTCAGTTTGATCCCCTATGGAAAAGATAGTTGGCTGACATGGAGTCAAAGGGATCTCTGGCGTACTTTGCAAAGGGACCGCTATCTCGAGCCCGTGCCGCTTTCCACCTTGACTGTGACGGCACGATGAATATGAGTGACCTTATAGACTTTCTCAAGAGTCTTGTCATGACAACGGTCCAGATCGACAAAAAGTACCGCGAAGCGATACCAGATCTGATTTCAAAACTGAAGACGCACGTTGACAGTTCTGATGATGGCAGCAAGTCGAAGCGGAAGAAGGCCAAGAGAACGAAGCTGGGCAAGGATGGCATGTACTCTGGCGAGGACGAGCATGTGCGCGCCTGGTGGAACTCGAACAAGCCGGAATTTAGCGACGAGGACGTGACTGTCACACCGGCACAGATTAAGTCCCATGTTTCTCTCCTTAGGACCCGTGAGACGCAGCTACAGATGATCTTGATTTTGGAGATCCTTGCACTGGAGCCTCTGCGGACAGCTGAGGTAGAGGGAGAGAGTCAGCTGCCTGGCCTCTCGAGCGAGGCGGATGGCGAGAAGGCAGCAGAAACTCAACCCAAGAAACGCAGCAAACACAACTTCCCCGTTTTGGTGGATGTCCACGCCGACCGACTCACCATTTGGCAGTCCACTGCTTCTGATGAGTTGAGACTGCTGGAGGGTTCTCAAATAACTGCGGTTAACGGCGGAGATACAACCCTTAGGGCGTCTGCGGACCCCCTAAAGGACTTCTGCACTGATATCATTATGCCTTTGTAAGTTTATGTACACCCAGGAGATGCTTCCTAACTAACATCATCAGCTTCGCTGCTCGATTGCCTGAGATAGGCGACTCCATAAGCCGTAAACTCGGTGGACCCGTCATCATTGCCCCGCCAAAACCCAAGGCGAGGCTCTCTTCGGGTAAATCCAACACGAAACCGGGAGCTGCTGCGAAGCGTCCTTCCAAGCCCTCATCGAAGAACATAGAGAAGGCCCTTTTCAAGGAACAGTCGCGGCGCAGTATTTCTAGAGGTCCCGGTAACGCTATCGCGTTGTTGAGGTCGGCGACCTCTGCGAATATTCCTGGCTTCAAGCGGGAGAATAGCGATCTCGACCGCAAGTCGCCGAGGGACAGGACAGGTCTACTTTCCAGGAGTCAAAGCATGACGGCCTTGGATGACGTCAAGGTCCAGGACAGCAAGGCGCAGAAGAAGGCGCTGGTGGAAGCCGAGCTGAAGGATGCCATCACGGCCATACGTAAACCCAATCGTGACCTGGCGGGCAAGGCCATTGTTGAGGATGCGGCGAAGCGGGTTTCCGGGGGCCTTTCTTCGATTAAGAGTAAGTTTCATCCTCGCTCCTCAACTATCCAGCCGGTTCGCTCATCCTTCGTACAGAATCCAAGAAACCGCCGACTCGGCATCCACTATTTGACTCGGTACAAGTCAAGGTCACGCCTGCCACACATCGCTTCCGTGATGCCTTGGGCGCAGAGTCACAAGGTGCCAGCAATATATCCATTCCGATGTCGAGTATCCCGCCATCTAGCGCATCAAGGATCCCCTCTACTGGACCACGGAGAGGCCACATTGATGTTATGGGCAGCACTCCTTCATCTGCTATACAGGCCACGCCCATCAGGCGTGGAGGACACGAGCCCGCGATCCTGCCTTCGTCACCCTTGATGGCAAGGAAGCCCGCAAGAACCCAGCATCTAAGCGTGCCAGGGAGCGTGATCAGGACGAGAACCGAGCCAATGCGGTCACCATCGCCAGACGTTGGCTTACCGGCAACGCCATGCAAACAACGGACGGTGGATGTTTTGGGAGACGAGGTAGCGGCCACTCCAGTGCGCAAGTCACTCGCGCTGCCCCCGCCACCAGAGGAGGAGAAACCAAAGTCGATTTATGCACGACTTGGTTGGGATGACGACTTTGACGACTTTTAATGATATTTTGTGCACTGCATTGCTATGGCGTGTATAGACTTTCGAGCATACGGATACCCAAGGATTGAAATGTTTGGGATCATGGATTGGAACGTGTGGAATACACTTGATGAACATGGAATAGCATAGCATCGTTTGGAGCCAAGGGTTTGCATCTAGAGGTTGTATCGTTCTTAAAGGCCTGTTGTTGGGAAACATATGAGGGGTTAGAGGGCACAGGGCTGTCTGCCAGCACCCAAACACTTGTTGCGTTCACTCATCCGTCTTTTCCTCCTCTGCCGCTGCCTCTGGCTCCGGTCGCTTTTCTACAAACACGATGGGAAGTTCCCTGACGTCCACGTGCTCCTGCGAGCTGAGGTCGATTACTCTGACGGCCTCAATATTGACGATGCCCTCCTTCAGTGGTAGGAACTTGAGTTCTACGACGTGACACGCACCAGGCGCAAGCGGTCCGACTCTCGTGTCGGCAGTTAGGCAAACCACCTCGGTAGAGTCGACCACCGAGTTGCGCTGCATGGCATGCAGAATATTCTCGTCCAGCACCGCATCCGCGAGCTCTTTTGCGTCCCCAGCCGTCTTGCCTTTCCCGCTCGTCGAGGGAGGGCGCATGAGTCGAACCTCGTTGCGTCTACGTTTCGAGAGCGCCACGAGGGCGAGCTTGCGCGGCGTCACGGCGGGGTTGGCCTTCTCGACACTGCGGTTCACAACGTAGACTGTCCAGGAGAACACCTCTCCCGCGTAGATGGGTTCCGTGGGACCGCAGAAGGTCATGGTGATGCCCAGTTCTGGCAGGGGCGCCTCGACTGTGCGCGTGGCGGCCTCCAACGCGGGGAGGGAATCCGGGCGCATTATTGCCGGGGCTACGAGCGACTGGGCTGCCTCAATACCGGATATGGAGAGCTGGGAGGGGCGGTGGGAGCGCTGGATGGGTTGCATGGGTTGCATTGCTGCGTTGAAGCCCGGGTTGACGGGGAGAGTGAAGTCGAGAGTGGTGGTCCAGGTCATGCTCAAGCGTGGGCAGCAGATGCCGGGGTTCTTCTGCACTACGGCTTCGATGTGGATGTCGAGATCGCGGTTGGGGTTCTTGGAGGGGAGGTCTAGCTGCTGCGGCGACAGGCGATAAAGAAACGTGACGTGGTCGTGAGAAACGCAGGCCATGGGCAGCGTCAAGCCGGCCGGGGAGCTGAGGTCGTCGACGACGCCGCCGTCGGCAACGGAGAGAGCTATGCTGGTGAGTTCGATGGGGCAATCGAAGTACGGGGTGAAGTCCACCTCCAAGAGGGCGATGAGGGCCGGCGACGTGGGCATGGTGTTTGGGCGGGAGAAGCGGACGCGGGTGTGCACGGCAGGGAAGATGCGGGTCCGAAGCTGGGAGAGGCACCGCAGAGGACGGGACGTGTCTTTGGCTTGGGTTACGGGAGCAACGCGGGAGACGCGGAGGGCGGAGAGACGTGGAACCACGCCGCCCAGGCCCGGGTCGTTGGTGAAGGGTTCGAGGAGGTTCAGGCCCGAGGGCGTGCCGGACTGGAGGTAGCCCGCGCCGCCGCCGTTCGTGCGGAAGTTGGGGGAGAGAGGGGTGCCCGAACCAGAGCCCGCCGCCGAGGCCGGTCTGAGGCCGGCAGAGGCTGTGAAGGTTGCAAAGGGGCCTTGCAGGCGGATGCGTGGCCGAGCGAGGAAGACGGGAAGCTTCCATACGGCGTAGATGTGTGGTTCTTTCTTTCGCTTGTCCATAGGGGCGACGGCGTTGTCGTCCTTGTCCTTTGAATCCGAAGCGGGGTCTTCGTCTTCGGGGTCGTCCACGACGATGAACGGGTCCGATGTATCCTCAACGGTGCCCTGGAAGATGACGTCCGTCGAGGGCTTTTCCCGGTCCGGAGCGTGGCTGTTGACGATTTGGGCCTCTACTGAGACGACCAGCCGACTGAAGTGTGATCGGAGTGCCTTTTCATCCATGAGAGGGGTTCTCAGGATGAGTAGCACATTGACGGTCTCATCTGATGGGTGTTAGATGCTGTGAATATGAAAATGAAAATGAATATAAAGTGCTTGGAGATGTACCAAAGAATAGTGTTTCCCTCCTCTTGATGGAATCGAAGAGTGCTTTTGTGTCGTCGACGCCTTGAAACGCCTTCTCGAGATCGAGATTTGTTGCTTCGGGAATTAAGTATGTGAGAAATGCATTCTCGATGAACTCGGTCACCGCGGCGGGCTCCCGTATTTGATCGTCTATGGCCATATTTGGCTATGTTTGTAGTTTCAAATATGGAAGCTCATCTCAGCCATCCACGCATGGCACCAAGGACAGTTCCACAATGGTGTCCTTCTGTTTGCTAAATCAAGGGATCTTATACCAAACTCTCAGCGAGCTCGCAACGTTCTTCCTGAAGACACGAAGACAGAACTTGGACATGAAGCTCGGATCCGCGAAGAAAGGCAAGTATCGCAAAGAACTGTTCGCAGCCTAGGTAAGAAGATACACCAGGACGAGTGAGGTTCGGTGAAAGGTCCAATGAGCTGAGTTGTGGGTTGGACAGTCCGAGTTTGAGGGTCTCTGGCACGGTACGGAAGCCCCACTCCAGGAGACTTACCTCAGCGGCAATCACCCGGAGATGGACTGAAGAGCGGAACCACCGAGCTACCTCACCCCAGTCCGTGCACCAAGCGCCAAATTGCTCATTCCGACGGTCGCAAATATTCGCAGTATAACTTCGCGTCGTCCCTCTGCGCGACGACCTGCTCCATCCACCACGCTGACTCGCCACACTAACGGTCCTCGCATCGCCGCTGTGCTCACATTTGACTGGCAAAAACCCCGAGTCTACTTCGCCATTCTCGAACTCCCCGATCGAGAGACGCCATCATCATGAACGGATCCGGCAGCTCGTATGGCCAGCCTCCAGCGTGGCAGGAGCACCGCACGCCAGACGGCCGAGCCTACTATTACAATGCGGCCACCAAGGTCACGCAATGGACCAAGCCCGAGGATATGATGACTCCGGCCGAGGTATGAGGAATTTTCCCACATGTGTACGATTCGTTGCTGATTGGTCAAAGAGAGCCCTCGCGAACCAGCCCTGGAAAGAGTACACCGCGGAGGGCGGTCGTAAGTACTGGTATAATACCGAGACGAAGTCGAGCTCCTGGGAGATGCCCGAGGCCTACAAGAAAGCTCTGGGTGCCAACAGTGCCCCGAGTACGCCTGCGTACGTACATCCCTTGACCCAGCGTCGTTCATCTACTAACAGCAACAGGGCTGCGCCATACGACCGAGGAGCGCCTTCTGACAGGTACTCCAATGACCGTTACGATTCTTACCGCGACCATCGCGATACCTTCCACGAGTCGCGCCAGCTGACATTTGGTAACGATTCGACGGCCAAAGCGTTCGTCCCCGCGAGCAACGAGCCCGAATTTGCTACGCAGGAAGAGGCAGAAGCCGCCTTCATCAAGCTTCTCAAGCGCAGCGGCGTTCAGACAGACTGGAACTGGGAGCAGACGCTGCGCACCATCGCAAAGGACCCTCAGTATAGGGCTATCAAGGACCCGAAGGATCGAAAAGCAGCTTTCGAGAAGTACTGCCATGACATGATTGTCCAAGACAAAGAGCGCGCAAAGGAGAGGCTGACTAAGTTGCGTACTGACTTCGAGACTATGCTGAAGCGCCATCCGGAGATCAAGCACTACACGCGATGGAAGACTGCGCGTCCTATGATCGAGGGCGAGACCATCTTTAGGTCCACCGATAACGAGGCCGAACGTCGTCAACTCTTTGAAGAGTACAGAGTCGAGCTCAAGAAGAACCACATGGAGAACCAGGCCACTATGCGCAAGACGGCCATGGATGGCCTCATTGACCTCCTGCCGAAGCTCAATCTGGAGCCCTACACGCGCTGGTCCGATGCGCACAGCCTCATTTCATCTACGACGCCCTTCCAAAATGATGAGAAGTACCAGACCCTGAGCAAATTTGATATTCTGATTGCGTTCCAAAACCACATGAAGGCTTTGGAGCGCGCTTTCAACGACTCCAAGCAGGAGCAGAAGAACAAGAAGTTCCGCAAGGAGCGTAAGGCTCGCGACGGTTTCATCGCCCTCCTCACTGAGCTCAGGAAAGACGGCAAGATAAACGCCAGCACAAAGTGGCGCCAGATCCACCCACTCATCGAAAATGACGACCGATACAAGGCCATTCTTGGGCAAAGTGGCTCAGCTCCCCAGGAACTATTCTGGGATCTCGTCGAAGAAGAGGAGAAATCCATGCGTGGTGCTAGGAACGACGTGTACGATGTCATTGACGTAGGTAATCCTTTGTCTCGTTCTGTTCTGGTTTGCTAATATCGTAAAGGACGAGCGATTTGATATCACCCCCCAGACCACGTTCGAAGAATTCCATACCGTTATGAAGAAAAGTCGACGAACTGCTAACATTGACCGTGATATTTTATTGGTTCTCTTCGAACGCGTAAGTCCTAAGAAACCTTGTCATCATAGTTTCTTGCAAAGCTAACGTGTGCGCAACAGGCCAAGGAAAAGAGATCTCTGAAGAGATCCGACGATGAGAGGCAATCTGAACGCCAACAGCGGAGGGCAGCTGATGATCTCCGGGCGTACATGAAACGTATGGATCCCCCTATTGCCCTGGATGACACGTACGAGAAGGTCAAGGCTCGCCTTGCGGATACGCCCGCGTTCCAGGCTGTCACATCGGAAGATGCTCGCGTTGCTACCTTCGATCGATACGTGAGGAGACTCCGCGAGAAAGAAGAAGAGGCCGACCGCGATCGCCGCCGCAGACGTGGCCGTGATTCTAGCGAACGCGACATGTACCGTGAGAGACCCAGATCTAGAGGTGAGCGATCTCATCGCAGCAGTGGCCGTGCTACCAGGCGAAGTCGCAGCCCGGAGGTAGACGCGTACGAGGCGGACAGGCGCAAAGCCATTGCTGAGCGTGAGCGGAACCACCGCAAATCAACCATGGCGGAGAGTCTGCTCTCGACCGAACGTGAACGCCGTTTGTCTCCTCCCCCGCGTCGCGAGCGGGAACGCGAACGGGACAGAGACCGCGAGCGCGATCGTGACCGTGATTACGACCGCCATCGCTCTCGCCGCGATGACGACAGTCACTATGATCGCGAGAGAAGAGACAGAGAGGAAGAGCGGGAAAGGCTGTACCGGCGGCGCATAGGATCTTATGACGAGCTCCCTTATGGGGATGAGCGCCCGTCTGGATCCCGACGCCGCCGCGAAGAGGATGAGGAGGACCGACGGGATTCAAGGGACTCAAAGGTACGACGGATCAGCTAGTTCACCACTTTTGAACCAGGCGGCTGACAATGTCGCAGAGAGTGAGGAGAGAGAAAACACCCCGTGAGCGCACCCCCCAACGTGATACTGCACGTCACAAGAACAGGACTCCGCCGCCGGCCACCAAGGACGTCAAGGACACCAAGGAAAAGGAGCCTGTCAAGGACGTTGCGATGAAGGACAAGGAGGAAGTGGCGGTCCATTCTGGATCTGAGGAGGGCGAGATCGAGGAGGACTAGAGTTTCGTCGACGAAGCTTCGGAATCCTTTGGCGGACCGCGGAATGTGACTTTCGAGTACGTATCGAAATCACCAGCCGTCACTGAGAGCCTGATGACCGCAGCGCGTACAGAAAACTGTTATCATCCCTCCGCATCGCGGCCCTCTTCCGCACCCATCTGCAGGTTTTTGACCCTCGGGACCAATCGGCCTGTGGACCAATCACGGGGTTCGCTTCCTTCCCAGGCGGGAACTTTTTAGCTAGTATGTATTTTTTCCTCGTTTTATCTTTACCATAGGTGCATATATTGTTGTCGTAGTAGTTGCCATAAGAAATGAAAAGAAAATCAGATTTGTTTTAACAATGGCCTTTTTGTATTTCATCTTTGTGCTCTAGATCTATGCCTTTTGACATGTTCAAGTACATCTGCGGAGTCTCGCCACAATTCATGTGGGAGACTGACGGCAGTCATCCTGCTTAATCCGTTGCCCCTCAATCTATGGAGTTGGCTGTGTCCCAAATGAATGTGTGGCCAACAAGAATTGGTGGCTCTGCAAAGCGTTTATTCATCCAAACCGAGGGGACTCAGCCACCCTTATCTCTCCATAGGACCAGGCAACAGGGGATAGACTGCCGTCGCCGTTGTTATCCGTCATCGCCAGCGTCGTCCTCGGACGCGCCCATCTCCTCTAAGTCGAAACCATGATCCTGACCGCCGGAAGCGCGCCTCCCCGGTCGCCGCTTATGCCCCTTTTGAACGCCCTTAACGCCTGAGTCGAATACATCATGACGAGGGAAAATATCCTTATGGATGCCCCCTTCAACTCGTCTTGTCGCCATCGTCCAGGAAAAACTGTGCAACGTGTTAATCTCGCTGTCAGAGTCAAAGCCGCATAGAGTTAATCTACTTACGTAGTTGCCATTGGCCTTCTGCTCCTGGTCGAGCTGGGAGTTGCCCTTGTTGATACGAGGGCGGTAGTTGGTTGGGTCGCGACGGAAGGAGACGTCAAGGTTCTTCAGGAAGGTGTTGCAGCCAGTCAGGAGAGATTCGGGCTTGTTGGCGTGGGCGTCGATACCGGGCTTGCCGTCGAAGACGATGACACGGTCGGCGAGGTAGGTGGCCATGATGAAATCGTGCTCGACGATGAAGGCGGTCTTCTTGGCGTGCATGATGAAGCGCTTGATGACGCGAGAAGCAATGATACGCTGCTCGGAGTCGAGGTAGGCGGAGGGCTCGTCGATGAGGTAAATGTCGGCGGGCATGCCGAGGGCAAGGACGATGGCGACACGCTGAAGTTCACCACCGGACAAGTTCTTGACCTCCTGATCGATGAAGTCATCGAGCTTCAATGGCTTGACGACATCGGTCTGGAACTGAGGCGACAAGAATGAGGCCCTGATCTTCTTAAAGAAGAGCTGGCGAACAGTACCCTCGAACTTGGGGGTAATGGTCTGGGGCTTCATGCTGATCTTCATCTCGGGGACAGCGGCCTTGCTGTCGGGCTTGAGAGCGCCAGCAAGGAGACGGCAGAAGGTGGTCTTTCCGGTTCCGTTCTCTCCCATCATGACAATGATCTCGGAGTCGGTGAAGTCACCAGAATCGATGCTTAGCTTGAAGTTACCCATGGATTTCTGCATCTTGGGGTACTTGAAGGCACGAGACTTGTCGTTCATGAACTCATCAGCACCCTCGGAAAGCTTGAAGGTCAGAGATTCGTCACGGAAACGCAAGTTCTCGGTGGGGATGTGACCGTCGAGGAAGATGTTGATACCTTCACGGACGGACTGCGGCAGGGTGACAACACCGTAGACGGCAGGGCGACCGTAAAGAACGCAGATAAAGTCGGAGAGGTAGTCCAGGACTGATAAGTCGTGTTCGACGACAATGACATAGTCGTCGTCGCGGAGCAAGGATCGGATGATACGGGCAGCAGCCAGTCTCTGCTTGACATCGAGGTAGGAAGACGGCTCGTCGAACATGTACACGTCGGCCTTGCGGACACAGACGGTACCAATGGCGAAACGCTGCAGCTCTCCACCGGACAGGTGGTTGATCTCACGATCCATGATGTGGTTGAGCTCCAGAGTATCGCAAACCTCCTTCTTGTTTCCCAAGCTGCTCACAGCATCGATCAAGGCCTGGACGCTCTTCTGGGGGCCCTTGACCGCTCGAGGGATCTGGTCGACATACTGAGGCTTCACGACGGCCTTGAGGTCATCCTCTAGAAGCTTGGTGAAGTAGTCTTGAAACTAGCGAGTTAGTGACTGACAGGGGTAATATTTTCAGTCTTGGGAAGACGTACTTTGCAGCTCAGAACCACGGAAATACTTGATGACATCCTCCCAGTCGGGTGGGTTGTCGTAGCGACCCAAGTTGGGCTTCAGCTTTCCGCTGAGAATCTTCAGAGCGGTACTCTTTCCGATACCGTTCGTTCCAACGAGACCCAAAACATTACCAGGACGGGGCATAGGAAGACGGTGAAGCTTGAAGCTGTTGGCGGAATATCGGTGGGTGACCTGGCTCTCAAGGTTCGTGGGCAAGTTGATGATGGTGATGGCCTGGAAGGGGCACTTCTTGGGGCAGATACCACAACCGATGCATAGTGACTCGGAGAGGAAGGCAATGCGGGACTCGGGGGTGACTTCAATGCAAAGCTTTCCGGAGCGAACGACAGGGCAGGCCTTCTTACACTCCTGGCGACACTTCTTGGGCTTGCACTTGTCGCTGTTGACGATAGCGACACGGGTGAGTTTGTCAGACATGGTGATGGTGGTGCCCGACGGATCGAGGCGGGGTTGACGATGGGATGGTGGGGCAAGATTTTTTTGCGCAGGTTCGAAATTCAAAAAATGAGTAAATGAAGAGGGGGGAACCTCTGCAGGCGGTCGGAAGCGAGGCGAGGACGGATGGGATTGGAGAAAGGCAGAGAAAGCAACAGGACCGGAGAAACGGCGAAGATTGTCGAGGCGTCGCGACCAGGCCTTCTTGGGTGACGGAGGGAAAAAGAATTTGGTGTTTGTTGCAAAGTGGTAAAGGCGAGAGAGAGACGCACGGCTTTGGCACCGAAATACAGCGGTCAGCTAATTTGTGTGCGCCGTCACTGGTTGTGAGTGTGTGAAATGGCCAAGTTTTGGCGGGGCAGTTCCCCTACCCTACCGCCTTGAAATTACCCCGCCAGTGAGGGTTGCCAGGTGTCTTTTCTGTCACTTCGCTTCCAGCCACCGGCCGAAAAGTACCTAGTAGCTAGGTAGTTTCCAAGCACCTGACATTACGGGCCTGGAACGTCCCATGCAAATGTGCCGTTGACAATATTGGCAGGCAACACACCTGTGCACAACTTTGCAAGCAGGCTGCTACCAGGTCTATTTTATCAGCTTAAGGTTGGTTGGTGGATCGCACCAAGGCCGTCTCCGTCTCCGCTTTGCTGCCCATCACGTTTCTTTTTGATCTGAAGAGATGTGGACAACGTTGATACCACTATATAGGATAGGTAGACTGCGGCTTCGTTTTCCTCTAACAATAACGACCCATCTTAGGCTCTAGGGTAAGTAGAGCTCAGGGGGTCTGTTATTCTACGGTGAGGCAATTGCCAACGTTGCCACTTGCGACGGTTCTCATTACCAGACACACATCTAGGGTGTGTATGAGGTCTCAAGCGGTCGTTCTCAGGTGGGCAGATTGGCGACTTCATCTTATCCGAGAGCGAAAAGACGGCAGGCTGCAGGAACATGTCTTCGAGCCATAATGAGGTCATGAACTTATTCCGTGTATCACAGTCTTGATATTTGAGAATGACGCGAATTATGCAGCCTATACCAATATATCTGGAACTATGCTGCCTGTAGTGTTACTGTTGCTAGTTTATCTGCCTCTTTTGACCGTGTGATTCCGTCTAATTTGAGATATAGTCGAACATGAAGAATATAACACAAGCGCATATCGCTACAGGCCTGGTTTTCATATGCGTAATTTGGTAGCCTAGAGTTCCGTCAAATAAGAAGATGGTATTGGAGTGGCAGGTAGCCGGGCTTAGGAACCAGTAACAGTCCCAAAAGAAGCGCCGATGCTTACATTGGATTAACGTCAATGGGGTGTGAGGACGCACGACTGCTAAGAATTTCTGGACATATCTATAGAAGCTGAAGGGTATCAAAGCGAAGGGAATAGGAAGGTTTGCTACACTTCAACGTGAAGATGGTTGAAATGAAGTTGGGTATGTTGACCGGTTATGCAAGGCAGGTCAAGAACTATTGAAAGGCAACGCGAAATTGTTCGACTTGATGTAAGCGTTCTCCACATTCACTACAGGAGCAAATATACCTGCTGCTTCAGTTGAATAGGTTGATGCATTGTCTACATATGAACGGAAACAACCGACTTCAGGTCCAAAAAGATCATGGCGAGAGTCCAACCGCTGATCGCTGATCATTTTATCTTGCAAAACCCAGCGTAGGATTTGCTACGGTCCTCGTGATCACAAAGACAGCCCAAAGTGCCATGATAGATAAAGGTGGTGAGATTCCACGTCTTGAGACTCGGACTTGCGACGACAAGAAACAGCATGTTGCGTCGTCCAAAGTGGGGAAGAGAGACAGGGGCGGGCGGTGAGGTAACCTGGAAAACAGCTGCTAGCGGGGTTCCGAGTCTCGGTGAACTTATGGAACTGGCTGCCCGCTCGCGACGGCGTGTGCAACTTTTGAGGCTGGGAGCCCCACATTCTTCCTCTTCTCCCATTCGCTCATTCACCGCGCCTTCCGCGAACCAGATACACCTTTCGAGATGGCTATCCATGCCTCAGGCAAAAACAACCGACCCTTTTGGCGGGTGATTCAGTGCGGATAGCGCTACAACCACCTGTACCTCACCCGTGCATCCACCTCAATTCTTTCCTGCCTCTCCACCAGTACATTTTCCATCCACCACCACCCTTCACCCGCCAGGCCTACGGACTACCTAGGCACGTCACTTTTCATAACCTTCTTCAATACCTTCTCTGGTTAAAATCAATGGTATTAGCTGCCTGGAGGCCATTTGTTAATGACTTGTAAGTTGTTTCCTCTACCTGGACACCCGCCTTCCAAGGGTCAGCGAGTTTCCCGTCACGAGCCATCAAGCCAGCCTCGTAGCGGCGCGCTCCCATCCTGATACCCTCATCTGCCATGACAACGGAGATCCATGAGATGCCTTGTGTTGATGGAAACGAATTCAATGGATGGTTACGATAACCTGGTGACACGTCACGGTCCTCTGAGGCCGCCTGACTGGCACAATGGCATCGCCATCAACTTTCAGCCTCGTCTCCATCAACCGCGTCCCCGCGATGCGACGGGGTCGAGATCTCCATCAATTACCAGGTTACTGTAGTGATTCTAAGGTGATCTTGGTCGCCGAACCTCACTGACCACGGTCTTTCTTCGCTTCTACTCAAAAGCGGTCAGACATTTGGCTAACGTCGTCCCAACCATAGCAGGCAGCCTCGACTTAGACCATCATCATGTCTAGCCCCCTCGAACCCGGTCCCACAAACGGGTACCGGTCGCCGGAGGGCGGTTCTCCCTCCCCCATAGTCGCTGCCGGCCACCAGAGCGATAGTGACCTCTCAGATATGCACGATAATGCCGCACGCCTCGCCTCATCGTCACCGTCGCCGGATCCCAATGACTTGACCGGATACATGAATGGCGCACCCGACTTCGCCGAAAGCGAGAGCTCTGGCGATGAGAACAACGCCTCTGACGATGCCGACTTCGATATGGACGACGACGTGGCTTCTGTTGCCCAAAGCGACGGGGCTGGCGACGTCCACTCGAGCTCTAACGATTCCCAGCGGCCCACGAAGCGGAAAGCCCCTGCTCGAGAGGATGATTTCATTAAGGCAAATCCAGAACTCTACGGGTTGAGAAGAAGTGTATGGTTGATGCTTGCTCCAATTGACCATGCCGTGAGCTGACTTCACTTCGCAGTCCCGCCCGACGCAGCAGCGCAGAATGGTACGTAGGATTCGATGCTTGCCAGGCTCTCTCGCTGACAGTTTGGGAATGATAGGTCGATTCTTCTGATGATTCCGACTCTGATGTGGTTCCAACTAATCGAAGAGTGGTGAAGAGAAGACGCGTTGAGACATCGAGACAATGTGAGCATCAACCCTTTCGACTCCTAAAGTCATCAATATCATCAGTTCTGACATGTCGCAGCTTCCAAACGAGGTACACCTGCACGACAACCGTCCACGAACTCGGACTCGGACTCTGATAATTACGGTGGTGCGCGCGCGAAAAGTCTGCAAAAAAAGGCACGTCGTCAGCGTGAGGCCCAACCAAGCGCGCTTCTTGCGGAGAAGCGTTGGTCGAGCAGGCGGGCGGCGCAAGTACAACAGGGCGCCTATGAAGAGAGCGATGTCGACGAGGAGGATGACGACATGCTTACGCCCAATTACTACGCGGCAGATGTTGTCGACGACTCCCCATACATCGATAAGGTTCTCAGACACAAGCTGAAGGACGGCCTTGAGCTCAGCTGGAGCTCAGCCAGAACCGACTTCGAATACTACATCAAATGGCAGGGCAAGTCACATCTGCATGACACTTGGGAAACAGCAGAAACCCTGCGCAGCATGCGAGGCTATCGTAGGGTCGAGAACTATTTCAGAATCATCGTGGAGCATGAGCTCCTGATTCGGTATGGTGAAGATATCCCACCTGAAACGAAGGAGCAGTTCTTCCTCGACCGCGAACGCGCCGAAGAAGCCTTGGAGGACTACACGAAGGTGGACAGGGTCGTCTCTATTCGAGACGGTGACGATGAGACAGAATACCTTGTCAAGTGGAAGGGATGCTACTATGACGAGTGCACGTGGGAAGTTGCGTCTGCTATCAGTGCAGATTTCCAGGACAAGATTGATCAATTTTTGGATCGATCTTCTCGTTCGTGGGTCTCGGATCGCAAGGAGTCAAACCCGGATACTCGCACAAGGATGACCAAGCTCGAATCGCAACCCGACTTCATCCAAAATGGCGAACTGCGCTCATTCCAGCTCAGGGGCTTGAACTTTTTGTGCCTCAACTGGACTCGCGCCAACAATGTCATCCTTGCTGATGAAATGGGTCTCGGGAAAACTGTGCAGAGCGTATCGTTCCTCAGCTGGCTTCGTAATGAACGCGAGCAAGAGGGACCTTTTCTCATCGTTGCCCCTCTGAGTGTCATTCCGGCATGGGGCGACACCTTCGACAATTGGTCCCCAGACATGAATTACGTCGTGTATCTCGGCAACGAGGCCTCCCGCAGTACCATCCGTGACAACGAGCTTATGATCAATGGCAACCCGAAGAAGCCAAAGTTCAACGCCCTCATCACGTCATATGAGATGATTCTCCAAGACTGGCAGTTTCTTCAGCAGATCAAGTGGCAAGCACTTCTTGTGGACGAGGCCCATCGTTTGAAGAACAAGGAGTCTCAACTCTACGCGAGACTCGTCAGTTTCGGTGTGCCTTGCAAAATCTTGATTACCGGCACCCCCATTCAGAATAACCTGGCCGAGCTGTCCGCACTGATGGACTTCCTCAACCCTGGCAAGGTCGTCATTGACGAAGAGTTGGAGGATCTTGCGGGCAATGATACGCAAGAAAAGCTACAGGACCTACACAAGTCGATCGCCCCTTACATTTTGCGACGCACGAAAGAGACAGTTGAGTCAGATCTTCCGCCGAAGACAGAGAAGATTATCCGTGTTGAGCTTTCGGATGTGCAGCTGGATTACTACAAGAACATTCTCACGAGGAATTATGCCGCGTTGTCAAGCGCAACTGGCCAGAAAAACTCGCTGTTGAACATCATGATGGAGCTAAAGAAAGTCAGCAATCACCCATACATGTTTGCCGGTGCCGAAGAGAGAGTACTCGCCGGCAGTACCCGTCGAGAAGACCAGATCAAGGGCCTCATCGCCAGCAGTGGAAAAATGATGCTTCTCGACCAGCTCTTGACAAAGCTAAAAAAGGACGGGCACAGAGTCCTCGTTTTCAGTCAGATGGTCAAGATGCTCGACATTCTCAGCGACTACATGGCACTCAGAGGCTACAAGTTTCAACGTCTCGACGGCACCATCGCCGCCGGTCCCCGCCGCATGGCCATCAATCACTTTAATGCTGAAGACAGCGACGACTTCTGCTTCCTTCTATCCACCAGAGCAGGTGGCCTGGGTATCAACTTGATGACGGCCGATACTGTAGTCATCTTTGACTCCGATTGGAACCCCCAGGCTGATTTGCAGGCCATGGGACGCGCGCACCGTATCGGCCAGAAGAAGCCCGTCAGCATCTACCGCTTGGTGTCAAAGGAGACCGTTGAAGAAGAAGTGCTCGAGCGCGCTCGCAACAAGCTTTTGCTCGAGTACCTGACTATTCAAGCTGGCGTAACTGATGACGGCAAGGCCTTCCGTGACGAGATGAACAAGAAGGGCCTCAAAATTGACGGACCCAACTCTGCCGAAGACATCCAGCTTATTCTCAAGATGCGCTCGCAGAAAATGTTTGAGCAAAGCGGTAACCAAGAGCGTCTTGAACAACTTGACATCGACTCCATCTTGGAGAATGCCGAAATCACTAAGACCAAGGTAGATGACAAGATGAATCTCAGCAGTGGTGGTATTGACTGGGACAATTTCATGCAATATACCGACGTGAAGGTGGATGACTTGGCCCTTGACTGGGACCAGATTATTCCCGCTGAGGAACTTGCCGTCATCAAAGCCGATGAAGAGCAACGGAAGAACGAGGAGTACGTGGCGAAGGTCGCTGCCGAGAGCGCTCCCCGGAGAGCGGCAATGAAGAATCGAAATGAGACGGACAGGTCCGACCGCCTCGCGAAGAAACGGCAGAGAGAGGAACAACAACGCCAAGAGGCCGAGGAGCAACGTGCCCTGCTATCGGACCCCAAGCGCCCACTTAATGAGAAGGAGACCCGAAATCTTCTCAAAGCTTTCTTCAGGTACGGCTCTATGGATGACCGCGGCGACGAGATCGTGCAGGAAGCACGCCTCGCAGAACGCGATCGCGGTTTTCTCAAGTCGATCATGGATGATTTTGTAAAGAGATGCGAAGATGCGCTCAATGACAATAACACGCGTCTAATGGACGACGAGCGGAAACTTGGCAAGTCGTTGACAAAGAAGGACAAGAAGGCTGTCTTGGTTGATTTCGGCGAGGTCAGGAAGATGAATGCTGAGACTGCGGTCGAACGTCCTCAACAACTTCGCCTGCTGAGGCAAACCATACGGAAGAGCGATGACTTCAAGACATTCCGTCTCGCTGATGCGACCAAGGCTGCCCACTATTCATGTGAATGGGGCGCGCGAGAAGATGGCATGCTCCTGGTTGGCATTGACAGGTACGGATTCGGGGCTTGGACTCAAATCCGGGACGATGCCACGCTGGATATGTCGGACAAATTCTTCCTTGAGGAACATCGCATCGAGAAGAAGGAAGAACGAAACAAAGCGACTGAAAAGGGAGTCAACTCCCCAGGTGCCGTACACCTCGTTCGTCGTTCGGAATACCTGCTCTCTGTGCTTGCGGCCAAGCACTCCAGTGACCCCTTGGCTCATAGAACTGTCGAGAATCACCATCGCAATAACAAGCGATTGGCGAACGGACACCGTCGAAGCGACGTTGGCAGTGGCGCGGCATCTCCTGCTCCACCGGCCCTCAAAAAGACCGGCTCACATCGGGACAGAGAACGCAGCCACGCTGATCATCACCGCAGCCGCAGCAACGCTGACGAGAAGGGTACGCCACGGCCGGACTCGAAGAGGAAACATTCAGGCCATGACGAAGGCCGCATTCCAAAGCACCGGAGAACGGACGAAGCCCGGCGGACCAAGACTAATGGAGATGAGCAACAGTCTCCTCGAGCTGACAGACCAAGGCATCGCGATGAGGCTGAGCGGAGTATCAAACATCGTCGCCCAGAGGACCACCGGCATGGCGATGACCGACGCCGGTCGAGCAACACGCCGCGAGCAAATCAACCAGATAATGAGCGTCGCAACCAAGCCCTCCACCGACTCGATCAACTCCGGAAGATGGGTGATAACAAAGAAGAACGTGAGAAAGACGCGGATGCAATGCTGTGGTACTTGCTGAAACCAGTTCGAGCAAACTTTGAGGCGATTCTTGTCACGACAAAGGAGAGAATCAAGTCTAGTAAGGAACGCGCTAGAATATTTGGCGAGGAGTTGGTTGTGATTGGCAACTTCTTGGATCGCGAGTTCGTCAAGGAGCGAGACCATGCGCTCAAGAATCGCTTCTGGTACGTCTATTCCGCCAGCTATCCTACGTCCCAGGCAGAGCTAACGTGTATCTAGGGAATTTCTAGCGAATCTGTGGCCTGTTGACAGCACCAGCAACGAAGTAACCGGTGACCGGCTGAGCGCCATGTATAGAGTCCTACGGGACAGAGAAGTGAAGAAGCACAACGGAGATAAGCCGACAGCCGCGGCGGCGAATGGCACCGCAGCGGCTTCCTAGGATTCGCATTCATAAAAGCTCGGATTGGGAGACGTTTTTCAGTTTTGCGCATTCTCGATCCAGTCACGATACGTGTTTAATTTCAGCATCGGCATGGCGTTTTCGGTACTAGGTGGGAAAGGCATTTTCATTGTGGCTGAGGGAATGATAAGATAAACTACATACCCGGACTTGCATGGTACAGGACGGACTCGTTTTTGGAGTTTTGCGAAATCATCATGTCTCACCTTCTGCGTTTGAGTTTTGGCGAGACGAGGACACACAAACTGGTCCCGCTCTGTTCGCTGCGTTGACGAAGGCGAGCCTTGCTGGCTGGCTCCGGGTTGGTCACATGACGTCGGCCTTGTCCATGTGCGAGCCGCGCAGTCTGGTTGGTCGCGGCGTAGTAGACTGGAGAGCTTTGTCCCCACGGTGTTGGCTTATACTCAGGGTCGGTCACACCAAAATGAGATACGGCTCTTGTCTGATATATCCAGCGCAAAGGGATGGATGGGCTTCCATGTTCGTAATAGAACATTCACACAGCGAAAAGAAGAGAGTCGGCACCGAAACGAGAGCAATGGCCTTGATGTGTACGGTTATTTCGGTGGTCAGAATGCGAGCGCCCTGATCCGTGAGCATAATGCGCAGGCCCGCGCAGGTGGTTTTATCTATGCCGAAGTATACTAGCCAGGCTCGAGTGGGTGTGTGTGGGAAGACATGTTCTATGTACACCGTTTACAGACCAGATAGCACATCAAGACGAGACTGCGGCGTCAGAACAAAGCCTTGCGAATCACTTTTGATACCCTTGAATGTGCATCTGGAACAGTCGGCGACGCCCAAGTCTCGGTGGTTCGCGCCACACTGACTTTATTCCCTGGAAATTCGTGCCGGGGCTTTCTCCCCCTTAGTCCGCGGATCAACTCATACCGGTACCTACGTCTACCAGACGGTGGGATCCGACCAAGTCAGCGAGCATGGTGTCCGCCGCGACTTTCTCCACGCTATCAGTCATTAAACACCATCACGAAGAGATGTATCAGAACGTAAGGTATCAAGAGACACAGGGCATCCCGCGCAATGTGGTATATTAATGATCATGTCCGTTCTATGTCGGACTCGGGCCACCTCTATCCCACCATTGATCTCGCCGTCTCGGGGGTAGACTTTTCCCAGTGTCCGCTCGCCCCAAACGAAGCCCTCGCTTGTGGAGCCCACATAACAGCTTGTGTATGAGCATTTTAAGCTCAGTGACCGCTGCTTTATACAGATGGGCAGATACTGAAATGGGTATGTACAAGATAAGTAATGCGAGACGTAATCCATGCCAACTCCGTTCGTGATAAGATAAATCTCCGTAGACGGTCCCCTGCGTTGCGTGGCCCGAACTCTTCGGTACCTACGGGTCGCCGCCTTCTATGAATATGAATAACAAAACGCGATCAATGCCGAGAGTTCATGTCATGACGACTCTCCCATAGCTGCAATCAGTCCATCAAGGCTTCCATGCCTCGGGGAATCGACTCGGGGGATATCGTGTCGGCCGACTTGCGTCGGATATGCACAGGCGTCATTGGGCGTACATCGTTGCTGTCTCCAGAACTAGGTGACGACTTTGGCCGTTTCAAAAGTGACGGCCTCGACATCTTCTCAAAAGGTCGTGTGGACGATGGACTCTCTTCCTTTTGTCCCTCGTCATCGTTGTTCTCCGCACGCTTGTATATAAAACTTTGTATAGGCTTCTGAGCCGGTCGCAAGGGTGGAAGCTGGGATTGAAGCTTGTCTTCAACATATTTTAGGTAGTGCTGGCTGTCCAATTTGCCAGCCAAGGTTTCTTGTGGCATATCGGCAAGTTCGCGGTTCTTCTGCGTCTTGAAAGTCTGTGTGACGCTGTTCTTGGGGGGGTTCGTGGCTTTCTTGTTGGATTTACGGGGCTTCTTTGCAGGCGCCTTCTTGACTTTCTTGAATGCCGCGTCGCTCCCTGGAGCAGCAGCCTGCTGGCCACCAAAGGAAAGCTTGCTCTGCTTCGCCTTGAGACCCTTCTTCGCAGCCTCGGCAGCCTTGATCTTCGGGCTGGCGGTGGGTGTCGGGATGCTCTGGACCGGGTCGATGAGCTTGCGCTTCCTTGAATCCGACGTAGTGCTTGGCATAGACTTGGACGGTGAATCAGGCGTAGGCGTAGGCGAAATGAGCTGCACCTCGAGATTGTCCCTGCTTAGTCTGTCCTGGCGCCTCCGCTCCTCTCCCTCGCTGAGATAGGCCGACTGGTCGCCTTGAGGCACGTCGAAACGGGGCAAAGCAGCCCAGTGAGCCACGTCATCGCACTTGCCACGAACTACAAGGTCCCAACAGTCTTTAAAATCGTTGTGTTGTGGCTCCGAATCCGTGTTAATCCATGCAGTGAAGCCATCTCTGCGACTGCGCGTGACTTGACACAGCTCCTTCACGAGCCTCCGCACGCCAGGAATTTTGAGGCTGGTGCCAACAACAATGACCGCGTCAGGACGCGACTTCAAGTCAACACTCGACACTTTACCAATTGCTTCTTCGTCCGGGTTGAATTCGTTGTAAAGCACCATCCTGGGACGTAGGCGGCCAATACCGTGACTTCGTCTCTGCTCAAACTGCGTGCGGAGTTGGTCGATAGTCTTGCACTCTTCACACAGTGGAGCCTCGTGGCCCACGAAAAGCTCTGTTTTCAGCGGCTGAATGTCGGTGCACTTTGAGCAGACCATATGGTCGACGCTTCCGTGCAGCTGGATAGTTTTGGGCCAAGGACCCTTGACGTTGAGCGGCACGTTCGTCTTCAAGGGTTCCATGTTTGTCTCGATACAGTCAACGTTCTGGCTATAAAGACGAAGGAGGCGGTTTTCAGCGGCCAGCGACGCCAGCAGGTGGTGGAAGGGCGTGGGCTTGGCGGCCTTGACCATTGTAGCCAGGTCGCAAATCATTTTGTGGAATTTTTCGGTAGAGGAGTCATGTTTGTAGACCGAGGCGTCGAAAAGGTGCTTGCCTGAGCCCTTGACCTTGTGCTCATTCGGTAGTGTCGCAAAGAGTCCAGTCTTGGATCGAAAATCGGGGATGCCGGCCGAAACTGATATTCCAGCGCCTGCAATGACGACAATCTTCTTGCGCTTCTTGAGCGCGGAAACTAAACGCGCCAAATTTCCATCGTCTTCTTTACATTCGCCCAGGTTCAGGTACTCTGTGGTGCGCTCTTTGGGAGGCGTGACTTTACGCCGCTTTCGGGCAGGCTGACCATCAGTGGCTTCGCTGGCATTGACATTGATGGAGTCGGCAGCGTCGTCGAGCTTGATCACGGGCACACAGTCGTCAGTCGCCTCGAGCTTGATTGGTGATTGAGCGCCTGAGGGCATTGAGGAGGTGGGTGACGGGTATCGTTTGGACGCGTCGAGAGCGACTTCTGGCGATGAGGGTATTGAGGGTGATTTTGACAGCACCGACAGAGGTGAAGAAAGAGGCGAATCCGAGGGAGATGAGGGCTGGTGATGCGCGTCGACGGCCATACTTGAGGAGGAAGGTGTTGCGTCCATTTTGATGTCGGTATCGGTGGTGGTCGGGGATGGAGGAGAGAAGGAAAAAAATATCCGGGACAAGATTTGCGGGAACATGGGCAATGTATTCTACACCATGTCCATTGTTCGACGTTTTCCAGGACTATGAGCTTCTTTCTCCGGGGGTGGGTTGAAAGGGTTTTCGTTGTTGGCGGGAAAGTGAGAAGAAGCGTCGTTGAAGAAGAACAAAGTGTGGAGAGCGGACGGGCGAGGGTACCTTAACAAGTACATAGCCGTAGCAGCGTCTGCAAGCAAACGTACATGGAAGGGGCACAGAGGGAGAAGGGGGCACGGGGGGTCTCCGGGAGGAGAGGGGAGCGGACGTGACTTGGAACAGAGGAAGCGAGAGGAGGCGGGCCAGAGCTGGGCCTGAAGTGCCGTCAACACAGGTCAGGAAAAGGCCGAACAGCGGTGGCAGCAGATCAGATCCAGTCAGGGCCGGCGCGGCAGGAGGGTGCGGGCGGGCGAGTGGGCTAGCAATTACCTAAGGTTAGGAGCCAGAGACGGGAGAGCAAAAGAGAGAGGGAGAGGGAGAGGGAGGGAAAGAGAAAGAGAGCGCGCGTGCGAGAAAGGTGGGAGGGAGACGGGCAACACGGGGGGAGGCAGAAAGGGTGGCTAGTGCTTTGCTGCTGAAGTCTGGGTTCGGTGCGCACGCGCTTCTTCTGTTTTGGTTCCAGTCTCCAAAGAGTCGCTTAATTTCCCATTGGGTCCGGTCAAAAAGTCGACGGGAGTTCAGCATTTTACTCTCGGCTGCTCCTGCTCCTGCTTCTGATTCCGAAGAGTTGTTGCTCCTAGCAATTACCTTACTCCACTCCATGTACCTTTCCGCCTTCATGCGTGCTCGAGGTACATCAGAGTGGCCCATGCACTCCGGCCTCCCTCCGGCCTCCTTCGCCCCCTCTCGTTGGTGTTCGTTCCCCTCTTCTTCAACTCACTTTGTCATGCGGCATGTCAAATATGAACAAGAACGAGGCTGACATGGTACAGGATCACAGTGTGTTTTCCGCTGTCTTTCGACGCTTCCCTCTCATGGATGCTTATTCTGTATTACTGAAGGGCGCTCGCGGGTCTCTGAAATGTTGATTGGATAGTGACATCAGTAAAGAGTAGAGGCGGCAGTAGACATGAGGTAAAAGGAAGCGCATCACTCCCCTGTACGTCCGTCTCCTTTTTTGTTCGTCACTGTATGAAAAACAAAAATGACTCGTTGGGTTTCTCTGACTTTGTTACTCTATCCCAGAGAGAGAGCTACCTTTGGAGGGCATTCGGACAATGTTCACCCACTGACCTCTACTAGATCCAGTCGGAGCTACATGAAAGCCTTGCTCAAGTCAATCGACTGTTCCTTGCTCGTTCTGATATTTTTATTTATTGGGTCATCTATTACCGAATTCGAGACAATGGAAGGGAAGAGGTAGGCTTCGAGAGCCACGCGTTGGAATAAGCCTACGGCGGCTGTCTTCGGTCTGTCAGTGACCTGTCGATCCAGCGGTGAGCTGCAGCAACACACCTTAGACGGATACACCACAATATATCTCATCCACTCATGGCTACATGTGGTTCGAGTACCACCGCGACCGTGAATGAAGTGCATCCCCAGCGCTATCTGCATCTGTTGTAGTGATTGAGTTATTACTTCCACGAACAGTGCTATGTGTGATCGGCAAATCTCATCTCATCTCCCCCCGCGAACAGAGTTGACGAAACCGACGTCATTCTGTAGACGCCGAGGACCCGGGGAAACCAACTAAATCCAACCTTGCCAACAGGTCCTTGAGCTTAGATGGAAGCGAGCGGCTGTGACCGGTTGGCATCTCATTGCAAGTTACCATTGGTCTCCGTAGGTCCTCGAGCGGACAATGCTCTCGTTTTCATCCTGTTGCGGCCACCGTCCGTAGACACAACACGTCGGCGTGCAAGGCGGTCGGCTGAAACGCGGCCGAGTCGCGGGGGGCCAAAAAGTGACAAGAGCACAACACCAGTGCATCCGCACGCACAGGGCGGGCGAGCCGGACGGGATGGACGCCCGTTGCCCGGGAACACTGACCTTCTCTGCCCTGCCCGCTTGTCCACGTATGCCCGTCCTTGGCCCCCTGTCACGATCGATGGGGGGGCGCGGCCCTCCTCAGGTTGCAGGGATCATTGGACGGACGTCACGGGGTCCAACTTCCCCACAGCGTTCAACATTGGGGTGCCAGGTGCAACTTGCAATTGGGGTCTTCACACAAGCCACACCATACCAGCCACACATAACAGTACAACTGAAGGCACCTGCAGGCCTTTGAGATACCTAAGTTGGCTTAGCGCCATGGTGGGATTTCTCCACTTCTCCTTACCTCTATTTGGGCGTGAGGTGAACTTGAGGCTGACCATGGTCCACCTAGCGATTATCAACCTACATGCTTTTTGCTCCAATTTCCTCTCAGCCACACCTTAGAGCGCCTCTTGCTCATTTACCCAAGCACCCTCCAAGCCATCAAGCCAGCACACCGGCAATTCACAATTGTCAAATCTCATTCAAGGGCTCGCGTGCCAGCCACTGTATGAAACGGCAACTTTTCTCTCTCTGGCTCTCAAGATGAGCTTCTGCCAGCTTCTTGATCTCTTGCCTTAATCCACCCCTCCAGCCTCGCCCTATCTCCGTGGCTGACGCCCTGAGTTGTGTTTGCTCGCAGGCCCGATATCTCGGAACCAACACACGCACACATGACCGAGGAGAAGATGCCACTCATGCTCGAAAACGGCATGGATGAGGCCATGCAGGTCGACCAGCTCGACGTTGATGACTTATTTGGTGACGGCGTCAGCCTGTCTCTTCACACGGCACGCCCTCCTACAAAACAGCTGCGCCAAAGGATTGATGAGCTGCGGACCCGCGGCTGCTGCCAGTGAGGACTATCCCCTAATCATGCACAGCGTACACAATTTCTCACAATGCTCGTAGGGGAGTAGCATGGTCTAGATCCGGCGCAATCGCCTCCATTTCACCAGATGGAAAGACACTGGAAGCCAGGTTCCTACGGTCTCACCCCGACGATGGCGAATGGGGTCTCAGTGAGCCCACAAAGGTTGATCTCATCAGTATTAACCCTTCTAGCCCCATAATCCACCTCGCCTGGGCCTCGACAACGAACCCCGAATTAGCCGTCATCGACGCAACTGGCCGAGTTGCTATTCTAACTTATTCCATCACTCTGAATCGACCTTTCGCAACACGGAAATGGGACCATGACCCCTCTGACGACCTCCACGCCATTGTCGGAAGCTACTGGCTACCCCTTGCTCCTCAGAGCAAGCAGGTGAGTCAAGCCCTCCTTGTGGCCATTCCACCTAGCTGATTGACTGGTCAGTACTATGTGAGCCATGGACCGGCTGTGAAAGACGGCAACCAGTACAGGTACGAGAGCTCGTTCGTACATGCTTTCGGTCCGTGGCACCCGAATCCATCTAAGAGCGCTCTGTTGTGTGTGACGACAAATGGACATCTGAAAATGTTCTGGGCCCAGAACAACAACAAAATTGAAGAAACCTCACTAGAGCTTGAGAGCGTCAACTCGTCGGACGACTTGATCACACATGCAGCACTGCATAGTGACAAGAGAAAGTATATCCCATCCCTGTGTTAAAATTTAACTAACACCATGTAGGCAACCTATGGGTTGCCTTGGCCACCACCAACAAGCAACTACGAGTAGTGAGAGTTGGCATTCACTGGGGACTGCCGCAATCTCAATCCGATAACAAGCCGCCGCCGGGAAGTCAAGCTCTTAACCCTACCTTGCAGGAGAAACACGTCGCCACCTCCAGCTGGTTACCCAGCGGCCCCTCCACAACACCAGTAGACTCAGCAGCGACCCAACTGACACACCTAGAGATTCTGCCGTCGACTATTGGCCCGGACGGCCAGGGTTGGGTCCCTCTCGTTATCCTCACAGTTCGCACTTACGTGCCAACACCCAATACCCCCTATCAGGAGACGCAAAGTATCATCGACAAGTGGGAAGTCATCAACGACCAGCCTCAAAGCCTCCATCCTGCCTTTGAACAGCTTGGAAGTCGCAGGAATAGTACAGGATCGGCCCCGGCTGTGAGTCACTTGACTTTGATATGTGAAATTCCCGTCTAACATCGTTCAAGCCCACGTCTCGACTCAAAAAGTGCGATCCCGTGGTGATAAACAAGGCCGTCATTGGTCTTCATACCCTTCAATACAGCAAGGTTGTCTGCCTAGCATTCAGCGATGGCTCAGTGGAATATCGCGACAGGTTTTCACTGCAGGAAATCTACAACGAGAGGAACCTCGATAGAGTCATGACGTTGAATCAGGTGGGCTTCACTTTTCAGGATGATTCGCCATGTAAGCCCAACTTATGCAAGCCGTCTAGTCCATGGAGCTGACAAGATGCCCTAGGCTTACAAATGATATTCTCTCCCACCAACTGTTCCGTGGTCAAGGTTCAGGATGATGGCAAGGTCAAGTGGAGTAGACTTCACTATCCATTAGGGGATACAGGAAACTCCAACCAAGACGGTATCTTACCCCATCCCGCTCATATCCTCCTGCCCTTGGCTAAGAAGAAGTAGCGCCATATGCTGCCACCTTGGCAGCCCTGACAGTAGCCGCGTCCACGGCGACATTTAATAACATCAATTACGACGACATACTGGCGGTCGCTCGACCTTTTGCGAACAAGAAGCGTACGTTATTCCAGTCGCTGTTTAAAATGCGTCACTAAAGTTTGCAGGCTTCACATTTGACTGGATCAGCGAGATTGTGCGCATGCTCAAGGTCCCCATCGACTACTCAGAGGACACCCACCACGACAGTCTCGTACGAAACAGTTCGCTGCAAATGTGTCTCAGCATCCTAAACCACCTCGGATACAGGGGCATGTTCCAACCCCGGACCTTTGACGGCAAGTTTGCCATGCTGGCCCTCAATGTTCGCAACGTCGTAATCCTCATCACGATCGCGAGTAATACTCCGGTCAACATCCGTGAGAAACTAAGCCCGCTCGACGAGCACGAGGTCGTCGACGCGCTCGCGGGGTGCGCAAAGTGGTCCCTCGACCTTTTGGCTTGGCTCACCGACTCGCTCTTCGCCCTCCTCGACGACCCGCAGTTCCTTGCCCTCCTCGCACCGCAGCGCTTCTCCGAGATGACCGCCTACCTGCAATCGCGCTCCGACGTCTCCCTCCACCTCCTCCTGTGCTCCTCCGCCCGGGGCTTCCTCTCCGCCGTCTGCCGCCGTATCTTGCACCTCGAGATCCTCTCGAACCGCGCCATCGAGTTCTACGAGCGCCGGGCCGCGATGCACAACGCCACGGACCCGTCCCCCCAGACTAAAGGTCTGCACGTCGTTCTCTACAAGGCCTATCAGAAGATGCAGCGAGTCACCTCGACCAGCATCATCAAGGTGCAGGAGTTTGACCGCCTCCTGACCGTCCTCAACAACGATATCCGCTCCGCCTACCAGAGCTCCCTCGCGTCCCTGGCGAGCAAGAACCCCGCCACCGGCGGGCAAAAGGCCGTGGACGCGCAGATCAAAAATGCGCAGAACCACTGCGAGCTCAACTTGCTCCTCGCGTCGTCGCCGCCGCCCGCGTTTCTCGGCGTGCTGCTCAAGTTCTTCAACACGGACCTCAGGGCCTACCGCGGGCTGGCCGACCCATCCAAGCTCTTCTTCTCCGACTACGATCTCCTCGAGGTCGATGACGACCGCCGAACGCTAGCTACGCGAAAGGCCAAGAGCCGATTCATTGACGTCTTTAAGCGCGTCGAGCTCGTCGGCCCGTCTCCTACTCGCGGCGGCGGTAGCGGCAGCGGTAGCGGCGGCAAGGACGCCGAGGACGCCAAGACGCCGCAGTGGAGGCGCTGCGTGAGATGCTCAGCCGTTATGGAGGACGTGTTTGGCTCAAGGCCGGGCTTCACGTTTGTGTTGTCGCAGCAGAGGAAGTGTTCCTGTGGCGGTCACTGGGGGCTTTTGCCCAAGGGTTCGCTCATTAGTTGAGAACACGATTGATGGAGGTGCTAAAAGTTTGGGGTAGTACAGTCACAAAGAAGTTTCAATGAGATTTGAAAAAGGCGTGTTGAATACATTCGCCGTCGTCCAAGGTATGGGAGAATCAGTGTAGGGTAGATGGCCTAATTGTCATGGCTTTGGATGCCAGCCTCTCTTGGGTATACAATGAGTTCTCTTCATAGCTTACAGCAGAAGCTTGAAGAGTACTATGATATTGTGAGGTTGCCAACTGTCAGGGACAGCAGACAAAGGTAGGATATCTACCAAGCAAGGCAAAGTAAACATTAATTGCAGTAGCGCTCATCGCCTGCCATCTTTTCGCGTTGACGCCGCCGATGACCTGCCATCTGCCCACTGATTGGCAGTTGATGTGTGACCTCGAGGTTTTCTACAATCCAAGACGCACTCCGACACCCTTGACACGCAAAACGATCAAGAAGAAGGGACAGCTTCAACATGGCAGCGGCGCAAAGCAACGGTGGAAGCATGTGTGATCAAGGCAAGCACTCAGCCGAAATGAACCCACCGCTCACCACGGCTGGTTCTTCAAACCAGAGCGAGAGACGGGGGGTGTGTCGACTTCCGGCCTGCGGCAGATGGGAGAATGAGGAGGCAGCGATATCACTTCGAGGTCGGTCTCGAGCACAATCCCATGAAATAGCCATCCACGGTCAAACTGATATTCCTCCGCTATCCCTGACGGAGTAGTCCGGCACTGCCCTTGAGGAGATCTGACCAGTTTCCCTCGTCTACGAGAGTTCATTCAGGGAGGCACTGAAGCCTACCCAATATTGCATGGCTTTCCAGGCATAACACTGCTAGTTCCCAAGAGTATAATGTACGCGTGGGTTTCAGGACTCAAACGGCCCCCTAAACAGCCCAGCTGGCAACAGGCCAGATCGTTGACAGACGTCGGACTTTTTTGCTTCTCGGCAACACTCGGGCAGCAAGGTCCTCCATAAGGAACCGGTTGGCTGGATGGCAGGCGAGATTGCTATTCGTGCTTTCATCGCGGTGCAGAGTCCAGATCCGATGTTGATTGCGAATAAGATTGACACCGGGACCGGGGAGACGTAACCCTGAGATGTCCAATATCCGCGTTCCGTTAGCTTCCATACACTGGGAAGCCGGGCAGCGTATTCCACCCATGGTATACGCCTGGGGTCGATGCCAAGGCAGCGTTCGCGTGTTCGCGGTAGGGACAGGATATGCTATTGCCTCGAGATCCGAACATGCGTGGAGCGTGGCCGTGAAGCCCGATATTGTAAGTTGGGGAGCGAGCAGCGACTACCGCTGTGACTAGCAAGTTTGCGAGCGCAGGGTACGGTCAAAACGAGCTTCCTCTCGGAACACAAGATTCGAGTGTTACAGAGCTTAGCTTGCGCATCTGCAACGCGTGTGATTTAATTTCACCTCCCGGCCAGTCAGCAACTCGTAGTCCAATCACCATTGATGCAGTCAAATCTCCGCAAGTTCCCTAGACACTGCCATGATTTAGCCCGAGACGGTATAGCGGTGTGTTCTCTCTAGATAAGAAGAAGAGTCTGTGTGCTCTGGGCTGCCCGCGACAAAGAAGACCAAGCTCTCATCAAACCTGTGTGGTAGACGGTTATCACGCTCAATGGATGGCTCCGAGCAGAGGCAAGTGTATCTGCACATGGGGGCGCAATTCCCCCGTTGGTAATGTCATTACTGACGAGATAATCAAGCACTAGTCTTGTCAAGGTACTCGCTGCCTGCAGGAGCCAGAAAGGGTGTGAGGGTCTAGGCCAGGCACTTTGGAGGCGGAGCTCAGTATTATTTCCTGGTGCGGATCAGGAGTTTTGGTCGAATGACGTGACAAGTTGCCCGGAGGTGGTTCCCGGAGGTGGTATTGGAACCCCTTTAATCCGGGGAGATAGATATCCTGGTAAATCATTATATGACGAGAAGAATTGATCAATATAAACTGGGCTGGAACCACTGGCCAACCCTGTTGGTGGGCTGTATGAGCTCCCTCTCTCCTGGAGAGAATACAGACGTGGGCCGCCGTGGGGGATAAGGCAGCTCAATCTGAGCACGGTCTCTGAGCTGATGCTTCTCGAACTCTATTGCCATGCCTTAGCAGTCCGACTAACAGCGAATCTACGAGGTAAATGCGCACTAGTTGGTCGTGTTGCAAAGTGCTTGCCGCAAAGAAGGTGCAGCGCCGATCGTGGTGGTGGTTCTGGAAGGCGAGCGAAGGTGTGCGAACAGACTGTAGGTCGACGGAAGTTAACAAACGAACGGCCGGGGGAGGCTTGGTGCAGCCGATGGTACGCCAGTCTATGTGGGACAGATTGCAAGGCGACCTGACAGCCCCTGCAGGCCGAGATGAAGCATTGGCGATGTGGCGAGGTGGGTGCAGGCACCAGGTTTTTAACTCAGGGTGTGCGCGTCGGAGTATTTCTGTATCAAGGAAAGCTACACCTAGTGTAATATCAGGCAGAGTAGCCGCAAGTCGTGTACATTACGGATACACTCGACCAGTCTGCCAAGCGAGGAGCGAGCATGGGACAGATACAAAGCCAGTTTGTCGTTGGTTCCAAAGCAGCTCCGACAAGTTACAACAGAGGGACACAGATTAGCAGGAAAACCACTGAGCCATTTCACAGGCATTAGGCGGAGGGGCGGACGTGTGAGGGACCATAGGATTGGTGGCAGGCACAGAATGAAGGCGGAAAGCGCATCCCCATAGGCTGGCGTCGGTGATGGGAGGTGAGGTGTTGAAGTTGCGTGAACCAGCGTGTGGTTGCTCTGTTGGTCTCGGTGGACAAGGAGGGATGATGGGATGGAGATTGACGGCAGGGGTTCAGAAAAAGCAAAGAAGGCTCAGAAGGCTCGAAACGCAAACCTCGCCCCCATCTAGCATCGCTACCACGCTACCTACCTTACATTGTACCTTAAGGTGCCTTATTAGCAGCTTGGCCCTGGCCGGGGGAGGCTGCCGTTTTCTGGCCGGGGTACTATCGGCCAATCAGAGGCCGAGAGCTTATCATGACAAAATATGGTTACTCGGTCACTTCGGCCAGTGCCCTTGCCATCTGCTGCCTCCTCGGGCTGCTCCTGGCCTATCCGTCTCCCATCAGGATGGTAGCGGCGGGACTGCCTGTCACCCCTGTTCGCTTTCCCAATCTGGCCTTAGGTGTTTGATATCACCACCAGAGGCAGATGGGAAGGAGCTCTTGCTCGCGTCCATGGCGATGTTGAGGGAGGCACGGCAAGTACCAATTACACTTTGACTCTGCAGGCCGCCGCACCAAGGACGAGTTGGTCAGCTTGGTTAGATTGGTCTGAATGTCACATCACTAAGAAAACAAGGTCCAAACCTGTCATTTCTCTGCGATCTCTTTTTTCTCATACTATTCTGAATTCATAATCATGACATGATGAAATGGCTAACAAACCTGGCCCGTTCCAAAGTTAATCTCTCAGTCTCTGCCTCTCCACGGCTCCAGCGTCGCACGAAATTCAGACTTTGAGTTCCCGCCTTGCTGCAGGAAATCATCAGCTCAAATCCCCTCCGTTTCAGTCAGACATGAGATGACGGCTACTATACCCTTTCTCGTCTCAAACAACGAGCAACCCACACGACACGATGAGAATACACCCGCTTAGCACCGCCTAGAGCCTAGGTATTCCCTCCTCTAGCGAGAGGATGCTGAGCTCTTGCGGGCGTTTGGCCAAGACTTTCAAGTGAGACCGGTCTCTAGCATCCCTTCCACACCGTTCCGAAGAAAGGAGACGAGGAAGAAGAAAAGAAATAAAAATGAACAATTAAATTTATCCCTTTTCTCGACCACCTATTTTGTGCCGCCAAAGCGGCCGCTGCACCAAGACTTATGCCCATGTTCACTCTGTGCGACGGCACGCCGCAAGTCATCACTGTTGTCGCCCGCAAACGGAGTATTCGTCAGCTGCTCGCGGGCCGCGGACGGCTGTTCCTGGCCGCGTCTGACATGCGTTGCGGGCAACTTGCGGCCGCTGCAACGCGTTGGTTGCTCTACCCTTTCGATCCTCCTGCTTAGTATCAGCATCAGCGGTGTCACGCACGTTCACGCACGTTGCCCTGGTCCGCTACGCCGCCCCCTACCCTTGGGACCTGCCGTTTGGTCGATTCAACACGGCGAGCCATGTTGTTGATGACATCTATGAATTATCATCCGCTGAGTGCGAAATAACGAGCTGCCGGCACCTGCAGGCACAGCGTCGGATCCTACCCCGACCGTGTTTGATGCGGCATCCGGTGGCTGGCCGTGACTATTGCGTACGTCAGGGGCTCTCTTCCGGCATGCTCGGTCATTGAAAGGTTTCAAGGGAGGCAATCTGCAAAGTTCGACCAAAACGTCTCGTGTATTCGGGGGAAACAATGGTACTGCGAGCGAGGGGTCTTGCTATGGCTGTGCCGGTACGGGTACAGGATGCCAAGTGGTTGTGCATCCGTATCGTACAATGGTCGAGCCAGCATTAGCCCAAACATCTTACGGACAAGCAAAAGACCTTGTACAAGGCAAGAAGCAGCCGGCAACTGGCTAATGCGTTAGAGCGCAGTAATCGTGGCTGTTATCTGAAGCTACGCTAGACCCTTGCTTTGATAACAATGGCCTGCGGATTCTCCTCCCCCATTCATCCCCCACCAATAACCATACTACTATGGTATGGCGATTTCGATCCTGGTTGGACAGGGGGAGGAGGGCGTGGTCAGATGAGTGAGCTGGAAGCACATGCCTTTCTCTCGACTGCGACTTTCATCCAAGTGGACGGGAAGAGATGATTTTGAGACCAATTATTTGACGAACCTTGACACACTAATATCACAGACGCAGAACGCAGGAAAGGCCTCGTCATGGTCGTCGCCGTCGCCGTCTGATGACAAGCCTGACAAGCCTGACGAACCAGCAAAGATCCGGTCTGGTATGGGAGCCGGACTGAAGTATAGAGTCGACCACGCCAGACCGAAAACGGGCTGCCCATCCCCTTTGGTAACGAAGCCGTTGTGTCTTGAGGTCGTCGGGTCTTATCAAAACCCCAAGCCTTCTTCTGGTCTCTGAAACCTGCCTACCTTGGGTCAACCCCATTTTCTGACCGTGGCGTTTCTTATTGCCTCTTTCTCTTGTTCCCGCACCATTTAATTGCTTTGCCCAGCCTGTGCTTCTGTGTTGGAACATGCACAATTGCTACGTCCCCGTTGCATCAGGTTGCTCGCCGACTCTGGGAAATAAGGAGAAGTAGGATTCAGGAAGCATCCGCATCTGTACATACGGATATCCGTTCACAATAATAGAGAAGGAGAATGGAAGGCATCCGTGGATCTGCGTCGCAACCGACAAGGTCTCCACCCCCATGCCCTCTCCCCCCTAAGTGCACACCTCAGTTGTATCTGTACTCGTTACCGATTGGCCTTCTTCGCGGCCCGCCCTGGTTGGAGCCCTGCTACATTCTTGCAGGGGTTCCCACACACACACGCACCACCCTCACCTCACCCCCGAGAAAACTCTGGCCCACCCCCCCCGTGCCCCTCTAGTCCTTAGCCGGCGGTCTTGGCCCAGGGTGGACAGGGCATCTCTGCGTGGCATGGCCCAGCAGTCCCAAGCCGCAGCCTGTGGCCACTCGCTCTCTTGAGTCTTCAAGGTTGAGTCTCTGGATCTTTTGGCCGCGTCGGGCGAGCACTGCCGTACCCGTTTAGCTTGCCCGCGACGAGCAGGGCTAGTCGCCATGCCGCCCGCAACGCAACTCTGCGTCGACTGTCGGGGCGTCGGGGCATCCACATTCATAAGCTTCGCGCATCCCACGCCCGTTCGACACTGCGCATTTCGTTGCTCCATCCATTGCAGTCTTTCCTGAACACCCCGCGACGGCCCTTTGCGCTCAATTTTCGAGGCTTCGCTCATACGAGAGCCTGCCGACAGGCTTCTTAATACGTCAATCATCGACCATCGACTGCAACTGGCGAATCTCCGGTGAGGTGAGGTGGTGCTCTCGATACCATCTACGACTACGTTCAGACCCCAATTGCCAATTCGGCGATAAGATAGCGACGACGCTCCCTCACGATGGCATCCCCCCTGGATCTCGACAACCTGAACTATGTGCATCTCATACCGTACAACGGCTCTGGTCCCACAGGAGGAGATTCTCTCACCGAGGATCTGAACATTTGGTATGAGGTATGTCATCTTCATACATGCTTTGCGGTACCTATTTTCCGTTGTATGGCCGACTGACAAGAAACCGTAGACTGGTGACATCGCGTGGATGATTACGGCCACCGCGCTGGTGTTGCTTATGATTCCGGGCGTCGGGTACGAACGCTTGATACCGGATTTCTTTTGAGAATTGACAACTGACTCGACTTCCTATAGTTTCTTCTATTCAGGACTGGCGAGAAGAAAATCAGCTCTCTCTCTCATTTGGCTTTCCGTCATGGCGACGGCAGTAACCAGTTTTCAATGGTTCTTCTGGGGCTACTCTCTGACTTTTTCTCACTCCGCCGGCGCGTTCATTGGCGATTTGTCAAATTTCGGATTCAAGGATGTCCTCGCCCATCCCTCAGTTGGCTCAAGCCGCCTCCCCGACCTTCTGTTCGCCGTCTACCAGGGCATGTTCTCCAGCATCACCGTTGCTCTTGCGACGGGAGCCGTCGCTGAACGTGGCCGCATGCTCCCCTGCGTTATCTTCATGTTCATCTGGGCGACTGTCATCTACGACCCGATTGCTTGCTGGACGTGGAACCCGAGTGGATGGTCCAACAAGATGGGTGGTCTCGACTTTGCCGGAGGTACACCCGTCCACATCGCGTCTGGCACGGCCGCCCTCGCCTACTCCATGATGCTGGGCAAACGTCGTGGTCACGGTACCCACGAGCTCAACTACCGGCCTCACAATGTCACCCATATTGTCATCGGTACCGTCTTCCTCTGGGTCGGTTGGTTCGGCTTCAATGCTGGTTCGGCCCTCTCTGCAAACCTTCGCGCTGTCCTTGCCGCTGTTGTCACCAACCTGGCAGCTTGCGTCGGCGGTATCACTTGGTGTGTGCTGGATTACAGGTTGGAACGCAAGTGGTCTACCGTGGGCTTCTGCTCCGGTGTAGTTGCCGGTTTGGTCTCCATCACCCCGGGATCCGGTAAGCCTATTTCACAGCGAGAAGAAATATGCAAGACTCGAGTAGCTGACTCGACACAGGATATGTCCCCGTTTGGGCGGCCGTGCCCTTCGGCGTTCTTGGGGCAGCCTTCGCCAACTACGCGACTAAGCTGAAGTTTATCCTCAGAATCGATGACGCCCTCGACATCTTCGCCGTTCACGGCATCGGCGGTCTTGTGGGCAACATCTGCACCGCCTTCTTTGCTGCCGACTACGTCGCTCACCTCGACGGCGTTTCCGAGATTGATGGCGGCTGGATTAACCACAACTGGATCCAGCTTGGGTACCAGTTGGCCGACTCCTTCAGTGGTGGCGCTTACTCATTTGTCGGCACTTGCACCATCCTGTTCATCATGAACATGATCCCCGGCCTTCGTCTCCGTGCTACCGAAGAGGCCGAAATTCTAGGTATCGACGATGCCGAGATTGGCGAGTTTGCGTACGATTACGTCGAGCTTACCAGAGAAGTACTGAACGACATGGACAACGAGGCTGCAAGCCGTTATTCCAATGATATGGCTTCTTTCCAGCCGATAGAGAAGAACAACAGCATTCCCTTGATGGACGCCCGTAACTTTGCCGGATCATCACAATACCCTTCACAATTCGGACACGCCCAATGAAGCGCCGATGAGTGCAGAAGCCACTGAAGTATTTTTCCGGCGTACTACCCCTCCTCGGCACGTTCATTCTGCGCAAGCTCTTAGTTCGACACGGCCCCGCTGTATATCACGACACCAAATTCAGCTCAAGGCACTGTCGCTGGTCCAACTAGGGAAAGACTCAGCTTGCAGTTGCCGAGTCATGCGAGCCGCAGAACAGCTGTACGATACGGTACGGTTGCTTAGTAAACGCCAAGCCTTGAAGAATGAGGACACGAGGAAAATGTTTTTTTTGTATATATTAGTTGGATTTAAGCCGCGGTGATACCATGGGAAGCGAAGATTGAGATGGTCTAATCCCCTGACCTTCTGCATTTGTAATTATGTCAAGAAAAAAAAGCAAGACAGACCCGTAACGATTTTGGGTTATTTCTTTCGTCCTTTAGACCAGGAATTCAAACAAACACAAATTTAGTACAGCTTGAATGTCCGAAACATTGGCTCAGTGCTAGTTTTAAGACTGAAAGGTCTTTTGTTGTCACTTCTGCCAAACAAGGGTGGGTCTCTTTTGTTATATCTCCGTACTATCCGTAGAGCTGGTTTGAGTTGGATGGGGCCGTTAAGTTGATCGAGAGCGATGTAAGGAGGGCAAGTAGATTCACCGCAGCAACTGGCACGAAGGATTGCTGATGAAGCTCCCACCAGATCCTGCAGGTCCCCGTGCTGCTGACCGAAGCCGAGCCTCGTTTGCTGCAGAACCCTCTTGTTGGGTGCTTGGGTCGATCGATTTCAACCTGGCGGGCGTCAAACCCGCTCGGAAGCACCAGCCTGAAGGTACCTTAGATATCCTTAGGTCCTCTACCTACCTATTGGACACCCATGGCTCCTGCGTCGTGTTCCTCACATTGAGAAACTGTCAGTGCTGAGGGCCGCCTTCATTGGATGACTTGCAGGTGGCCACCACGCTAATGCGGCACCTTCCCCACGGACGGTGCCCAGGGGCACCCACACCAGCCAGATTTGGCCATTTTCAACACCTCTATTCATGGGTCCTTGAATGACATCCATCCCTTCCATTAACACAACGTCGTCAGATGACAACTCACCATCCCTTGAGCTACCCTTTTCCGCATTGGGTGGGTGTGTCGCCGTCAAACTCACTCAGGCCTTATCTGCCCTTCATCCATCTCCGCTGCCATTGTCCCAGGAACCTAGGCAACAGCGACGTACCGCCACCGACATGAGTTTGGTTCACAAAACGCCAGCAAAAGTATCCCGTGCGCCTTTGTGACAATAACCGCCACAATGGCCGATGCAAATACTTCCTTCAGAGACAAAGCGCGCTTTTTCCGCCAGCTGGAATCTATCGGCAGACAGTGCGAGGACGGCAAGGACGATGATGAATTTCAAGAGGCCGAGCAGCGTCACAGACAACAGCTGAAAGCGTTTGAAGCCGCAGCGCAACTTCGCCAGCCACTGCGGGGAAGAATCCAGCCGGAGCTACGGCCGTGTCTACCTCTACAACAACAAGAACAACAACGGCGCGTAAGCCCCAGGCGGACCTCTTCAGCTCCGGTATCAGCGCCGCTCGCGGAACTGAAAACGAAGGAAGTCATTGAGCGGACTCCCCTTGCTGAGATCAAGGGTCCCGGAAGGAAGGAAGCTCCTACTGGCGACCTCAGCTTCGTTGAAGACACGCCTATTCCCGAAACCTTGGCTAGGCCACCACTTCAACCCTTGACGAGTCTCACCAGAAGCACTACCACACCATTTCCTCTTACGAGACACGTCTCGCCGCATCGCATGGACAACTCGCCTTCCATCGCCGCGATGAAGAAGAGGAAGAGAGAACCCGCCATCAAGGTCGTGCCCGAGGCGCAGCAGATTTTTCGTGAATTGCGATTCTACTTCATTCCAAACGATGACATTGCGCCAGCCAGGAAGATTCGGATCCGGAAAGCGCAAGAGTTCGGTGCCCTGTGGACCAGATCTCTTCAAGACGCGACACATGTTATTGTCGACCGGCGCCTCGACTGGAAGAGTATCGAGTCTGTACTTCGCTCGGCAACCGAGGCGTCATCTTTCACCGTCTTGAATGAAGATTTTCCGCTGGACTGTATCAGGTTCAAGACACTCTTAAACGCAAACCAGAAGCAATATCAGGTATCTGGCTGCCCTGAAGCCCCGCCCTTGTCAACCTCGGCGGAACCCCAAACTACAGCTCAGACTGTTCAGCCTTCGACCGTAACAAAGCTGCAAGATTTGCCGCTTAAGAAGCGCCAGACAAATCACAACAAGTGGGATTACGACCCCCCGCCGTCAACTCCATCCAGAAGTCAAGAGTCTTCTGGAAGGATGCCTGGAAATACAACCGATACCGCGTCAACCTCCGTGCTGAGAGATATCACGGAGGCTCTGCGACCAACGGGTACATGTGAGGCTGCCGGTCTTTATGGCGATGTTCCCGCCACTGTTGAGAAGCCGAACTCTACATCAGAAGATGAGCTTGAACACTTGATTTCTCAGCTGCAGCAGTTTAGAGATCTGCCACTGGAGCATGATGATGACGATGAAGATGATCCGACGACCTCGACACAGTTGCATGAACAAGGCTCAGTTAGCGAAGGCTCGGATGTGGAACGTCGAAGAAACAAAAGAGCCGTCGGAAAGACCAGGGGACGCAAGAATATGACCTGGGAAGACAAATTCACATGTCATAAAGGAGGCACCCTGGGAAGCGATCAGCACAACCCTAACTTCCGCACAATCGAGATTTTGCAGCAGATGTGCAGCTACTACGAGCGCATCAACGATACTTGGAGACCCATTGCATACCGAAAAGCCATAACACAACTCAAGCGGCAGCCCGCCAAGATATCGACAGCTGAGGAAGCGATCCGACTACCTGGTGTTGGCCAAAGGTTGGCAGACAAGATCGAGGAGATTGTTACCACTAATCGGCTCAAACGACTGGAAAATGCAGAGTCGGAGCCGATGGATGAGGTTCTGCAGACATTCCTGAAGATATACGGCGTTGGCAGCATCCAGGCTAGCCATTTCATCGCTCAGGGATTCCGAACACTCGACGATCTCAGAGAGAAAGCAAAGCTAACTGTAAACCAACGAATTGGTATTGACCACTTTGATGACCTCAACACCCGCATTCCCAGGGCTGAGATGAAGATGCTCGGGGAGGTGGTCAGGTCAGAGGCGGCTAAGGTGGATTCTACTGTTCAAATCATCGTAGGAGGCAGTTACCGTCGCGGTGCTGAGAGCAGTGGGGATATCGACTTTATCGTTACGAAGAAAGGGACCAAGTCATCATCGGAACTGATTCCCTTCCTACATCAGCTGATCGGGGTCCTTGAAGCGCAAAAGTTCCTCGTCGCACGACTTGCGGGGTCTAGAGACGATGACGGAAGCAAATGGCACGGTTGTTGCGTTCTGCCAAAGATTCAAGACTTCAACGACCAAGACTTTCGGAAAATCTGGAGACGCGTGGATTTCCTAGTGGTCCCAGAAGCCGAAGTTGGGGCAGCACTGATCTACTTTACAGGCAATGACATTTTCAACCGCAGCATTCGACTGCTGGCATCGAAGAAGGGAATGCGACTCAACCAGAGAGGTCTTTATAAGAATGTGATGAGAGGTTCCGGACGGGCGAAGTTGACTGAAGGCGAGCTGGTGGAAGGTCAGGATGAGAGGAGGATCTTCGACATCCTTGGTGTCAAGTGGAGAGAGCCCCATGAGAGGTGGTGTTGAGGGCCGAGGCATACTCATCAACGGTAGTTAGCATAGCGTGGCGTTGGATGGATGGCTTTTGTTGGATGAATGCTTTTGAACTTTTTGGGATATCTAAAAAGGTGTGACGATTTTCTTTTCAAGCTTCGTCTGACATTGTGAATCTGAATTGTCGTGGGTGAGAACCGAGCGACATTGCCCCTCTTTGGAACCTAAGCTTGGGGAATCTGAAAGGTCCATTCCATTGGATTGGACCCGTACACCTTTAAACCGCCAATATGGTGCGCTGGCGAGGGACGGGCCGGCAGTAAGGGTCTGCCAGTGCCAGCTGGGGGAGGGAAAAAAAAAGGGAAAAAAAAAAAACTCGGCAAAGGTCTGGCCCAGAGTGGGATGTGGAGACTGGGCCCGATGCAGGGTGCAGGCGGTGACGAGCATTGCGAGGCGCAATCAGGATTGATTATTTTTTTTGCCGGTCCCTCCCCCTCCAGTCTCTGTCAGGTCCATTGTGCCCGATCGTGTTCAAAGTCTCCCCCGGTCCAGTACCCAGCCTGCCCCGCCGACCCTTCCCTTCCCTTCTTCCTCACCGCGCGACTTGCTCTCGTGTTTTCTTTCCCACCCCGAAATTCTCTTCCCTCCTCATTCATTTTTTGTGTTAGCGATACATCCTACACATACCCAAGTCGACCCGTGCTCTCCTTATCCCTCTTCTTAACTCCAGAGAAGCTTCGACGGTAAAAGTCGTCGCAGAAGAAGAATTGAAAACACCAACAATCACAATGGGAGGCGATAACATGGAGGTCGATGCCGCCGAGCAGAAGCTCAAGGGCATGGAGCACTCTGAGCAGCACTACTTCAAGAGGTATGCCACAAGCTGAAGACGAGCTGCAGAGCTGTCCAGCGCAACCCAGAACCAAGGCTAATCTCGCGATCCTGTACAGCTACGACCACCACGGCATCCACGAGGAGATGTTGAAGGATGAGGTCCGCACACGCTCCTACATGAACGCCATTGTTCAGAACAAGCACCTTTTCAAGGACAAGGTCGTCCTCGATGTCGGCTGCGGTACCGCCATTCTGTCCATGTATGTAGTCAGCTGTCTCAATCAAAAATCCACCCACGCGCGTGGAGCTCGGCTGCTGACGAGGTGTGCTCGCATAGGTTCGCCGTTAAGGCCGGCGCGAAGCACGTTATCGGTGTCGACATGTCCACCATCATCTTCAAGGCGCGCGAGATCGTCGCCGTCAACGGAATGTCCGACAAGATCACCCTGATCCAGGGTAAGATGGAGGAGGTCGAGCTCCCCTTCCCCAAGGTCGACATCATCATCTCCGAGTGGATGGGTTACTTCCTTCTCTACGAGTCCATGCTGGACACCGTTCTCTACGCCCGTGACCGCTACCTGAACCCCGACGGCCTCATCTTTCCCGACAAGGCCACCATCTTCGTTGCTGGTATCGAGGATGGCGACTACAAGGACGAGAAGATCGGATGTAAGTTGCAATGTCACCCGTCACTACCGCCTCAGCGAAGCTTTGCTGGGTGATGCGAACAGACACTGACCACAAGATAGTCTGGGACAACGTGTACGGCTTTGACTACAGCCCCCTCAAGTCTACTGCTCTTGCCGAGCCCCTAGTCGACACGGTCGAGATGAAAGCGGTGGTTACGGACCCCACACCTGTCCTGACCTTGGACCTCTACAAGTGCCAGGTTGCCGACCTCGCCTTCACCAGCCCCTTCCGTCTCTCCGCTCGCCGTGATGACTTCATCCACGCCCTCGTTGCCTGGTTCGACATCGACTTCACTGCTGCCCACAAGCCTATCCGCTTCTCTACCGGTCCCCACACCAAGTACACCCACTGGAAGCAGACTGTCTTCTACCTCAAGGATATGATCACGATGCAGACCGGGGAGGAGGTCGAGGGTACCCTGCACGTCAAGCCCAACGAGAGAAACCGCCGTGACCTCGACATCAAGATCGAGTACAAGTTCTTGACCGAGGACCCCACTCGTGCCGCTGAGGGCGAGTGTGAGTACAAGATGTGCTAAGCGCCAACGTCATCAGCAACCAACCCATCACATGTGCTACCTTTTCGGATAGCTGGCCTCTGGAATAAGGGGCCCATTACCACGCATTGCAGCATTTCGTTCAAAAGCCGGGGTGCCTAAAAGAAAGTGGACTGTTCTGACAACAAAGACCAAGCTTTTGCTCCCTGGGCGACGAGGCCGCACTGCACCATTTTGCGCCCACCGTTTTTTGAGAGGAGATAGTCCTAGCCTGGCTGCGTAACCTGCGCCGGCGGAGGAGGCACGGCGCGGCCTTCTTTTACAAGACATGACTACCTCTCATCAATTTTTTTTTTGCCTATTCTGGTTCTTGGTGACAAAGGGTCATCGCCGATATCAAGTGCGGCCATGAGGACAGACAGAGGAGAAAAAGAAATGACATAGAATCCAAAGGCATTTGCAGTCACAACGCCTGCAACAATAGATCATGACTAATGAATCAGACATGGACCTTCCAAGTCTTTGCTTTTATACCATGTGCTTTTTCTTTGCTGTGCGTGTGCTTAACGGCAAGAGATGTGCCCCCAGTTGGATAGCTCCAAAGTAGACCGATAAGTGAGATAGTTCGAGAGGAGTGATGTCCCAAGTGACTTGCCCCTCAATCACATCACAGTACTTATAGGTGATGAACTAGAATTCCTGTGCATCTTGCTTCTACTCTGTAGGCCATCAATCTAGACCTCATCATCATCATACTCATAATAAACTAGAGTCTAAAATCTACAATTATGCAACGCTATGCTACCCCTAGGCCCCCCCACCCTAGTGATGTATAAACCAACATAGAGAGAAGAATAAGAAAACAATGCCACTTAATCAACCGAGGAAAGAAAATCAAACCCACATGCCAGGTACTGCGCTCTTCCTGCCGTCCTGTTGCTGTGTGTCCTTGGAACCATGCTGCTAGATGCTGAGTCAAGTTTGTGTGTAAATGATTTCCCCTTTTTATAACCCACCTATAACAGCCCCCCCTAGAACGCCAGGCCGCCCAAATGCTTATCTCGCGATGGAATCTGTAAAGCCGTCCTTCCTCCCCCACACTTGCTCCCTCCCCCCTCTTCTATTCTATCAGGCAACATCTCATTAAAGACTCAAGTCAAGGGTATACCGGCTACCGTGTCACCGCCCTTGTCGCAACGAATACCTCTCTCTCTCTCTCACATAACCCCCGGCCCATGCGTAACCCAATCCTCAATCGTGTCTTTCCCTCGACACACAACGCCCATCATCACGGTAAACTCGTCCACTTCCCGCGGGTCCGCGAGCGCGAGCAGGCCCGAGAAGTCCATCCGCCCGACCCACCACGCGGTGTCCCCCTCGCGGGACCGATTCCACCGCTCCGCCGTGGTGGCGGCCCACAACCGCGCCTGCGCCGTGAAGCTCATGCCCGCGAGACCAACGGGGTGGTGATGTGGGAGCTGATGGCCGCCGCCGCCACCGCCACCGCCACCACCACCGCCGCCGCCGCCGCCGAGGTGTTGTTGCCCGGCCCCTCCCCCTGACCCCGCGCCGCCGAGTTTGCTGCCGTATCCTCCGCCGCCGCCGCCACCGGTACCAACACCAACCTGTTTCGCCGTAGAGTAAACTGCCCTAACGAGGTGCGCCATGGCGAGTACCCGACGAATCGACTCTGCCATCAGCCAACGCCGCCAGGCGGCGTTGAGCTCCTCTCTTGTGAGGCGGGCGCCGGGGGTGTTTGAGCGTGAGGGGTCCGGCGAGAGGTCGTGCTGCGGGTACGAAGCCGTTGACGAAGAGGACTGCTGGTGCTGCGGCGGGAGGTGAGAGTCCGGGATGCCGGCGGGGGGGATAGCCTCGTCTGCCGAGAAGACGGCGGTCCCGACGCGGGCTTGGAGCGCAGACGTCCACGTCGCCAACAACGGCTCGACCGAGTCCGCGAGGACACGCTGGCGTATGTCGCCGTCGAACCAGCGCATGATCTGGTACATGACCAACGCCTGTAGGCTCGCGACCTGCTGTGGCAGCGTCCACGCCGCCTGCTCGGGGACGTAGAGCAGCGCGGTGGCCTTGGCTTCCACGACGCCGAGGACCAGCGCCGCGTTCTCGTCGTTTTTTGCAGCGTATGCCGCGCACGCGCAGAAGCAGTCCTGGAGCACGGGGGGCAGGCCGTCGGCCCCGTTCGTGGTGGGCAGGTAGAGCGCCGGGTGGATAAAAGGGGCAACGCCGTTCTGGCTCACCCACCGCCGTGGGTAGGACCGGAACTGTTCGCTGCAGTACATGACGGCGTCTCGAGATAGACAGTCGCTGATGGGCGTCATGATTGAAGGTGAGGGTGTCGGCGCGGCCGCGGCGGCGTTGTTGTTGTTGTTGTAGAAGAGACCCCACGGGTTGTCAGTCTCGGGGACGACGGGAACGGGCATGATGTTGTGAAGGGAATCAGTCGGCGTGCCCGCGGAGCCGCTGAGAACATCGGTGAAGAAATTAAAGTCTGCCGCTGCCACTGCAGCCTCGAGAGACGGGTAGTTGCAGTCCTCGAACCCCTTTTGGGTGCACCGGCCGCAACGGGGAAGCCGTTGGTCGCAACGGCGCTTTGCTTGCTGACACGCAGTACAGGCGCGGCGCCGGGTCGATATAAGGGGCGATGAGGCGCTGGACTGACCCGACATGGTGGCCGAGTCGGTAGCCTACAGAATCACTTGGTGGTGTGTAGCTTTGATGTAAGGTTTGAGGTACGTTGGCCCCCGGTGATGCCGAATATGGGTGGTATACTGGCCCGTGTAAGAGCAGTGAGATGCAACGTGCTTACGTTTGATTGTCTCGTTATTGGCACTCTGCTTTGCTGCGTAGTATTGCTTACGAGCAAGCCACGATCACGAACGGTGGAGTGACAATGACTCTGGCGTGAATGCTGGCGTTCCCCCCCTTTTGCCTGACTCGATTTGACCACTGACAGTTTGAGCAGCAGGCGGACTGTTGTGCTGTAAGAAATGGCTGGTCCGGTATGAACGGGAAAGTTGTCGCCGGTCCGGCGCGGTAGCGGGAACGGTTGCGGCTCTCCGCTTTTGGGACGAGTGGAACTCCGCAGCGGGCAACGGCTTTCCGCGTCGTTGGGTGTTCCAAGCGGTAGGATAGTGGTGATCACCCGTATGGTCTTTTCGGTTCGGGCGGTGCTCCGCTGTTGGTTGCTGGACATGATGAGGAAAATCCGGAGCCTCTTCTTCTCGTTGTGGTCTGAGCCGCCGCCGGCCGCCCTCCTTATATGGGGAGGCGGGATACGGCTTTCTTGCCCCCCCCCCGGCGAGCTCACTCTCCCACACAAGAGCCACACGCCGGAGATCCTGCTCTATGGACTCGATGGATCGAGAAGACACGATTATGGCCCGCCCGGCTCAGCTAAGCATTTGTTCTCAACGCTAGTATCCGGGGGGGCTGGCCTTGTTCGTCAAGTCATCGAACGGCGCTCGTGAGTAAGCGTGCGTAAGAGACGGACGGGAAGATGGGCCTATACCCCGATTTGACAAGCAGAAAAGAAGGAGAAGAAGGGCAATGGAAGGGAACGGTACAGAGGTTGTGTGCGCGACGAGTTGCCCTGATGCCTCGACCCAGGTAGTTCCCACCCCAGCTGAAGGGGAGGGGTGGGAGCTTTTTGGGTACCTCGTCAGGTGGTGTGTCAGCTAGTTACCGGGAACCAGCAAACAAGATCTGGGGCGATGGAGACATGCAGATGAATTTGAGTTATCCTGCATGTTCCTTCGTAGTGGCGGGTATTGAGCTCAAAGAGTTTTGGTAACGGCCTCAGCGGCTTAGACACAGTCAGTGTTCCCGTACTGTGTGCGAACTGTTTTCCGAATAGGGCAAACATCTCACCTGACCATTCCCGGTGAGACGAGACGCCTTCTGGGTGAGCTTTTGCTGTTCTGTTTTGCCTCTCACCAAACTGCGCGAAGGCGCGCAGCTTATCTGCATGGGCAAATGTTTCGAAGCAAGTACAGCCATCACCGCCTTGGTCCGGCGCCAGTACCAATACGGCGACCCTGGTCGGTGGACGACGAACGAGAATGCAGACCGCACATCCCACCTCGTCTGCAGACACGAGGTCCGGCGTCTCCCTTCCCCCACCCCGGTATTTCCCACCAAGCCATTGCGTCACATAATCACCTTGTCACCTCCGGTCATGTATGTTGTAAGCACCTCAGGGCCTTCTTACCATTTTGACACTCAGCCTTATGAAGCACGTTTTTTTGGAATACTCATAGGCTCTTCCTAGTAGCTCCGCCTGATTCCAGAAGGTCCTGCAAAGAAGAACGCTGCATGACTGGTGGCACAAGAGTCAAGAAGAATTACACATGAATCAGTTTTTGCCCCCAGCAAGATTTGGCCTTATGACCTGCAGACCGCAGTCGTAGTGGCCATGATCAAGCAACCACAACTTTCCTCGCAGCCTGCAAGCTGACGATTCTGGTCAGAGTTGCGGATGAGCATGTAGTAGCGGATGAACGCCATCGTCGACGGCAGAGACCGAATCGTCTCATGGCAATGCCGGACACGGGGAAATGTGACGTGGTTGAGGCTATTTCGGCCAAAAGAGTATCGTTTTTGGCCGCTAGCCATCGCCCAGGGTCTGCAACGGAACGGGAAGCGAACCTCGTATTCGACTTCGGAGCCCTAATAGCCTCAAAAACCAAGCCCTGACAGCAGGCAGCAGAATAAGAATCCGGTAACATGATGTTTGGTTTCTTACTGTAGTGCGTGCGATTGCCGACTAATGCGTCTCCCGCCACTTGACTTCCTCTTTCATCGACAACTATCCGTATCATCGCGGCCATATTTCGGCACCTAGCGTCAGTAGCATTGATGGCTGGGACTGGCCGGTTCGTAAAATAGCGGCATTAACCACGCCATAGGGGACCATTTGCTGCTCTTCTCTAGAAGAGATTGAAGAGAGAGACAAGGCCCCGTGACCATGTTGCTGCTGGCTCTCCCTGGTTAGAGTTGTCCTATGTTGAGTTCCCAGAGTGCGGTACGGAGTAGTGACACTATCTTTAGAACAGAACGAACGCTTGTCGGGTGGGGCCGTGGGCTCGAACCCAACTCTGCAGCAAAGCTATGCCTTTCTCGCTCTGCCCAAAGTCGGACGTCGATGACCTCTCAACGCAGTCGCTCCCTTTAGTCTCCTGCTACGCCCGCCTCCTTAGATATCTGTCTATTAGAGTCTGGGCTAATGCTCTTTCTTGTTTGTGTATTGCTCTCTATGCGACTTTCTCTTTGCGAAACAACCTCGCAATCATTTCACATGCATGTCTTCTTCAATGGCGCTGAACCCCGCAATGTGCCATCGACTCGGCGCAGATTGCTCCCCAAACTTTGGCGACAATTCAGAGTGCTCGCAGGCATCAGAAGAAGGGAATTCCGGAGCCAAGAAATCTGGGTTCTTCTCCTAGGCGGCAATATTGAAATGATTGCCGACCTAGAGCTCTACCTTTGGAGCCTGACAAACCTAATCGGTTAAGATGTCTGCACTTTGATTCTCATTGGCAAGGCTGTTAAAAGAGGAGAGTATCAACGAAACGACTCCGGGACCCGAGATGCTTCCCAAACTGTCTGGATTCTCGCGCAAGCCCATGAAGTTCGGGCTGCTTGCTCTGTTGCAGTGTGGCTATTGAGAAGTCCGAGATAGCCAATAGTATCGTTCGGCCAGCACTGGTTAGTTCTCCATGACTAGCCGAGCTGGATGACTTCGTTCCTTGAGATTGGTGTGCTTCGGTCACGGATTCGTGAAGCGGGTTGCGCCCAACGTCCCGGTCCTGGAGAGATCAGAGTTGTTTGGAGCACTGAGTCTGTTGGACGCATTCGCGCGCCCTTCCTTCGCCGTCTGTTCCATGTATCAAATTCGACCGGTGTTGATCCGGCAGTCAAGGGGCCATGATCTTCTCTCGTTCGTTGCGAGACTCATCTAGAAATCGGATTTGACAGCGTCGGGCACCGTGGCAGCTTTAGATTTTCAGCCTCAAACACTCCTCTTCTCAGCTGGTGGTTTGGGGTGATGCTTGCCGGTGAAATGCGGCAGATGGCAACTTTAAAATTGACCCTTTCGCTGATTGTGACTCAGCGTGATTTGATTTGGAGCCTTGGCGAATGCCTGATGGAAGTTGGAACATCCAGGCTGCCAGGTTGCTAATAAGTGAAGTCACCTCCGGCTTGGTGATCCAGTGAGGCGGTGCTGCCCACTTCAATATTGGTTGATGATTAAGGAAATGAGTATGTCGACGTGCCCAGCGAGTAGCGGGCGACTAGGGTAGTCGTTTCCAGGATGGGTGCACTCCCGAAATAGCCGCGAATATGGGCGCGGCTGAGTGAACTGTCTTCTATTGCAGGCCGAGTGATTATAGTGCGAGGTCCATCCTCATACTGTCGAACCAAACAGGTAAGGTAGGTACCACTGCGCTGATCACTGCCTTTGATGTCCGGCCAGGAAAGTACGTAGTAGACTGGCGGTCACTAGCTAAGCAGCCGCATCCTTAACAACACATCGTGGAGATCGTGATGATCCCGTTGTCGTGAGCACGTCTTTGGTGTGAGAAACACAGGTGCGGATACAGAGTAATGGCTAGCGCGGTCTTTTCTTCAAAAACCTTCAAACGTGGTAGAGAGCAATTGCGAGAAAGCGCTCATCCTTCTATGTGTCCTTGTAGTTCTGATGACTTTTTTCTTCTTCTTTTTTCATATTGTTGGGGAGAAAGCACACGCTAGGAGTAATACGCGTTATTTCCCGTCCATGGACAGCCGTATCATAGTTTGAGGGAGCTGGGTTGCCTCCGCTGTTGGAATCCGCAGGCTGAGCCTCCTTGAGATCTTAAGCGGACATGGCCTGACGGCGTCAAGATCTGGAAAGGCCTAAGGGCGATCGCGCCCCTGATTTCAAAGATTCGACATGATTTGAGCCGGGATTGGACACACCTACCTAGATGCACATCCCTGGCGCTAGTCCATTTTGGAGAGGTGTCTTTTCTGGACTGGCGGCCAATGGAGACGGGAGATTGCAACTGTTTTCACTTCAGGGGAAAATTACAGAGTAGGCGCCAAAGCATATTACAGCGCCTCCACAACCCATCAGGATCCCATCGTGTGATGGGGCATAGATCTTGGGGATATCCGTCATGTGGTGGCCAATCGTTAGAATGCCTGGCGCCAAAGCTAGATGCGAAGTGTCTTTTTGCCGTCGATGGTGAACGGGAAGAGGGACCCTTGGTCGCTCAGCTGCACAACCTGGCGAGACGATGCTAGCTCCGTCACCCATGGTAGGCCAATTATCGCACATGCCGAGTTGCAGGCGTCTCGCTCTCGTTCTCGTGCTGAGTTTCGTGCATGACCGTGTGTTTTGAGGGGTTTGAAGTTGAATTTTTTGACCCCTGGTGCTGCATTCGTCGGAGTCTATGGAATACCGCATACCTAGGTCTCGATGGGCAGAGTGTGCCGCTGGCCAGCGTTCGAACGAATAAATGGGCACGTCTGTACCGTGTTAGGAGCCGCATTTTTCCATTGTAGGCTAGGTCGCAGGGACCCGAGCTGCCGACGTTGACATTTGACGGGTATCCAAAGTCGAATCGGCGTCCAAACTGGTGGTATGGGAATGGGTTGAACCTTCGAGGTAGGGTAACCCCGAATGGAATCCAGGAAGCCGAACGAGACCGTTTGCGACTTTGTGGGGGTGCAAGAGTCAGTCAAGTCTGAGCGGCGATCCGAAAATGAGGCTGGAGGTTGGACAAGACGAAGACAGGGGATTATCCTGAGCAGGAGCAAGCCTGACGGTTTCAATGTCTCGACGACAGGCACGAAACATTGGCAGAAAAGAAAAGAAAGAAACAAACCAAAGCCAAGTGAAGTGACATCGTCTTTGTTTGTTCCCTCGCGTGTGCGGCAACGAGGCCGAGGTTCAACTGTGGTGTCCATGGCCAGCGTTTTAGCTGGGAACCCTATTTGCCTGTGTGTTTAACAGCAGCCTCGCTGTCGTTATTTGGCTTTCTTGTCATTGTATCGGATGCCGGGCCGAAACACAAGACGAGTCGGCAGTAACAGTACACGAGTTCGGGCGGCCGGGAAGTGGAGAAAACCGATGGTTGAGAAGTGCGAAGTCCGAAGACAGGGACGGATATGAATGGGGTATGGAGATTGCATGACATTGGTAAGATGAGGTCAGCTTCGTGATATGGTTATGAGGACTAATCATCACAATGCACGCAGCATGAAGTAAGGCACGAAGGGTGTAGCTTCCAGAGGCTCTACTGTAGACTCCGTATGCATACTCCGTACCGGTAGTCGTATGTATCCATATGCTATGGGCAAGGACAGGTGCGTCTGCGGACGTGAGAGGCCGGCTCCTATCCGTAGCTGAGGTGCGGATAATGTGAATCGCAATGTAGATGTGCAGGCGGAGGAAAAGAAGGGTTCATTAGCAGCCGTGCCATGGCCCAACTGTGCACGACACCTTAGTAAGGTGAGTGACCGTGACAAGGACGTGGACAGGGCTCCAGAGCGACGGAACTGCGACTGTGCGCGGGCGCGCGCGTGACGGGAACCTTATATTCAGCACTACAGTCACGACAGGCCGCTGACATTATCCGTTCTAAGAGTATCCGTACGTGTCTTTCCACCTGATTGGGCGGGGCTAGTGCAGGAGGCTAAAATTGCTTCTGTTCGAATTCGTCGAAAAACGGTTGTCTCACCCCTGCCGCCGGCCAGGGGCGCTAGAGCAAGGTACCTACCACACCTTCCTACCCACGCTGCTCCTTGCTGCTAGGATGTTTCCTCAGTGTCTGGATGCTGCGAGCAAGACCTCGCGTCCCATTCGGTCATTGGCCAACCGGTACCTTACCTACCTGCCTTGGGAAGGAAGGATGACACTTGCCCAAGTTCGATCTTCTCCTCATTTACTGATTGCTTAGATGCTTTGTTCTAGACGGCCATTGGAAAACGGCACGGGAGCAGTCTAGCAAGATGAAGGCGTATCGAGAGTGCCATGGCCAGTCGCATCACACAACGCCCACCTACCTGCCGACGATCCTCACACCTTGTCGGCACTCTCAAGTCTTCCGTGCGGCAATGAAGCCTCTCTAGGTATGACAACTTCCCTACCAACTTTGCCGCGGCTCCCGTGTCGAGTGACCATCTAACAGTACGGAGTACAGCACCATTCTCCTCCCACATCGATCCATTCTGCCCAGCAAACTCCGGAAAAGACAGAGTGCAAGTCTTGACCCCAGCACCCATCGTATCATGGATGTCACGTACGGTTCCAATATCAGTGGCCCCTGGGTTGCTGGGGAGAACCATCTCCAAGCGCCCAAACGGGAAATGGCGCCAAAGCAGAAGCGCTAGGTACGCTACAACCATTGCCCCACCCCATCGTCAAGGGTCCCTGTGCGCGAGCATGGCCCCTTTTTGGCCAGTCGCCGTCTGCGATCCCACCCTGCCGCCTCTTCCACCATTTGCCCTCCAGAAATTCCCCAATACTGGTTCATTTCCTCTTTTTGTCCTTTCCTTTCTCAATGGACGACGAGCCTGGCCTCGAGAATCTCTTGCTGGTTCGCAACTCGGTCCCAGAGATAAGCAAGACACTTATGAACAGAGACAGCCACCGCCGCTCAGATCTCGACCCTAATCAAAATCATGGCGGCCCGCGACCCTCGCCCACCTCATCTCAACCTTCACCTCGAACGCCCTCCGAGAGCCACGCGAGACCCTTCATATTCTGAGACTCTCAACGCTTCATCTGATGAGCTGCGTGGGCGCCCACCCTACCGCGACTCCAACCGCCCTGCAACCTCCCCTTCGCCCTCGCCTGGACGCACCAGATCGCAGACTTTGCCCGTCCAAGTCCTAACGCCCACCTTTGATCCCGCCAAGGCAATCAAGCGGAAGCCTCTCTCCTCGACAGCGTCTCAATTGGCCGCCAGCTACGGCTCTGGTTCCAGTACCCCGTCTATACTGTCACCCTCAGCCTTTGCCGCCCCCGAAACACGTTTCGCGAGATCCTACTCTGTCGACAGCCCTACTCTCTATGACTTTTCTAATAACGTTCGCCCTCTCTTCGCGCCACCAGCCGCTCACCAGAAGCTTGACATACAGTGAGTCCGAACACCTTCGCTTTTCGTCCAACTTTGCTGGTCACCTGTCAGGTCCCTCGCCTGGCGGGAAACAACTCTATCAGCGGCAGCTAACCAAACCCTGTCCTCTTGCAAGCAGACCCCCACCTACCGACGCGGCAGGCGACGCGGCTTACTTTGCTTCACGAAACAACCCAAGCACCAACCTTGCATCTCCTCAAACAAAACCTTCGGACGGCCTGTCAGAACCTTCCTTTTTGACTTCCGACGTCACCCCAACCTTTTCTCCGAGGCTACCGAAAGCGACACCTCCTCAGCCGATCATCGAGGAGGAGGAGGACACGGACGAAGATTCCGAGTCAATTTACAGTCACATCACTAATGATAACTCTATCATGTCCATAACCGCTACCAAACCTACCCCTCCCCATCTGCATTTATCAACGGATCGAGACATTTCTTCGCAAACAGTCACCACAGTACTAGAACTCAGACAATCATTGACGCCTACTACATCAACTCCGACCCCCTCGATTAACAAACCTCTTCCCAAATCACCAGGCTCTTCCAAGTTAGCCAACTTCTTCGGTTGGGGTTCTTCGCCGTCACCTTCGACGACAGAGTTCTCCTCTCTCTCTTCGCCCCTAGCTTCGCCTCGACGAGCCACGCTGACAGATGACACCCCTCTCACAACCGGAGTTCCGTCACTGCTGTCAGAACCTCGAAAGGGGAATGCGACACCTACAAACGCGCTCGGATATTGCGAGTCAAACCTATACACGCCACCGCCGACCTCCCTAGCCCCATCACTACAAATCGAAGAGATGGAGGACGAACTGAAGGCCATCAGCGCCGAGTTGGCATCGTCTATCCGGCGCGAAATGGATCTCGAAGACCTCGTCGATAGACTCCAGTCTGAGATCAACAATCCACAAGCCCCTGGCCGGAGAACCAGTGACTACTTTTCCGACTCTGGTTACAGCTCTGCCAAATTCAGCGAATACGACCAGAACAAGGAAGAGGTTGAGAAGATTCAACGTCGCGCAGAACAAGAAAAGGCTTCCATGCGTCTGGAGCTGATCAACAAATTGCAAGACGAGCGGGTACGGAGGAATGAGCTAGACCAGCAAATCAAAGAGCTGGCAGAGAAAGCTTCGCAGGTGGATGTTGCCCAGATAAACAATGAGGACACGAACAACCGTCTACGAGACTTGGAGCACACATGTGAAGATCTGCGTCGCAGACTGGGAGAGGAAGTGCAGGTGAAATCCAACTTTGAAGACCTGCTATCCGTCCTCAAGGTTGAGCTTCAAAGCACGACGAATGAGCGAGACAATCTTCGCGACGAGATCGTGCCCCAGTTGAAATCAAAGCTTGATGGACTTGAAGCTGAGGCGTCCGAGTACGCTAACCTCACCTATGAATCATCCAAGATGCAGCAGGAGCTGGAGGTCCTGAGACAGGAGAATAAAGCTCTCAAGTCTTCGGGACAACCGCCACAACCGGAGACACGCGGCCGAAGTGCCACCAGCAGCTCGACCCGCCTTGCTCGGTCCAGCTCAGTAACGGCTACGCCATTCGTCCTTCAAAAGGCACCGTCAGGTCTAGGATTGACCAGGTCCAACACCGTTAAGTCAGGCGTGACCGAGTCTCGGGAGCAGTTGTCTGAGCGCTTGAAGGACGTCGAGGCTCAGAGAGACGCTCTTCACAATGCGTTGAGGAGCCTTCTAGAGCGTCAGGAGTTCCAAAACCGGGAGAACGAGAAGAAGATCAAGACTTTAGAGGTTGAGCGTGAGCGGTTGATGGTGACGTCTCCGCGACAAGCTGGCTTCGCGAAGGACATTTCCAATTTGAGGGTCGAGGTCAACGTACTGCGCCGCCGTGCTGACGAGGCGGCCGAACAGAAGTGGCAGGTGGAGAAGGGCCTCGCTGGCCTAAAGATGGATCTCGACCGTGCTGAGGGCGAGGTCGCTGCACTCCGTGGACTGTTGAAGGAGAAGGACATCCTCATCCCCCCGTCAATGGCTCGTGGTAGTACCTACGAGACTGCCGCATCCGTTCCTGTAACTTCGGAGTCTCTGGAGGCTGCCTTCCAAGATCTCCAACTTGCCTACAAAGACTCTCTCCTCAAGATCAAGGCCCTAGAAAGCAGCGGCTCTGTGATGGTCGGCGACGAGGCTACAAGGCTGGCCCTCGAGAGACTAGAGCAGTCCCTGACGTCTGCCGTCTTTGAGCGCGATGCGGCGAAGGAAGAGGCTTCAGCTTACAAGGACCAGTTGGAGAGCTTGGCGGGTACCGAGGTGGCGAATCTCGAGAGCGAGCGCGCTCTTGCAGACGAGCTCCGCACATCCGCCCAACGCGTTGAGGACCTTGCCTCTCAAGTCCAAAAGCAGTTATCCGTGAACTCCGAGCTTCGTCAACGGCTCGCAGAGGCCGTTGCTCGCGGTGACGCCGACCGCAAGGCCAATGCCGACCGCATCACGCGCCTGCAGAGTCGCCTGAAGAATCTGGAGGAGCAACTACAAGCTGCTCAGATCTCATCCGAGGAGCGTGTGGCTCGACATGAGGAGCAGGTGAAGGAGCTCAAGGATGCACACAGCATTCAGCTGCGCCGCATGAGTCCATCTCCCGGGGCTAGCGCCATGCGATCTCCGCGCAAATCCAGCCTTAGCCCGATGCCATCGCCAATGTTCCCTCGATCGCCCCGTCTCATGCCGAAGCAGTCCGTCGAAGACGAGACGCAGATCGAGAGGCTGCGGGTCAAGGTCGTCGAGCTGGAGACGGCACTCACGAACGCCGACTCTGAGATGCAAGATGTCATTGCCCGCATGAGTACTGCTCAAATCGAGGTTTTGACGCTGCAGGAGGAGCGTGAGGCCGCGAGGCGTGAGACTAGACGTATCCAGCAAGAACTGGAAAAGGAGAGATTGAAGGCGTTCGAAGACCGATTCAAGACACTCGGCAGCTCTGTTCAATGATATAATCGGTCGACTCGGCTCAGATAGGGGTTGGTGCCACGGCATTACACGGCCTCCTATACCCGTCTCCAGCATGCGGCGCGCCTCGTTTCAGGGTGAGCACCTGGGCCAGGACACTCCCTAGACAGCTCTCCAGTTTTCACGCCGCACGCACTCAAGATTTGACATGCAGGCCACCAACACGGTGGCCGCAGTGACTCCGCAAAAGGGAGCAAACCATGCATTGGGATAGCGAAAGGCGCATCGATCACTTTCGACCTCGTTTGAATTTTTTGTTTTGGGCAGGTATCGGAGCACCATAGTCTTTGGGATGAGGCAGTGTGCCACAATTCCCCACAGAATGGCTCCCCTTTTTGGTGCTACACCAAGCACCGTTGACGGCCGAAAGCTACAGCACATGATTTTTGTCTCGCCAGTCTGCAGACATCTCTATACCTCTATTATATATAATAAGTGGGCGGTCAAGAACTGAAATACTTGTGTAATGTGTATATATTTGGTTCATGTTCTCCTTTCCCTTTTTGCTCTTGGATGTCCTTTGGCAGGGTTTCTATGGGTCGATCGGTATGAGGCGAGGATTGTACAAACAAGAAGAAACGGAATAATCGATGTGGTACACTGAAAAGGAGGAACCAGTGGAACAAAAGCCTGGCGGGCCTCGCCATAGAAATTGGAGACATTCGATGCCAGCAAGCGTCAAGGAAGGGATTGGGGGTTTGCGAGGATGCCTGTGTATGAAAGAGAGGAATTGACGACTTGAAGCACACTGACCTAACTCATCTCCCTGTGATTTGAAGTGACAAGACAATTCCTCCCAACTACAGTGTGACTGCCATGAGTTGTCTCCGAAGCCTAGCCAAATGAGCGAGAGCGAAGTGGTCAGTCGACCATGGTCTCTGAGGTCCAGTAGACAGACCCTAGCAACCATGCGACGCAAGGAATGAATCCCGACGAGTTGGAGAGGATTGCCGCACCTTACGGACGGGCCGCGAGAATCAACGTCAGATCGTCAAATCGGGCTTTCCGGGATAGGAAGACCCCGGAGATTTGCATGAGGCCAGCCGGCAACCATCCGAGCTTGGATTTTTTCTTGCTTCTTGTATGGGCAACTAGCAGCTGGAGAGTGATTGAGCCAATGCACTCACTGCCCAGTCATATTTCAAGTTCTACAGGGAGATGTGCTACGCTTTTTTTTTTCTAGTAGAGAAGGACTAGGGATATCAAATGTCTCGTTTTTTGTTCGTTTCATCTTTTTGGGCAGCTTCCATCATGCAACCAGTCCGCTTTAGCTTTCGCGAAATCCGCCGTAATTTTTGGTCCAAATAGAGGGGCAAGTAGTCCAATCATCCACTGTCCGCTACTTTGAATAGTGCATCGTTGTCGCTTTGACAGAAAGGTGACTTGCCTACAGTCCACCGTACTGCTTCACAATACCTGCAACCTTGTTCGCAAGTTCATCAGCCTCGGAGCGGGTAGCCGCTTCAGCGTACACACGGCAAGCGTTCTCAGTACCGCTGGCGCGAGCGAAAGAACGAGCGCTGGTGTACTTTCTAACACACTGATCAATCTCGTCCTGAGCTCCCGCAGGATGGCTGAGGCGGCGCTCGGCATCTGTGGTCTGGAAAGCATCTTTGTTGCCAACCTCAACACGGACCAGGCGGTTGGGAAGATCCGAATAGGTCGAGGCCCAGTCCTTGAGAGACCAGCCCTTGTGAGCGAGTATCACCTCCACCATCAACATATCTGAGAGCGCATCGCCAACGGTCTGATTGATTAGGTTGCCAACAGCGGCGAGGGTCTCAAGGGCATCCTTCTGTGCGGGGGACTGGGGCTTCGTCTCGCTGAAAGCACGCATGGCGTCTTGGCTAAAGATGACGGTGCCGTGGCCGTTGGCCTCGAAGTAGGGTCCGATATCGAACTTGAGAGCAGCATGGTGCAAGTGCTTGACGCCGGTGGGCGTGCAAACCACTGGCAATCCGAGATGTTTCTCGATGTAGTTGGTGCTAGCACCGTTGGCATAGGCGGTCTGGACGACACCGATGCGCAAGTCCTTCTCCAGGCCGGCAGATCGAACCAGATCACCAATAAAGGAGGCTGCCAAGGTGGATATCCGGTCGCCGTCGAGCATGAAGAAGCCGGTGTCTGGGTCGGTGTAATAGTAGATCAGGCGGTCGGCGTCACCGTCAAAGGAGCAGTAGCGAGCGCCCGGAATGGGCTTGGGGGATGCAGGGGCACGCTGCTTGGTCTTGACAAAGTCTGCTCCACACTGTACAAATTAGTTGAGGCGGCCAAAGTGATTCGGAAGCGATGCGACTTACATCGAGGTTGAGAACTTCGGGGCGGAGAACATCGTCGTTGACAACCTTGACGTCGAAGCCAGTGACATCCTTGGGGACGTGCTTCAGGAAGTCGGTCAACTTGGGGCCTCCAACGCCGTTGGAGCAGTCGATGGTCAATTGCCCTTCAACCTTGCGGCCCTTGAGAGCCTTGACGAATGCGTCGGCAAATTTCTCGTAGTAGCCAGTCTCGCTGACCTTGCCGTACGACTGGGGTGTGCCCTCAGTGTTGACGCATCGGGTGAGGTAGTGGAGCTGGGGAGTGGTGAGAATCTTGTAGTCGGTGTATTCAACGCCGGTGGCCTCGAAGGAATCGGCCAAGGCAGCGACAAGCTTGTGGCCCGAAGGACGGGTGTCTCGACCGTAAACGACGCGGGCAGGGTCGGAGAGGTTGATGCGGAGCTGGGAGGCCAAGGCCTTGTAGTTGTCGACAAGCTCCTGGTCCGAGGAGCTGTTCACGAGCTTAGTAGCGTACGACTCCCACTCCTGCTCAAGCATGTCTCCCATGGGGTCAACAATCTTGACACCATTGTCGGCAGCGGGGTTGTGGCTAGCTGTGATCATGACACCAATGGCCTGGCCATTGAGCTTGCGACTACGAAGGCCGGAGAGCAGACCGACACGGAAAGTAACACCGTCGAGGAGATCGGCCTTCATCCGGAACCCCGCAGTGCCATACTTGAAGGTATGGTTCGGCACGATGGGGTGCTTCTGCGAAGCGGCGATGATCTTCTCGTCCGACATGACGGGCGGTGGGCTCAAGCGAGTGGCTATGATGGATGACAGGACGAGGCAAATTCAAAGGGAGTATGGCGTGTTGGAAGAACGATGGTCGAGGATGAAGAAGAAGAGAGAGAAAGAGGCAGGGTAGGCGCTACGTATGTAATTAGAGCTGGGGATGTTTACGAGGAAACAGTGGAGAGAGGCGGAGGGCGGCAGCTTGCCTGCTTGCTGACCTGGAGACTGAACGCGGTGGCCGCCATTCCAGTGTCCTGTTTCCTCCACTCCCTCAATCGCTAGGTACTGGGCTCACCTCAGCTCCCCGCCATTTACCTTCCATTGTGCGAGAACAGCAGCGGCCTCAACAGGGCATGCCCCGCCCTAGCCATTGCCCGTGATGCAATCATGCAAGTCAGACTGGGCGCTGGATGGATGCGGTACACCGCAAGAGGAAGGAGTGGGGTGGCAGCCCGGATTGCCCCTCCTCAGCGTCCATGAGGGGCATCAAGTGGCGGAGGTGACAAAATAATCCGCCGCCGATACATCCTAACTCCCCTGTTTCATCACCACTATACCACGGATATTATTTTTAGTAGAATTTTGAAAAAGAAAAAACTTCAATTTGCGTATATTATAAAAATGACACAGGGCAAGAAATTGCACTTAAAAAGAGTAATAGTGGTAATCACTATGGTGATAGAAAGAAGCACTCAGGATGTCTTTAGTGGCAGATTAGGTACCTTATCCTGTCACCCACTTGGGCATTCAGGAGATGATCGGCGACCTCATCGCTCAGCGCACCAGGTGGTCCTGGCACAGCAGTCGAACGAGGTACGACTGACAACACATCACGTGGATTCGTGACAACACTCTAAGCCAATTCTTTTGGCTAGGCGCGTCTTCGCGTCGTAACTCCAAGTATACTTCCTTCCCCCACCTCCTTCGTCCTTTGTCCCTTTCCGGCCGGCGAGCTACGCTGAGCAACCTAGTCATTAACCAATTTTTTGGCTCATTTTGGAAATCGCACTCACCGGCCTGGCTGCATTGTTCGCCCAGAAAGATGCTTGCTTCGGCACACGGCTCTTGGCGATGACCCTCGAGAAACGCCGAGGCAATTCCAACATCACGACGGCATCATGGCCGGCGAACACGAGCAATACGCTAACCCTCTGCTCCTCGACTGGGTCAAGGAGTGGCTGGACACTGCGAGGGAACGGAACATGAAGAGCACTTCTACTTATCGGAATGCCTACGAGTCTCTCAAAGCATGCCCCATCACTTTCAAGCATCCACGCCAGCTCACCCAGCTCAAGGGCTTTGGCGACAAGCTCTCTTCTCGCCTGACAGATAAGCTCAAGGAACATTGCGAGTCCAACGGCTTGCCGATGCCTAAGAACCCATGCTTATCCAAGGAAGACCGCGCATCCCTCGGCCGCGCTGCTGAAGATGACGAGCCTCCTCCGCCCAAGAAGGCCCGGAAGGCAAAGCCATACGTCCCAACATATCGCTCGGGCGCCTACGCTCTTTTACTATCTCTCTCCACGCTAGACAAGGGTACTCAATTTGGAATAACCAAAGCCATCCTCACAGAGCTGGCCCAGGAACACTGTGACGCGTCCTTCTCGGCGCCGAGTGACAATAGCAAGTCCTATACGGCATGGAACTCGATGAAGACACTCCTCGAGAAAGACCTCGTATGCGAGAAAGGCCGCCCACAAAGGCGGTATTCTCTAACTGACGAGGGATGGGAAGTTGCTGAACGCATCAAAAGGACGACAGAAGCAAGCGGTCCTGCCGATTACACTGTTGCAGGCCCCAGTACAAAGGCCGGTCCTGCAACGGGATTCGATCCGATCTCTATGCCGCTGAACAGAGAAGCTTCGCCATCTATCGAGCCAGTGGAACAGCCAAGGGCCACATCAGCTTACGAAAGCGTCGTCGCGAATGGGCCCGTGGTCTTGGACAAGGCGTCGCTACCAACTTTCACCCCGATTCGGCTCGCGCCTGGTTCTTTCACAGTTCATCTCGCTCTGGATTTCCGTGAAATTCGAGCAGTCAAGGATCGCGACTATATGCAAGATGAGCTCACCAAAAAGGGCGTGAAGCCCATCATGCGAGCTCTGGAAGTCGGCGACGCGCAATGGATTGCGAAATGCCACGATCCTGCCGTCCTATCCCGCCACGGCGCAGAGGGAGACGAGGTTGTGTTAGATTGGATTGTCGAGCGCAAGCGACTTGATGATCTCGTCAGCAGTATCAAGGATGGCCGTTTTCACGAGCAGAAATTTCGTCTCCGGAAATCTGCAGTCAAGCATGTTGTCTACATCGTGGAGGAGATTACCATGGACTCGGCCTATTTCTCCAAGATTGAGGAGATGATCCAGTCCGCCACCGCGTCCACGCAAGTAGTTAATGGCTACTTTCTCAAGAAAACCCAGAAGATGGACGATACGATTCGGTATCTTGCGCGGATGACTTCCATGCTCAAGAAGATGTATGAATGCAAACCTCTTTTGGTGGTTCCGACCCCGGTCTTGACAGCGCAGAATTACTTGCCGCTGCTGGAGCACCTTCGGGAGAAAGAGCCCACGACGGGTTATTATATCACATACGCGGCCTTTGCGTCGTTAGCGTCCAAGTCGGACATGATGACCTTGCGAGATGTTTACCTGAAAATGCTCATGACAACTAGGGGCATTACGGGGGAGAAAGCCTTGGAGATTCAGAAGCGGTGGAGGACGCCTCGTGACTTTATCAAGGCGTTCCAAGAGTGCGGTTCAGGCGAGCAAGGGCGTAAGAGGAAACGAGAGATGGTTATCAGCGGCCTACCTAATCTCGTAGGGCGCAAGAAGATTGCCAAGGCCGTCAGTCAACGGTTGGCCGAGGTCTGGGGTGATGCATGATTATGGATAGAAACTGTAGGACGATGAATGTAGTTTCTATCACTATAACCACGACCATTATTATAGTCTCCTCTTGGCTGAAAATCTCTCAGTATACTCTCTATATAATTTACCTAGAGTGGTGATGAAAAGGGGGAGTTGTAGTGAATCGATGCCCAGCCACAAATATACCTCTCGGCCGGTAATGAGCATTTTTGGAAGGACGGATCATGTCAAGATGAAGAAGCTGCAAATAGGAAGCCCAAAAATATTATAGAAATGACATTTTTCTTTTCAAAACATATTCTCAAGACCTGCCACCAAGGCCCTGAGCTACGATACGCTCGACCATTCTCTCCAACGGAGCGCCGCCGGCGCCGCCGAGATAACCCGCGAGGCTCTTCTCAGCGTATTTTGCCATCATGTCGACCTCGATGTTGACAGTCTCGCCGGGCTTCTTGCTCGCGACGACGACCTTCTCCTGTGTGTAGCTAATCAGCATGACCTCCCACCATCCCTCCTCATCGTTGACCTGCGTCACGGTCAAGCTCGTGCCGTCCAGCGCGACGTAGCCCTTGTATATGATGTAGCGCAAGACGGCCGGGTCCCGCGGCGCGAAGCGGAACGTCAGGGCGTTGCCATCGGGGGTGACGGCCAGGATAGTGGCCGTGGTGTCGACGTGGCCCTGGACGAAGTGGCCGCCCATGCGGGTGTCGGCGCGGACGGCGCGCTCGAGGTTGGCGCGCGAGTCCTTGGCCAGGGAGCCGAGGTTGGTGATGCGCAGGGTCTCGGGGGCGACGCCGACCTTGAAGGAGGGCGGGCCGGCGGTCTCGAAGGAGGTGACGGTGAGGCAGACACCGTTGATGGCGATTGAGTCGCCGAGGTGGCAGTCTGAGAGGAGGGTCGAGGACTCAGGCAGTGTGATTGTGAGGGAGGTTCCTCCCGTCTCATCGTTGGGGTTGAGGTCGGAGACGACTAGGAGATGTGTTTGTTAGTTGAGGGCATACACGTGTGATGAGGGGTGAGTCAAGGGTGAGAGATGAGGGGCCCGGACCTCCGATTTCCTCGACGATGCCGGTGAACATGATTGCGGTTCTTGGTTTGTTTAGTCCAATGATATGAATAGGATACTCGATGAGTATAGTGACTACCAAACTACGGCAATGAGAAGTAGTGGTGACAAATTGGATGAGTGATTTGAGTTGAGATGAGATGAGAAGTCATTGAAAGCTTCCGGAAGCTATGGGCCTCTAAGGTAATCAGTGTGACCCCTCCACGCAACATCCCCTCCCCCACTTTCTACAACGGGCGATGCGGTGTCCACTAAGAGAACTGGCCTGATTACATATGCCAGCGCCCATTGCATTCCTTGTAATTCCGATTTTCCAATTCATCCACTACACATACCTTCATCCGATCGGTCGAGCATCCAAATTGCTCTGTATCGGGTCTCTGTATCGGGTCATTCCGTTAGCTCATGTCAGCAGAGTTCTTCTAAGGCGGCTCAACGTGAAATGTGCTTAGGAGGCATGTAGCATGGATTACTAAGCATTACGAACGCGGTCGTGCTTGAAGAAATCAGCCAAGTGGGGCTGAAGCATGTTGATGCGATTACGCAGCTCTTTCCGTGGAGACGAGGTAGAGATATAAGCATCATCACATCACCGGGGGAGACGTTGGGGAAATGAAACTTCGGGGGCGTTTCTTGTTGGTTCTTGCGGCTGATGTCGAGAGTCAAAACTTCCGAGGGGGATCCTAGTCCATCATCATCGGGAACGCGTGAGCTTATCCCGCGTTCAGTCGTAACGTTCGCCTGTTGATCACCATGGCAAGAACTTACGAAGTGACAGTTGAAAAAAACTCAATGTCGTTATTTGACTTGTACCGCCTTTCTCGAGTATTCTACTAATACGTACCCTATTCGATTTTCTCTCCTTTTATCAAGCGAAGGACGCTTAGCGTATTCCTTTCTGTGAGTTAACCTACTACATCAACAGCTTCATTCAATCGCGTATCTCAGCCAAGCGACTTACACATTTACCGTCGCCCCCAAATTCAAAGTTGTCATGAACCCTGTGACTAGCTTTTACAAAACTGCTCTGCACAGCCATCTTCACTCGCCTCCTCGAAGGTGTATGGTAGACCAGGCAAATCGGGCCAGATCACACTTTCGTCCCTCTTCTATCGTCAATCTCCATTACTCGAGACGATGAATGCCTTCAAATTGCCTAGCGTCTGGCTTTCTTAGCCGGGCCAATCGAGTTGGAGATGGGCGAGCTTGTTTGAACCAAGGAGCCTAAGTGATACGGGGACCGACTACGCGGTCTCCACGGCGTTTTACATGGCAGTCCGTGTCAGAGGTGACAAATAAGATTTTCCTTCTTAGCATGTTTGGTGCCAACCCAGTATAGCCCATGCTTACACGCCCTGAGAAGATGCCATTTCGTGATCAGTGAGGCTGGTTGTAAGAAACCAGTCACTCCTTCAAACATTTGGATGGAACGTTAAAGATGGGCCGTGTAATTCTTTTCCGATAGTGAGGTGCCGTTTGTGTGTATACACAGTTCCATTCTTTTGGTCGATCTGGATCGACACTATCCGCTCGCTCACAACTCTAGCCGTCACATAGACCCGTCCGCTTGATGCGGCAGCGAAATAACATGAAGATGCGGGACTATCTCGTGTGTGCCGTTGCATTTGTTTCATTTCGAGTTTCTACACAGTTCGTTGCGCAGCCTACAGATCTCAAGACTGTCAAGGGCGCTGGAGGAGTCAACGTCCGATTCAAGCAGGTGTCGAATGGCATCTGCGAAACCAATAGCAACGTGAAGAGCTTCGCCGGCTACGTGGACGTCAGCCCGACCCAGCACATGTACTTTTACATGTTCGAAGCAAGACAGAATGCCGCTTCAGCTCCTCTGACTATCAGGCTAGACGGCGGCCCGGGAGCGTCCTCCATGAATGGACTCTTCACCGAGATCGGCCCTTGCTCTATCGATGCCAAGGGAAAGGTGGTCGACAACCCGAATTCATGGTCGACGGTGAGCAATTTGCTGTTCATTGACCAGCCAGCGACGGTCGGCTTCTCGTTCACCAATTTGGTGAACGGTACCGTGAACCCAAAGACCGCCGAGATCGTGCCCCAACAGTGCACATCTGCAGACCCCATGTGCGGAACCTACTCATCCATGGACGTCTCCCTGACGCCCAACTCGACGGCCGATGCTGCAAAGGTATTCTACCAGGTGATGCAGGGTATTATGGGCGCCTTTCCGCAGTACACGACGAACGGGATACACATCAACGGCCAGTCATACGGCGGCCACTATGTCCCCGTCTTCGCCGACTTCATCACCCAGCAGAACAAGGCAAAGGCCCCCGGTACTGTCCAGGTGCCCCTGAAATCCATATCCATCGAGGACGGCTTCATGGACACCCGCGTGCAGTTCGGCGCCTACTTCAACTACTCCGTCTCCCCGGGCAACCCCTACGACGTGAAGCCCTTCAACGACACCCTCCAGAAGCAGCTCTTCAACAACATGTTCGGCCAAGGGGGCTGCCAGGAGCGTCAGAACGCCTGCAACGCCCAACCAACCGACAGGGGCTGCGCCGTGGCCGATGCCTTCTGTATCAAAAACGTCGAGGACTTTTGGGACGTCAACGCCGGCCGCGCCGAGAACGACATCCGCCTTCTGCTTCCCGAGCCCTACCCCTCGGCCACCTTTGTAAGCTACCTCAACAGAGCCGAGGTGCAAGCCGCCATTGGGGCGTCCAACAACTTTACCCAGGCGTCGGTGCAGACCGCCATCGCTTTCGGCTCGACGGGCGACGACAGCCGCACCGGCGCGCTCGTCACACAGTCCCTGAAAAACCTGATTCAGCAAGGCGTCACCGTTTCCCTCTTCACCGGCGACGCCGACTACGACAGCAACATGATTGGCGCCCAGATCGTCGCGGCCCAGCTGGGCGCCGCCAACTGGGCGAGCGCCGGGTTCGTGAACCTGTCGGCCAACGCCGACGGGCAGGTTCCGGGGGAGGTGAAACAGGCCGATAACTTTTCCTTTACGCGGCTCTATTTCGCCGGTCACCTCTCCGCCTTCAACCAGCCCGAGGCGGCTCTCCGGGTCCAGGAGCGAACGATCAAGGGGGTGGACATCGCGACGGGGACGACGGCCATGGTGTTTGGGAAGAATTTGATTACGCAGGGCCCCCCAGAGAGTACGTTCAGGGAAGGGCCGGCGACGGTGCAGACCAAGGTGGTGCCCAAGGGTGCCCTGTACGATCCGCAAACGCATCTGCCTGTGCTGCCTGGACGGGTGGCGGCGGTGGATGGCGGTGAGTTTGGTGTAGAGGCTGACGAAGATTTGGATATGGAGCCTCATCCGCTGGCTGGTATGACGGCGAAGAACATTAGGAAGATGTTGAGAGAAAACGGACCGTCACCGTTGAGATTGTGATTAGACTATCTGTGTCAGTCTTGATATGGTTCAGATATCTTGATCATGTCACTTGCCAAGACATTCTTTTGTCAAACCAAGTTTGAACTGGCTCTCCATCGAGTGTGTCAGCGTATGTCTGTAAAACTCTAGCAACCGGAGGGCTAATACCGAGCCAAACCATGAATGCCCCATTTCCAAGACTTGGGAGCAGGTGTTGTTGAACTTGGAGTGGAAGCAATAGGATCGAGGAGCTATATACATGCCAATGGTTTTGCAATTTCGATGTAGCACAGCAAATCCCAAGAAAAGTGGTGCATCTTTGCAGCGGTGTGAAGAGAGAAAGTAGGTAGACGAGGGTTGGAGAACCTCAAAGACCGAAACCATCGCAAATGAACACCTAGGATGGTAGCTTTCTACGGAGTTTCAAGCTCTACAGACCGGCTTGCTTCTCTCCTCCTGTGTTTCTACTCAAAGGTCCAACTGCTGTCTCTCTTGTCCTTGCTAGTGAGACCCATTCTTGCAAGAGACTATGAGTAGAACCAGATGCTTCACTGGTATCATCGCGAGGCTGCTGAGTATTAGTAGAAGCTTAGCCTACGACTGACGCATACACAGCATCTATGAGAATCTGCTACTGTCAAGCTTTGCTCAGGCAGCCAGAAGAGTAGTGCTCTACGTCCTTCAATGCTTGACGAGCGTATGTTTCCCATCCTCGTCATGGCCCATTCGCAAAGGGACAACGAAACAACAAAGAGGGCCAACGAATAATTGAGATCATGAATCTGTCTTCCAGGGTCCTTGTTCGACGATGAAAAGCATGAAACCCCAGGCCATCGAACCATCAAGGGGTCAGGGGAAGGGACATTCTTGATCCAACGTCTTCAGTTGCTTTCTATTTACTCCTAGCGCGTGGGCACCCCCAAGGTGGACTATGCGACTGACGAGTAGACATGAGCCAGATATCCGTGTTACCTCAATTAATGTCAGCAATCTGGAACGCCGCCATGTCTTCACGTGGCTCGTATGTCGAGCATCATTCGTCGGCGGTCATTTGCCGTCTGCCGGTATTGCCGAAGCCGTCTTGCAACCTTCATTACCGACTCGGTGCAATCCACGTACCCACACGGCAGGCAATCAAGCTCCTGGCGTAATTTGGAGCCTCATCTTGACCCCCTGCACTTCGTGAGGACAATCCGACTTCCATCTCTGTGGCGATGGATGCTCCCTGCTTTACTAGAAGAGGTGTCCAATGAGGCGAGATATCGAACCCGGCAAACATCGAACAGAACCAGGCACCGAGGATAAGAACACAAGTGAAGAAAAGGTAGTTATATTACGTTAAGAATATTTGGGCGTCTCATACGCCATGCTGAGTATGTTTCTGCCCATAGCCTCAGCCCAATGCAAGTAGCCGCCCATGTGTAAACTCCAAACCCATTTTTAGTACTCCTCACTCTGTGTATACTGCAATACTTTATGCCCAATTAACCTCTCTTCTCATCAAGATCATGCCTCGCTCCCAGAATAGGGCTGGGCTGGATCTCGTCGCCCGTCTCCTTCTCCCGCGCCGATGAGGACTCGGATACATCGGCGTCGTGCATAAGACCTCCCTGGGACTTGCCCTTGTGCTGCTCCTTGAAGTAGCCGTGCATAGCCTCGGAAAAGAGCTCGGGATCTTCCCAGACCTCGGGCTCCTTCTCGCCCTGCATGGCCTGTCTCTCCTCCCACTCCTTGCGCATGTCCTCGATCTGAGCCTTGTGATCCTTCTCGGCGTCGTAGTACTTGCCAACGCCACGGAGGCGCTCCCAAACGCTGAGATGAGTGGGGTGCACGGCGACGCCGTGGTACTCAGACTCCTTTCCGCTGCGGATGTACGTCCAGCGACGCTCCTGTTCCTTGAGATCGAGACCGGTGGTGTCGGGCAGGAAAAAGAAGGTGAGGACCATACCGGCGAGACCGAACCAAGGAACGACGTAGAACTTGGTCTGGGTGTCGATGTAGTTGTACAGGACGGAGGCGAGGAGGGCTCCGGCCTTGCCGATGCAGGCGGAGAAACCGTGGGCCGTGGCGCGGATAGGGGTAGGGAAAACCTCACCGGCAACGAGGAAGGTAACCGAGTTGGGTCCGAACTGGTTGAAGAAGGAGCTGAGGAAGTACATGGCCTGGAATGCGTGGATGCCAGCGGGGCTTGTGTAGTACTCGAATTTGAAGGCGGGGATGACGAACATGACGAAGCACATGAAGAAGCCAACCTGCTGCATCATCTTGCGGCCGTATAGCTTGTTGTCGATGAAAAAGGAGGCGAGGTAGTAGCCTGCGAGGGAGACGACGACGTTGATCACGCTCCATGTCCAGGTTGTCAAGAGGGAATTGGGGTTGCTGGAGATGACCGAGATGAACTGACCCTGGAAAAGCTTGTTGCCGTAGAAGAACACATCGTTGCAGAACCAAGTACCAGCAGTAGCCAAAAGACGACCACCAAAGTGCTGGAAGCAGTACTTCAGAGCGTTCACATCGTAACCTGTGACGCCCTGCTTCTTCTTAGCCAGCGCAAGCTGTTGGTTTGCGCGCGGCATCTTCCAGGTACGGTAGTAGACGAGCCACAGAGTACCGATGGCGGGGAAAGCGAAAGAGAGGCGGAATGTGTACTGGGCGGCGGACTCGGTGTAAGGTCCATTGCCGTATCCACGGTTGAAGATGACGAGAAGGACGATGAGAACGACCTGGTTGATGAGCTGGCCCCAACCCTGCATCAGGAAAGCCATGGTGACCTTGCGGCCACGGTGAAGGCGATCTTCGCGAGTAGACAGACGGCCGGCGGTGACGGCGTTCTCCATAGAGGAGGTGGCAGTAATGGGGTATTCACCACCAACACCAAAACCGTAAAAGAATAGGGACCAAGCGTAGAAGATGACCCAGCCCTGGAGAGAGCTGGCCCAGCAGCCGGTCAAGAGTAGCAGACCAACAAACATGATGGCAGCATCCTGAATGAGACCCCAACGACGACCGATCCAATCACCAATGACCTAGAATCATGTCAGAATTGACGTTTACTATTTAAAAAAAAAAAAAAAAAAGGGGGGGAGGGAAAAACATACCACAACAACAAAAAACACAACCCTACACCCCACCAACCCCCAACACCCCAGGCGCGGAAGACGGGCTAAATATAAGGTTGACAAAAAAAAAAAAAAAAAAAAAAGGGGGGGGGGGGATAAACTTACACCAACAGCAGCTTGGCCAATCATGATACCGACAATCTCGAGATATGTAACAGAGGCAACCCAGTTCTGCGAGCAAACGGCGTATTTCTTGCCCCAGCACTCGGGCCAAACGGCAGCGAAAAGAGGCTGTAAGTTACCAATGGAGAATAGGACGTAACCCTCGAGACCGAGACCGGCTCCGGGCAGGACAGCGTTGCGGAAATACCACCCCAGAGGAGAAAGGGGATCCTTCTTCACCATCTCCCCGATGGATCTAAGCTCCTTAGCGGCCTCATCGCGGTCGACCTTGTTGACGAATTGGACGCGCTTCCACCAGGGCAAATCGGCCCAGTAGACGCCGTCGGGGGTATACGAGTCGTCGGGGCGTGTGACGTGACCAAAGATCTCGCGCTCATGCGCGGTGGTGTGTTCCTGAGGGTAGTCCTCATGCTCCTGGCCCGTCTCCGGACCGTGAGGCACCGGGATCACGCCAATGGCCGCGGAATGGCGCTGGTGGTGAGTCGCCATTATGAATAAATATTGTTGAGTGTCCGAGACACTTCCTTGGGTCGTGCGAACGAAGTGTTTTGTGACGAACTGGACTAGCTCTCGAGTCGACGTGAAGGGGGCGGGTGGCGGTGGTATTTAGATGTGTCTCGTTAGGGGTGTTGCGGGGAGACCAAAGCAAAACCTTGACACGATGGAACGATTCCCAAGGACAAGGTTCACTAGTATAAGTGGTTCCTTGCTTTACCTAAAGAAGGCAGGCAAAGGAGGGAGGGGGAGAGGAGGGTTGATGATGGCCACGGCGAAAGACAGAACGGGAGCGTAGAACGTATGGGCCACGAGGGACGGGAGCAGATATAAGCAAAGTTGATACCGGGGATGGTGGAGGGCTGAGTAGTGGTGGGTGTCTTGCCTCAGTGACAAGATGTCCTGACTACTGGGTGTGGAATCGGCCGAACCCCGAGGAGCCGCTCGAGTCTATGAGCTCCGGACGAGTCTTGGACTCTGGACCAGTCTCCGTCGAGAATTGGATCCCGTGGCTGCTTCACCGGCGGGTCAACGCTTCTCTGATGTGCCGAAAGGACCCTTTGAGTAGGTAGACCGTAGGTGGTGTATCAAGTACATGCACCGCGTAGCCAGGGTCGTCTCGAATCCTTTCCCAGGTTGGGCTGCAGACGGGCAAAGGAGAGCTTAGCGTCAGAGATTGATGGCTCTGTTGCGTGCGGACTGGTTTCCTGACGGAACAATATACAAAGCGATAACAGTAATAAAATGGGAATTGCAATATTTGCTGTAAGCGCGTCCAACCGGGTGATTTGGACGGACAGACCGAGTAAAACACCAGCGGACCGGGGTACGATGTGCAGATTCGTAGACCGAGAGGCGGAAGAGTAGTATGGACTTGGGACCATGGTGGGGTATGGCCACTCCGCCCACTTACACCCCTGGGGGTTAGGTTGTGCTGGGATTCATGGACTGGAGGATGGGATGGGATGCGATGTGGGATGGCATGGAGAGGAGTAGGAATGTCCCGTGTCGAGCGACATCAGGTAGTGGAGGCACTGGAGTACCTGAGTGACTATGACTTTTCGTAGCATCGGCAGCATCTATGCTCGCCTCCTCCTCTCGTCGTTCGCCGCGACCTCGGACGTATCCATGTTAGCTTCCCTCCCGTGGCTGTTGAAGAGGCGTAAGTATTTAGGCAAGACAAGCCGAGTTTGAGAGAGTGCTTCCACAGTAGGCCGAAACGTTGGGTTCAGTGTGGTTTGTTGTTTTTCATCTTTATTTGTTTTTGGGCTAGCGGGACGAGCAATAGTAGTAGGATGAATGATGAAATAAAAAAAACTAAGCTGGAATAAAAAGGCCAAAAAAATGATACAGGGACCAGGTCAAAGCCGACAACGGATGGGGCGCACTAGCTCTACGTCACCGGGTTGGGCTAGCTTTAGAGCAAGCCACACAGGAGAGGAAATAAGCGGGTAGAAGCCGAGGAAGCTACCTTAGGCCATTTGGTTCTTTCCATCTCAGGTTGGCGCTCCCGAAGATCCTGCCTGTCCTTGTCGACCGAGATCCAGCCTGCCGCCGCCGATGCTCTCACACGACACCTAAGGTACAGTAACAATACTATGTATATTCGTCCTTCATGTATCTATGTATCTGTACACGTCTTGGCATACCTAGCTCGAGTACGTACATTGCAACGCAGGTTGGCAGGCACAGCCATCAGCTTTGACAGTCCAAAGTCATACCATGTGCTGTGATGTGTGAGGCGGGCACGAGGGGAGTTCCAAAGTAATACTCTGAACTGCGAGTGGGACAGAGCGTGGAAGCCACGCATTGAAGGGTGGCCCTTTTTAATTTTCATACTACTTTCAGCACCAAGGTATTTTCAGAACGGGCCATATTTCGCCATTCCCGCCTCAAGTCCAGGACGGGATACACGGCACTTTCCGTACATAATAGAAGCTCAAGCTTCCAGCTTCCGAAACTACAAATTCCACGAGGCAGAGTCTGTTCATGGTTCAACAGGCAAGACAGGCAGTCCCCTTCCATCAAGACTCTTCTAGAAGCCTCCCATCTCCCTCATACCTGGATCCCCCGTCTTACCTATCTGAACTCGACTGATCCCGTGTTAACCAATTTCCTCCAGACAACGACCCTTTCTTTCTCTTCTCCTCCCTCCCGGCCGAGGTCAACCGCGTCGTTGTCGTTGAGCAGAGAGCTCAGACGTTCCATGTCCTGCTGACTCGCCCCGCCAATTGCGGCTACAGAAAGAGCAATACCTCTGTTCCCAACCTGGTCTAGCTGTTCCTCCCCTCCCCTCCTGTCTGTCACCCCCAGAAAAAAAAAAGGGAAAAAAAAAACAAGTACAAGTGACAAAGCGACCAAAGGCAGGCGACGGATGGATCGTCGGACCAATCTTGTCGTAGCATTCTTCGTCGTCTTCTCCATAAAATGACCCCGCTGTTACCCACATGGCACCTTTTCTAAGGCTCCACCCGTGTGGCATGCCACCAGGCCCGCCGCTGTCCCTCGCGACGAGCTTAAAGGAATTACGTCCAGCAACCAAGAACCGCCGAAACGAAAATCGTCCAGATCCAGCCAATCACCATCTGTAAAACTAAAACGTGCCAGATCTATTGACTCCCAGCCAACCCGCACTTCCGGCATGGCCTAGGTCGCATGCACGTTGTGGTTGCATGAAGTTTGCGTTGACGAACGTCGTCCAAGGGGAGCAGCGAAGAAAAAGTTCGAAAAAATCAATCGTACGGCAAATTAGCAGATATGCGAGGAATCTTCCACTAACCCTTGGCCCTTCCCGCATGCCGAGCCATCGCCAAGCCCATTGGCAATTTTCACCGCATCCTGTGCTAGCCGCCATCGAGAAAGTGCTCGCGTGCCTATTTTCCTCGTATTTCCCTCAGTCATAACGTCGCCGCACGTCGTCGTCAACGTCGCACTCCCAGGCGCCAAGTGCCAAGTCCACACGATTTTCACCCAAGCCTCGGCCGCCACGCACATTGGCAAAGCTTCTTTGCACACTTCGCCTCACACACTCTCTCTCACTTCCTGTCTTGATTTTTCACTGCTTCTCTCACTCACTCACTTTCTCATACTTCCACCGCCATGCAGTCTTTCAAAGACGTCAGCTCTTCAACTTAGTAACACGTACATGAAATGCTACGGAAATAGCGAGGAGCGGATGAAATTTCAAGCATCTCAAAACATGCAAAATAAACTCTAATTTTTACCATTTCATCAGAATGATCTAGGCCAAGATTTTTTCCCCCTCAAAGCAGCATTTGGGATGAAATCAATACGTGAACCAATGGTCGCCTGAATCGACCTGCTCAGCCCTCGTGTCCGACGACACCATCAATTCTTCCCCGGCTTCGAGATTGATTCTGTCTGTGCATCGCTACTATAGGCCCCTTCATCGACCGCGATTTAGGTCAGTAGTCTAAGTCTTCCTCCCTCCCTAGGCACGTAATGACGCCTGCCATTCTAGTACAACGGCGAACTCAATCCTCCGGCCCGAACACCTCGAAAGATCATCTCCGCATGCTCTCGTCCGCCCGGCGATTATCCCCGGTTTAAGCATCACTCCTAGTCCAAAGCCAGTGAGAAAGGAGGTTGAGGCCAATTTTACTAATTTACCTCACAAACGCGCCAGATATCGATCTTAGGGTCTCTCTCATCCACGTCGCTCTGAATATCTTCACGAAAGAGGGCATCGCCAACGAGAGCATATACCGTCCCACGAGCTAACCCTACACAGCCTCAATGTGTATGTGTGCGTGTGCTCTTCTCTCAACCGCCATGATCACCCCCTGAGGACCCTCTGGCGAGCATCTGAGAGGGGAGAAAAGAGACGGGCCGGACCTTCGATTCCCAAGGTACCGCACGCGATTGGCTCACTTTTAATCTTCAGACGAGAGACCTCTTGCCACTCTCACTGCAGATATCATGAGTCCATGTTGCCCCTCCGTCTTTTTAACAGCTGAAAAATCGTGCAATCCGTCATCGCGTTGACCGCCAAGGTCCCAGAGCTCCCTCCGTGACGTGCTCAGCCACGCCTTTCCAAAGTCACATGTCGTCGTCATTGCCACTGTTCGGGTCATCCCATAATCAGTACGCCAACAGAAAACAAGGTGATGTAGCTTACATCGCCTCCTAGAGTCATCAGCATTACTACCCTTCAAAATCAGACGGAACCTTGCTTAGGCCCCCGAATGACAGGTTTACAGCACAGTGAACACTTGGTCGTGGGAAAGCATGGCGATAGTCGTTGAGGTCATTGCAGTCTGATAATCATTGTATTCAGTCTTGTTTTGTTTTTAGAGGCTTATGTTTTGCTTCAGCGGTGACTCCCCCTACTTTTGGCAGCACTGTAGCAGGCCTAAATACAAAAGAACCAAAACGCAAAAAGAAGAGAGAGACAAGAGTCTTTCCCTCGACGCAACCATGCTTGATCGAGATAACCCACTGACCGAGCATGTTTGCTCTTCTGTTCTTCTCTAATCAAGCAAGGGTCAAGTTTCTGTAACAAAACCCCGCCGCGTCCGGATATCGACCCCGACCATCCCTTTTCGTCAACCCAGATGCAGTTAGTAGGAGAAAGCCTAAATCGTGTAGACACAGAACAATATAGAAAGGGAAAAGAGTAAAAAGTTGAAGAGTGGTGTGTGATGGTGAGCGTAGTCGCCCAAAGAATTCTGTGCAGAAGAATGAAAGTTAGCATGCAGGGCAATGCAACATCCTCGCATCTGCCCTGCACACAAATGCAATAACAACTGGTGGAATAGAAGACCTCCCCGTCCTTCAATCCCGCATCCTCCTCTAGAAGACCTTCGGGCTTAACCAGTTGAGTCAAAACCATAAACGCCGAAATCCTTCCGAACCACCCAAACTCAAGGAAATGATGCAGTCTGCGTGTCGCTGTTGTCCCCGCTAAACGCCTCGCTGTCGGGTAAACAACTGAACAAAAACAAAACGAAAATGATGTTCCATATCTGCTGGAGACTGCCAATGTTTACATGACAGGCTTCGGCGGTTGGTAAATGTCTCTGCATCCTTTCCCGTCTGCGAGCGCTCCTGTGCTCTTATTTCCTCGACAACTCAGACCGATCCAACGATCGCGGCGTGGGCTTCTCGTCTCCGTCGTGTTTGTTTACCGGAGGCGGTTTCGGTGTCTCGTCAACGTCAAGAACGAGTGTTTTGTCTTCTGAGCTGACGCCAGCATCCGGGGGTGTATGAGTGGTGACTTCTCGCAGAGTCTCGTACGAAGGCATGTCCATCTCTTTGGAGGGCGTCACAACTTGAGTAACAGGTTCCGGTGTACTTTCAGATCCAAATGTGACGCTGTCGTGGCTGTCGGCCCTCATCATTTCAATCCCGAGCTTGGAGCTCGGCAGCAGAGGTTTGCCTCGGAATAGCTTGTCCCGGCCGAGGCCAAGCTCTTCGTCCTCATCGTCAGCTGAATCTGTACCCTCGGCAAGGCGCTTCTCTATGTACTCTTTCCGAGCTTTCAGCTTCTCTACCGAAGGCTGCGGCGCCGATCGTCTAGTGTGTTCCAGCTGACCTGGAGCAGACTGTTGCGTCACAAGTTGTGGAAGCTGTGGCAGTGACTTTGGCGATTTGACGGGTTGCATGACTTCGTCCTGGCTGATGCCCAGGCCACCTTCGTCCCAGTCGCCAGTGGCCTTCCTGCTGATCACTACTGGTACATCATCCGTTGATACTGACTCAGAGTCGCCGAAGAGACTGGAGCTGATGGAGTCCTCCCGGCTTGAAGTGACCAAGCTGCTTCCCGGCCGTCCTGCATAGAGCGATGAGCTTGATGTCGGGCTGTCATCTGCACGAGAGCTGGTTTGGCGGAGGCCAGAAGGGACAGGGTGAGGGTGTCCAAGGGACATGGAGAAGTTGACGCCAGGCGATTCCGGCTTCCATTGACAGAGATTCTTGAGAACTTCGGTTAACTTGGAACTCGAAATGGGCTTCTCAATCAGTGAATCGAAGTAGTGCGGAGCCTGGAGTTCTTTCAGATAAGCCGTGATAGCGACGATGGGCGTATGCGAGTTCGTGTTCTTAGTCTCCCGAATCATCCGAGCCACATCTGCACCGTTGATTTGAGGCAATCTATACTCCAAGAAGATGATGTCAAACTTGATCTCGCTCATGGCATATCTCACAGCTTCCGAACCATTGGCTACCGAGATGGTTCGGCAGCGTAATTTCTCCAAAAGCTTTTCCATGACCATGCGGGAGACCGGATGATCCTCACAGATCAAAACATCCAGTGGGCGGAACATCGGACCTCCATCAAAGGCAATTTGGGAAAGACGGCGAGAACTCTGGCGGCGACGCTGCACTCGGAGAAGCGCGTTGTGCTTCTCGCCTTCGTTGTCGGACGAGGAAGGTGACATGTCAAAGACCTGGCTGCGACGATTGCGATGGTGTGACAGAACATCGGAAGTGATGGGACTACCTTCTTGAGACTGCGAGCCAACAGTCAAAGACCTCGATCGGCTGCTAGAGGCATGTCTGGGCGTTGACACCATCTTCTGCGGTGAGAGGGCCAGCGGTGGAGGAGGTGCAGCCCCGCGACCCTTGACCGGGGAGGCAGCTGCACTGGTCGCCGCCTTTTGCAGGCTTGGTGGAACTCGGGGTATATCGAGGGAAGTAGGCTGGTGAGATACGCTCGATTGCTGTGAAAGGCTTGACGAGTTGCTGGAGGCCTTGCGCCGGCCCTCGCTGCCTTGGCCTGCAACGAATGAGACTAAGAGGGGCGACGATGGTTGGGATGCCCTGCTAGGGGACGAGGCCGCATGGCTGAGACCGGAAGGCGACTGGGGTCGGTTCTTCGCATTGGAGATTGTTCTCTGGACAGGGTTGGATAGTACCGGGCTGCCCTCGAGAGCTGGGCCAGGGGAAGTGACGCTACCGCCAGGGCTTACGACGGTAGGTTTGTTTTGAGATGCCAATGCTTCTGCTCTCAGTTTCTGAATGACGTCCTTGTTGGCTTTCTCTAGCACAGGGAGGTTCTTGAAGGCGAAGCTCCCAAAGTCATCTGCAACAACAGGCTCGCTAAGTCGTCTACTCTTCAAGTCCCTAACGTGTGGAGGAATGTGCAGAGGCATCAAGTTGCGTTTGATCGAGTTGACTTGAGATCGGACCCTGGACAGGGCATCATGCGGCCGATCGTGATAGTCAGAACCTACGCCAGAGACTGGCGGAGATAGCTGATCCTCCATCTCTTCGGCAAATGACTGCAATACGGCGCCTCGAGCGTCGAAGTACTCGGTGTCTTCAGGATGCTCGAGCTGAGGGACGAACTGAGCCTCATCCTGTAAAAGAGTCTCCCAATTGACGCCCTCAAACCAGGAGTGGCTGCGAATCTCGTCTCCACCGCAAGGGAACTTATCCTCTCGATTAGCTCCAAGGCGCGACTGGGGCTCCATACAGAGCAGCTTATTGATCAGATCCTTCGCCTCCTCCGAAATTGGTTCGCATTCGTTCTCATCCGGCCACTGAATCCTGCGTGCTAGAATGTTTTCAAAGACTTGCTCGGCTTCGTCGGCATGGAAAGGCGGAAATCCGTAGAGGAACTCAAACATGATGCAACCAACAGACCACCAATCACTAGTCTCATCTTGCTTCTCGCCCTTAATAGTCTCGGGGGCGAGATAGTCGGGCGTCCCCACAAAACGGCGATTGGTATCTTCCGGATCGAACAAGGCCATCGGCGGTGGCATCATTGTAGACTGAGGGGGAGTATTCTTGCCCAGGTAGTCGATGCTGGACTGAGTGCTGGTGTGATGGAGAGCGGCCATGTCTGGCGAGGCCTGGCCGGTGCTTTCGCTCGCATCATCCTGCGTCGACTGTGCGTTTTGGGTCGGGGCAGTATGCTCTTGCTCGGCCAAAGAAAAGCTATTGAGCATGCGGGTAAGGGTTTCGCTACCACCGCTATCGCTACGGTGACTGGAGACTCGTCGCGCCTCTGGTCCACCCAAGGCGAAGTATGAGGGCTGGCCGCCGCTGGAACCAGTGTCAGGGGTCATCTGTGGCGTCATGCTGGGTGAATGTGTATGACCGTGAAGGTCGAGCGAGGTGGACCGGGACGATGCCAGAGATGCCGAGCGAGCAAATGGTCCCTGCTTGAGGAGATCGGGCGTTGGGTCGGCATTTTGATTGTTCAGTGCTCGCTTCTGTCGTCCAACCAAGCCCATGCGTGACAAACCAAAATCCGTCAGCTTCAAATGGCCCTTTTGATCGATGAGCAAGTTGTCTGGCTTGAGATCGCGGTGGATAATGCTTCGACTGTGCAGGTGTTCCACGCCAAGAACCACCTCACCCAGGTATTTCTTCACCCAGTCTTCCGGAAGACCACCAAGTACCTTGATCAGAGATGCACAGTCGCCACCGTTGAGGTACTCCATGACGAGATACAGGTAATCTTTGCTGGAAAAGGTCCAGTAGAGCTTGGCGACGAATTCGCTCGTACCTTGCCACATCATGATGGCGCGTTCAGCCTTGACATTGCCCACTTGATTCTTGGCCACCATGTCTGCCTTCTTCAACACTTTGATAGCGAAGTACTCTCCTGTCGATTTCTTCTTGGACAAGTAAACACTGCCAAAAGCGCCTTTGCTGATTGGCTTGATGATCTCGAAATCTTTGATGGAAGGTGGCGCCGGCCTTGCCTGGGGGGGAGGCTGGTGAGCGGCCATTCTGGGGGAGGGCGGACCTTTCATCACAAACTCGGACATGGCAGCCGAGGATTGTCGACGGTGGTGGTTTGCTGGCAAATGAGCTGGCGAGCTGAAATCGCTCCCAGGGAGCAAGGGCGATGCTTCTGGTGAGGCAAGGCCATCTTGCGGGAACGGGAAGTTGCGCGGCTTGAGGATTCGAAGAGGGGATGATGGCTGGTTCATTCGTGAAGGTGATTCTTGTCGTCGAGGTGAAGCCGTACCGGGTAGTATGATGCTTCTACGATGATGCTGTCTCGAGCTAGCTGCCCGACGAAGATCGCCAAACTCAGATATCGGGGAGTCGGTGCGCGGTGGCTGTCGTGAAGTCACAGAAGAAGAGCGAATGCTTCCGTCACTGTCTCCAGCGTCACTCTCGAAAAGCAACGATTCTCGCCGGGACTCACGGGCAGGCGCAATTGGAATCAAGCCTCCCAGATTGGATCTCGGCGTCGGGCACTCTCTAGGGCTACTTGAGCGCGCTGATCCCACAAAGGAGGTCGGCCTTGGCCTCTCGGTGTTATCATTAAGGCTGACATTTTGGAGAGCAGCCGCGAGGGCGGAAGGCTTCTCAAAAGATCCCTGGAAGAAGAGCTCCTCCTGAGCCGGCGTGGCTTGCTCCTCTTCTTCGTCCTCGGTCGAATCGCTCAGGCGGCCAGCAGCAATTCGAGCTGCTTTCCGCATTGCTTCATCAATGCAGTCTTGAACGATGACAGCGAACTCAATTCTAATGCGTTCTGCATACTCGATAATTTTCCGATGTCTGAAAACTGCCTCGACTTTGGTTTTGGCGGCTTTCTCAGTGTCAGCACAGAGCAGTGCCAGGCCCTGTTCCTGTTCCAAAGTGTTGGTGCTGGGCGATTGCCACTGTATGACTTGTGAGATGCGGGACTCGGATTGAGGAGATTGCGTCCTGATCTCGCCGGGATTTTGCGATGAAGCCTCCTTCACCGCTGGGGTGCTGACCTCGATGGCGGTATCGCAGAGGTCAAGAAGCAATTCCACGATTCTTGCCTGAGGACGTCTGATAGCAAATGAACGAGCTCGCGAGTGACCAAAACCACCAGTTCGTTCTCTAGATTGCGAAACTGAGCTTCCAGGGGACGATGAGGCTGATAAAGGAGGGCCAATCGGTAGTCCCTTGTACTCGGCGGCGGGGCCAGAGAGCTGATCGCCTGTAAGAGGCCGGCTTTTTCTCGCTTCGAGAGCATCGAGGACTTTCACAATGGAATGCCGATGATCCGTCAAGCTGTCCTGCGCCATCTGTACGTCCATCTCTGCCCGATGCTCTTGCAAACATAGGTCGGTGTGTTTTTCGAACCACCAAGGGGAAATTTGTCGCTCGCAAATTCGGCACAGGACCGGCAAAGGCGGTGGGTGATTTTCAGGATCATCGACGCCAGACTCAGCTAGCTGTGTCAGATAGCTGGCAAGGACCTCGGCACCAGATCCAAGAGAGTCAACGATCACAGTAGGGAGGTCAATCTTGATCTCTCTGGGTGCAATGTAGGGTCGGATCATCCACATTGTCTGGCACGCGGTTTGGTCAGCAAGGAAGTCGGGCTAACGATAGTACGGGTACTCACATGGCTCTCCCCTCCCGAGACACCGTCATACACCATGATGCCCTGGGCTTCCAGGTCGATGACTTCGGGAACCATCTCCTCGGCCTCATCTGGCTCCTGGTCCTGTAGACCTTCAATGGGAAGCAATCTGGATAGCGGACCCAAGGTAACGGCGAAGCGCACTCTGTGGCTCCGCGAGTCGTCCTTCTTCATGTACTCTACGGTATCCGCAAAAGCTGTCTTGTTCTCGCTAACGATCAAATCGGCTATCGCAGTTCCTTTGACCGAGTCGGGCAGAGTTCCGATCACATCGGTCCATGACGGACTAACCCATCGGATAGTGCCGTCGAGGTTGAGGTCGAGAATGACATTCAGAGTCTGCTCGGCAGCTTCACGTAGTTCTTCTCGCTCCTCTCGAATATCTTCGCTCAGAGATCGTTCCATGACGCCGGCCTGTGCCCGAAGAGAGGTCACGGCCGGTGGCGCCAGCATGTTGGGTTGCGGTGGTTCCATTGTGGGAGAGAAGCGGGTGAGATCCCGAATTGTGTCGATATCATTGGCCGGTTTGAATCGTCTCGGCAAGCGAGGACTGTCTGGAGAGTGTGTGTTCGAGATTGGGCGAGAAAATGTCGTGGCTGTTGCAAGTCGCGAATTGGTTCAACTCGAGTCACCGAGTGAGGGCCAGGTTGTCTGGCAAAGGGCCAAGACTAAAGGTAGGCCAGACCACGAGACATGACGGGAATCGAAGCGAAAGGGTCCAAGGCACGAAGTACAATGGGAGCTCCAGTGTTGAACACAAGGCGCTGCCCACTCTGCTGCGGAGTCGTGGCAAGAGAAATGAAGGTATTGTCGGCAAAGAGCAGGTCGGGCGGCTCCAGGAGGTGAGCTCAAGAGTCGGACTGGGCACACTCGGCGTTGATGAAGTGAACGTGATCGAACGCTGGTGGTGGTTCTGGTAGACCGACCCAGGTTTCTTCGTTGTCTATTCGAATGCCGGGCGAGGACGGAATGAGTCGACGAGGGGAGACGCGAAGGCGAAGGCGAACGCGACGGTAGGCGTTGCAGTCTGGGCCAGAGCTCGCAAGGTCGGTGGCCGTACTGGACCTCGTCTGTCGTCGTCAAACAAAACACCAAAAGAAAACTCTGGTAGGAGGAGGGGGGGAAAAGTCCCAGGGAAGGGCACAGGCAAAGTTCACGCCGCAGGGTGGCCCTTTGTGATGATGGTGTCAGTCCCTCATTACCGTCTCTGCGTTGCCTTTTGCATTTAGCACTTAGCACCCTCAACTAAGGTACTTGGGAAGGCACAGAGTAGTAATTCTCAGTCGGCAAGAGCCCAGTCAGACCCAGTCAGCACCTTCCACGCCTTGAAGCAAGCAGGGCAAGGTGCCCAGTGGTCGTGTCCTTATTATGGGTCCTGAGAGCATTCAGTGGCCAGGGTGGGTGGTTAAAGCGGGGGTAATGTCTCGTCTATCCAATCAGATGAGAGTTTAACAGCACCGACCCAGTAGATGTACATGCTTAACAAGCCAAATTCCTTTACAATACGGCGTACTTCTACTCGATGCAGTCTAGGGCCATTTTCAGTTAGCTCAATCGCTAAAACACGAGCGAGGGAGTCGGGGAGACGGATGTGACTTTTTGGGACTTTTCGGGGGGTGGGGGGGTGGAAGGGCAGGAAAGGAAGGGAAGGGGCAGGAGCGGCGGCGGCAGCGGCAGCGGCAGCAAGAGAGAAGAACCAATGAGGGTAAGGAGTGAGGGAGGTCCCAAGTTACCCAAGCCCAACACCTCACCACCGCACCACCTCGAGTCACACATTGGACGAGACGGGAGGTGGGACACTGCCACTGCCCTCCACTGGGCCCTGGCCATTGCGTTACCTCACGCTTCGGCTTCGCTGGGCTGGCGGAGGGGCCGCCGCTTGGGGGTGCCGCTGGGGGCCGCTGGGGGCCACTCGGAGGTTTTGTCCGCTGGAAACAAATCAACAACGGTCCAGCGGACGGGGCCTATTCTTGCTTCATTTTTCATGCTCAACTGCCACTGAGCTGCCCTTACTCTTCTTATGTTGCCTTGGTCTCCTTGCCATTACGATCCCTTGCAGACTGGCTTTAGGCACAAGCCACGCCACCAATCAACCACTCATGTGCCTCATTGGCATCTCAAGTATCAAGCAGACGGAGAAACCGAGGAGCTCCGAAGGCCTGCGGAGTGGTGGGAGGAAGACGACAACCCGGGAAAAGAAACGAGTTACCAAGGACAGGACGAAAATCAACAACGGCCATGCAAGAAATCCTGCGCAGCAACACTTACACTATGCATCGAGACCCTCCCAACCCACGGCCTGCCTTGCCTTACCACCCTTAACCCCCGTCTGGCGCACACCCACACACGAATACCTTTACGAATACCTTTACGAAAGCCTACACCACCCACTGTCACCATGCTCGGCAAAGGGTCGGTCGTATCTGTCGAGCTTTGTTTGGCTTCCCACCCTGCCTTATCTTTGTTGTCGCTATCCTCCCTTGCGCCGTCCACTAACAACGGGCTCGACGGGCAAATCAATCCTTTCGTGTCCTCTATGCTGCTCCTTTGCCTTTAATTCCGACGCATGATACACCTACCGCTCCTTCGTCCAAACTTCAACCCAAGAAGACCATGTCTCAACACCAAGGAGAGCGCCAGAAACACCAGCCCAAAGTTTGACACGGCCACATGGGAAACTATGTTCCTCCGGCTCCCTTGCGCGCCGCGCTAACGCAACATGCCTGCCTCTCGCAAAATGCCATGGCTGATGGGTCATTACGGAGACGGGCGGCTTACCAACACATCTGCCTGGACCCTACAAAGACGTCTCCAAGGGTCCAACTGCCAAATGCCATCTCGCAAACACGGCTATCCCATATTCGGTCCTCTAACTCAAAGCCCGGCCTACCAACGCCGAAGCCGAGGCCACTGGCTATGTTGCCGGTCACGGGAGACATATACAAGAGCACAACTGCTTTTCAACGGCCACTGGCCTATTCATGCCCCATTTCCATTGAGCGACGTAATCCAGTACCACCAACGACAGAGCACAGGGGGCCTTTTGGTTGGCAACTTTCGTTTGTCTAGCTGCCACCGCTTGACTTTGGTCTGGGTGACATCCGCGTTTCCGCCGGTCACTCAGTACAAGCCGACGCCGCATGTTGGCACCGGGGACTAAAGCGCATGCTGGGTGGCACTTGCATTGGGGTTTCCCGTCCCAACCCATGCCATCGTGGTGAGACACCATCAGCTGGTCTCCCCTTCAAGTCGCTCCATCTGAGGCGTACGTATGTTACCTAGTAAGGGGGGCTGCTCTCGATACTGGACACCCTCGCCGCGACGTAGCCTCCTTATATGGTGGTTTTGCTTTAATACCATCGTGCCACGGATCAACTTTCTGGTGCATTTTACTCGAAGTACACCGTCACATTCGCGGCACCAAGACATATTAACCTGTTGGCCCCGTCAAAAGAAAGAAAACTTCCCGCCTCAAGCTGTGTTTGCAGTCAATCAATATTCGCTGCCCGCAGTCTCCTACTTGATTGACCGTAGGGTCCTCGTTACGGCGCCGCCCGTTCCAGGTCGCCACCCCTCCTTTGTTTTGGTGGCTGCGGATCTCTGTGAGGGACACTCAGATCGTCGATGGGTCATCCGGGATGGATGCCCTCAAGAATGCAAACGACCTGGCTCAAGCAGACCCCTCAAGATTGCGCTGATCTACATTAGGCATCCCCAGTCCGGGGTGTCTCGAGTTCACAACAGGTGACAGAGAGATTGAAATCCCCTCGTGCTGTTTCTAACCCCGATGAAGCCGGGATAAACGGGGTTCGAAAAATGTCAACGATGCTTCAAAGGAGACCTAGAGACACTCAAATACTCTGGAACAACGATTGGCAAGAAGCTAACAGTGAACCTTGACTGACGTTCATCAGCTCGGGAAGGAAGGGCGACGAAAAGCCATCCGCCACATTACCTCTCCAATACAACGCTACTCGGCAGCCCAACTTGCGTCAAACGGAGGTTGCAGAGCCTCGCCAGAACCAGAATCTGAAGGTGGATGGGACTCAACGAATACCTGACGTTGCTTCTTGCTCCTCCACATTCTCTTTTGCCCTCGTTGCTGTCATTCCTAGTCTGTCATGGCACGCGTGCCACACCCACGAATTTGTACCTACCTCTTCCATGGCGAATACCACCACGGGACGAGTGATCAGCAACCCTTTCGCTCGAGGTCTGAGGCAACGTCCTCCAGTATGCAGCTGCATGCTTGCCTGCATTTGCTCGCCGGCCACCTTGGCCAGGTCTCGACATTCCGTTGAAGCGAACCATTCTTACATTTTCCCATTGCGTCAAACCCGGCGTAGAGAAAGAGAGAGAGAGTGAGTAAGAGAGAGATGTAGTCGGCCCAAGTGCTGCAGAAAAACGTCGTTGACTAGGTATGGGGTATTCGTTCCATGCCAGCAATTCAGGGGCGCCACCCAATGCCCGGGATGCTGTGGAACGGTATGCGAGTTGTCAGCGGAGCAAAGGGGGTCTCGAAAGCCGGAAAGACTGTCGCAAAGAAAACGTGTTCCGCACGCCGTGACGAACAACGGCCCATAGGATGAATCGTTCCCTAATGCGTCCTTGCAACGACAGTTCACGACAGCCGCTGGCACCACCATCTCACGACGTCCAGGTGAGGTGACAAGACTATCTACGGTGGTCGCCCACCGCCTCTGCTACTCACCAGGATCTCCCACCTCGTCCTGCTCTGCATCCCACTTACTCACTTAAACAACTCACGGCGTCAGTAGCTGAGATCGACTTCAACCCCTCCCCCCTCCCCCCCAAAGACGCCCGCGCCAAGCGTTCTGCCCGCATGATGTCGCCTTTCCCGCCATCCCTGACATCCAAAACCAATCGGCTATAGGATGAGTAGAGGATCTCAGCGTGCCTACTGGTAACGCATTCCAAAGCGTCGAATCATCTCAGGTTTCCAGCATGCGGGGTGTGCAGCGTGAGCACGTTGCTGCAGCGCGACACCCTCAAATGTTCGCAGTTGGCTTCGCTCACTTTTTCTTCTTTTTATTTCTTCGTTGCCAAATTACGCTTCACCGACTAGTCTGAGAATCTTCGTCATCCCGATCATCCCTGCCGTTCGCACACACCATGCATGCTTCTCTTCTTCCACGATGGGGTACTGACTCTTCCCCTCGCCAAAAATAGTTAGCAAACCAAAGAAAACGCTTACAATTTCCCAGCCCGCCGACGGGGTAATGGTGCCGAATCGTGATTCCGCCTCTGAATGTCCTCCCCCAGGCTTGCCATGGCGTGCCAATGACAGCACTGATGTCCCCAGTCGTACGTCCCCGATCATCAGGTCTAGCCAATGGAGCCACCAGTCTTGCCGGTCTACTGACCACCTCTTCGTCTCTCCTATCGGCAGAGCGCTCAGATGTTGGTGACGATTCATTGGGGTCTGCCCTATCTAGTCAAGGAATGATGGCTTCAACCCGCTGCCAACCCGCCTTACTCGGTTGAGCAGACTGTTCGTCCCAAGCGCAAGGCATTCTCTATCTCTGCTCAATGATTTTTGAGAGCTGTAATGAATGGAGAGAAGTCATCAGTGTACCTGCTATCGGCTGAGGAATTTCACAGGACGCCATCCCAGACATGCCAGAAGCTCAGACAGCCAAAGTTTTCCAAATGGAATTAGCCCCCTCCGTTGCCGCAACCCCAGACAACCTTAACGACTCATGCAACTGCATGTCTCTCAGTCTCTGAAAGTCAGGAGCAGCCCACCACGCCAGCGGTTTGGAAAAGCCTCCATTACCCCAGATCCATCCTTGGCGCTCCGGCTTCTCTTCCGCCCACAACCTTTCCGCCCACAAGGTTGTGGGATCCTGATGGATTGTCAAGTCAGCTGGCCGAAAAGCACGGCCTTCGTTCTTTCCCAAACCTTCTCTATGACGTTTCTCCTGCCATTCTTACTCGATGTTAATTCGTTTCCCAATTCTCTTGTTCTTGTCTGTAGGGCGTTCTCGTACAATTCCAAAGGGCGGCAGGCTGTCATGGTTTGGAGAACGCCAGGTGTCTTGAACCGCAACCTCTGTGAGAAGAGGAGATGACTAAAGACGCCTCCCGCGATCTACAGAGGCGGTCAGTAATTTGATCGCCGTCAGGCGGAGTGCAACCGGGATAGACTGCGGCGGGTGACCTGGTGGCTGGGAGGCGCAGAGATCCTCTTGCCCAGCCTGTCGATGTCTGAATTGACTTTTCAGACAGTAATAGTATACCCCAGAAAATTGACGGCTGGGCAAATGATTCAGAGACCTTGATGGTCGTTCCAATGTTACAGGCATCTACTTATCGGAAGAGTCCGTCCAGGCTCAAGCTACCCATAAAACTACACTGCCGAAGTTCAATCTGGGTTTTTGATGCTTATTAGTCGCAACTGAATGTGTCGATGGCAGCGTAAACCTTCCAAGCCTAGTTTCTCATGGATCTTTCTCGTCACCTATTGCCAGTCTACAATCAATGGCAGAAGCTGTAAGCTTCTCTCAATGTTTGTTAAGTTTCGTGTCTGTCTCATGGCCAAACACTTAACGCGATACTATGACTATGACTTCATCGCCGACCTGTTGCTGGACGGTGCTTGTGTCCCTACCATGCCATTAAACAGAAGAATCGATAGTAACCCGTCCCAATCAAAGGCGTGGGTGCTTCCTAAACCATCTCTTCGATGGTAGGTAACATTACTTGACTGCCACGGAGAGATATGCTTGTGAAGTAATATCGATAGCAACCCCCAGAGATGATGTTTGATGGCAGATGGCTCTTGAGACAGTATGAATATGCCAGATGTGCTTGGGATGCTGAAGAGAGCCGGACACCAAGCCCGTAACTTCATTCCAAATGCCATGGAAGCTCAGCCATTTCATGCGCTGAATTCGCATGGGAATGAGGGTTAGCACTATTAATCTGCGTCCAAAGGTGGTATCCTAGGTCCGGCTGAATGGGGGCGATCAGGCGGCTTCGTCAATGAGACATTGGCTGCACCAGAAGGTCCCAGAAGTGGGTGACGAGTCGAGCTCGATGTCAAGTTCATTGGTAAGTTGTGTAAGCAGCTTTGTCAATTTTATGCCGCGAAAGGAGTAAAGGACTGAAAGTCGCGCGTATTGGTCAAGCCCTTCTGTTCTCATAACAGAGATAATGTCACCCACAGAGGAAACACCAACACCAGGGCCTAGGCCGACCCCTGCGCCTGAAATCACCCAATCAAGCGTAGGAGGGGCCTTGGGCCCCGCCGAAACGCCGAGATCCGTCCCCGGAGGCGCAACCGTCGTCTACGCCGAGCAGAAGCGAACGGGACGTCCTACAAACGCACCGGCCCGGCGCCCAAGCCACCGCCCGAAAATGCCTCCAGGTAGCCGAATCTCGCCCAGCGGGCTGAAGCGGAACCGCACGGACGCACGCCGGAGAGAGGGGACTCCCTTCAAGCGGAGCCACAAGGTCTCGTGTTCGGAGGAGCGGAGCCGGCATTTGATCGGACGGCGGGGGCAGACGCGTGCCAGGGACAAGATCTACTGTTGGACAACGCTGTAGGAGGCGTGGGAACGGTTCAAGATCACCGTAATAATCCAAAGGCTAGTGGAGGCGGCGGGATAGGATCTTGGGGCTGGCGTCGAGGAGACTGACAAATGTGGATGGTGAGGAAGCGGATGGAGGATACACAAGAGAGTAGGGCGCCGGGGGACGGAGATAAAGAGGCTTCGGTGGAGTCTAGGGGATGGTCGGCCGAGAGGCTGCTTCGCCTTGCCGTTGCTGTCATTGAGTGTCAGGTCGAAGCGGCGACAGAAAAAAGGGGTTGGAAGGAGTTGTCAAGCTTTACAGGGAGATAGTATACAGGATCAGGAGGCGGCTGTGCCATGCAGGGACAAACGCGAAGACGAAGACAAAGGAAAAGCAAAGCAAAGCTCCGAGGACCGCCGGGATATCTTGTCGAAAGAGAAAGCTTACTGCCTTCGGGATCAGCGGCTGACTCTGAAGGTTTCAATAGCCGTCGACACGCCTTCTCCCGCGGGAGACTTCAGTCATTTCCATCGATGGCTGTGGACGAAGTTGTCCGAGGGCAGACCGCAGCCGGAAAATCTCTGTTAATTGTCATGTCCGGCAGTAGAATGGGATTGTCTTGACCGACGCGCCGGTCTCTGGAGGTCGGGACGGTCTCCGAGGTCATCCAGAGCGAGTAAAAGGTACGTGGACGGTTCGTATAAGGATGATAAGCCCATCCTGTGTGAGACAGTGGCTGAGTAGAGGTGTTTTGCATCCCGAGATAAGAATCAGGGAGCTGGTTGGATGCCCAGCATGGTGGACGCGGCTCTGCTGTCGAGGTGTATCTCTAGCGTGGAGTTTTTGGTATAAAATGAGATGATGTAGCATGTGAAAATAACTTGATGGCTGTCCATACGGATACTCGTCCTTGAAATCGGAAAGCTTGGGTCCTTTACCAGGGCATTGCGAGCCTCACACCGGCTCAATCCATGTCTGGTTACGTCGAGAACATCCACCAAACAATTGGCACAAAACAAGTGGAAGACATGGAACGCGTTTCAAAATGTCGCAAAGATTTCAAAATATGATCAAATCTCTATTGTCAATACGAAGATCACGAAAGATTCTGATTCTTTTGGAGAAGGTTCCATATGATCCCACGATATCTAACAGAACCACCGGGCAATCATGAACTACGTATGCACAGTAAGCTCGAGGTCATGCAGAAGCGGCAAGGCGATGATTTGATAGTGATATAAGACCATCAGCTTGTCTCGGCTCGACTGGACATATCAGCATGAGCACAACCACCCGTCATTCACACGTAACCTGGAAATCCGGGGGAGCTGTCAAGCCAATTACACGTAATAACATCGAACCCACAAGTCCTACTTGGCCCTGTGAAAGGGGAGCAATTCTCGTATGGTTCGTACCCTCAATAGCCACGTACATCATTCCCCTCCCGCCTTGTAGAAAATGGAAAACCACCGTCGTCCATTCGTCCACTGAACCCCAGGGTAAAGGGAGAAGTCCAGTCCCTGTTCATAGATTGTTGACCAGCCCTTTATCACGAATCAAGGTTCGGCAAAAGGGAGGGAATGTTTGCAATATGCTGAACGACCGGTGTCGTAGTATCTGCAACTGCGTGGAATCCGAACCTTGCTGTCATAAACTGTTCAGTGCCAGGTGTTGGACATGGAAACTTCGTTGCGCCGGATGGTCATATGACGTTCCTTCCGCAGAAATGTAGCGCAGTTGCAATCGTCGTGATGGTCTACACATTGAGCTTTCATCATCTGAAAGGCAGGCACCTCACAGCTCTGCCCGGTATCAAGAGAACAGTCAGCTCTTTCCCCTTGTGTTAGCCCTCGAGTCACCAGAAGTGGAATGGAAAGGAAGTAGTAGGATGGCTTGACGACTCTGGATTACATTATGGAAAGGCCACTGCAGAGCGCTTTCTGTAATCTGGCTGCCCCCGAAGGAGGAGTGACTGTCTCGGCTATAGACCACTTTCCACCGCCTGACAATAAAGCCGGCCCCCTGTTTCTCCGTCACGTGTACCACGACGGACGGCATGGACTTTTCAACCTTCGTTCGACCGTGTCACATTACCGACTTGGCTGTGAAAATGACCGTATCAGGCATCTTCAAGTCATCGAAGCCCACTCGGCCTTCTTCACATCAAGCCACTCTCCCTTTTCGACCCAGAGGTTCTCGAGCCACTTTGCCAGCTTTTCGTCATCAGTCGGTAGAGTCTCGAGAGGAAATCTGCGAACATGGACGTGGAACTTGTATCCAAGTCGAGAGCTCAGCCCGGGAACGCTCAAGGTGTCCCACATGGTCGGGGCCGCATGAAAATCGTTCCCTCTTTGATACGCTATCGTCAAGTCGTATACGGCCTTCACATGAGACGCCTTCCTGAGGTGTTTGACCGTGGTGATGAATCCTTTCGTCCTCGGATACAGCAGATGCTTGGGCTGCGGCCGGCCTGACTCCTTGCACCAGACAATTGACTGTTCATACTTCTTCTTTGTGAAACGAGTGGCCTCGCTGAAGCTGATGAGCCCTGTTCATCGTCAGTCCAAAGTACAGTCACATTAGAGAAGAAACATTATCAGCTTAAACACTTACAGGTCGGCCATTGCCTGTTCACGATGCCGGAGAATGCCCTGTCAAGTTCATGCTTGTCTTTGGCCCAGTTCCGACTCACCATGGGCATGCCCATCGCCCACAAGCCCCAGCCAAGGAAGGGAACTATCCGCAGCTGGATCTTGGCAAAATAACGACAACGACCCAACATCCCGGCTTTGATCGACAGAGCTTGGATCATGTAAAAATCCGCCCATCCGACATGGTTGGCGACTACCACCGCCGACTCCCCGCGGGGGAGGGCATCGCCGGAAAATGTGATATTGGCGCCATTGAATTTTTCGAAAATGATTTGGATCCAGTACCAAACCGTCTCAGCGATGCGTGACGAGGAGTTGTACACGAAATCCGGAGCAAACCATTTCAGCGGCAGCTGAAGTGAGATGGCGGTATCTGCCAACAGCAACCAAAGAACCCACGGCGCCAGAATGACGGCCCCTCGGAAGTGAGTGAGCACGTTGCCGTGGCCAGCCATGACCGTTGAGTAGTCAATCGCAAGGGCTCACTCTAGTGGAATCGGAGAGCGAGGCGTGCAGGCAGGTGAATGGGTGCACGAAATGATTACACTCTGAGTTCTTTCGCAACTGGCGACTACCCAAAAGAAAAGAATAAGGTTGGCCGTCTAGTGGGCGAGCCGAAGCGCGGCAACCCGATCTACAAACCAAGACAGCCTGCCCTAGACCAAGGGATGTTTCGAAAGGGAGCCGCGTGCGCGCGTGGCCTTTTTGGCCAGCAGATCAAGGGTGAAGGTTTCGAACGAGTGGGCGACGATCCAGGGTTCACTCGTCTCAGAGATGCGCGTTCCTCTTCCCTCTCAGTCGACGAGCACAGTCACAGCTGGGCTCCCTATTGCCAACGAGGAAGAGGCTGTTTAGTTTGGCGATCGTGGGCTGAGGATTTTTCTCAAAGGACATGTTTGCGACAGCACGGAAACCGGGGGGGGGGAAGGAAACGCGATGCTACTGTGGTTGGCTTCCACTAGCAGATACGTCCGGTCCCGCCCAAATTCCCAAATGGGATAAAATGACGGCATGGACTTTTGGCAGAGGTCCATGAATGATCTCTGGCGGGTCGACCGACGAACGGCGGGCTTAACTTAATCATGGAAGTGAGGAGCCCCCAGTCAAACCACTCGGAGGCAGGGGTTCCACGTTCCTGGCAGTTGATCACATGGGCCGCGCCTGGAAGGACTGGAAGGGACAGGTGAGACGTCAAAGTGCCAGCATTGAAGGATCTGACAGCTCTACGACGTGCTGGATATCATTCGACATGCGACGAGATGAGCACACTGGCCCACAGAGAGTAGGATGCTCGAGTGTCAAGGTTGGCTGCAGATATAAGCAGTCAAGTGTGCATAGTCGAGCTGCTCAAATTAGGCCGTCAGGTGTGAGGTCCAGTTAAGGGACTCTTGGCTTTTTCCCCGGCTCGTCCGATGTCAATGCGGCCATTGGACCGAGGTCTGTGTGGATCGGAAATTTGAGAGATGGGAATCATGGGATTTCTTTGCAGAGATTCGCAGGCGAGATGATGCCTCGTAAGAAAGAGAGCTTGGACGCGCCGCTGGCTAGCAGAAATGCAAGTTTGCACGTGTGCGTCTGCCATGGAGAAGTGTTGGTCTAGCAAGGGGTCAGAGCTGGTTGTGACACGTCCCGTACGGACGTACGGCCTTCTGCTGCTGTCTGGCGAGGGCTGTCGTGCATGGGAATCTGACGATTCCAAGAAGAGCAATTCTGATAAGCGAGCAAACAAGCAAACATGCCCATGCCGCTCGCCCACCACCAGGGCCGGCCCAGGGGTCTCAATGTCTGGATCTGGAGTTGGGGGACTCGCGGTTGGAGATGGAGGACAGTTGGAGTCGGAGCTGAAGCCGGCGCTGGGGAGGGGCGCTGGGGGGCAGCGTGGGTGGATGAGACGCCGAGTCAGGCAAGTCAAGCCACGCGAGAGCATTCCAGGCAGATGAAGCAACAGCAGCAGCAAGGGCCGAATGCTGTCTCGACTACTATGTATGCACCCTCTCACACTCTCTCGCAAGCCAGGAGGAGCATAGCTGGGAGGAGAAGAGGTGAGGCACTTGTGCACACATACCTACTACCTATCCACTCACTCATACGGATACTTCTGACTTGGCTGCTTTGACCATGGCCCGGAACGGGAGCTGCGAGTGGGAACCCCTCCATTCCTCCCCGCTTGTGCCGGCGCAGCACTTTGTTGTGCTCTGGCGGGACTTGGAAGCCTCTGATGCCTCACTCTGCCAGCCGTCCAGAGTATTCGGTCAGTCAATCGGGCGGGGGCCATTGCCTTGTACAAAGGCCGACTGACATTGCGAGGCATTCAATAGCTTACTTTGGATCTGGACCATCATGGTCTACTGTCCATGTACATTGACTGAGAGTACAGAGACGTGAGAGAGGGCCTGGCCAGCCACGGGCACGCCGCCCTGGACCTCACTCAACCGCCAACGGACCATGAGGTAGGCTTGACAAGCTTGAGGGGTCTAGAACTCCAGGCCAGGAACCGTCGCCCGCCGAGCACGGAAGGCGTAAGGCGCCTCTCTAAACCCCCCGCCCCGCCTCTGCCAGTGCCCAGTGCCGGCGCCAACATGTTCTCCCAATATTTGTCACACAGTACGCCGCGTGCCGCTTCTCCTCGGCCTCACCACAAGCCAGATCTCGCCCCTACAAGCTGCCCATTTGTTCGACATGGCATAGCCCCATCCGGTGACGAATCTCGAGGTGCTTCTATCCGTCAGCTTCGTCAGACTGCCACTCCGGCCGACGGCCTTTCTTTCGCGTAAGGCAGAAGAGCTAAGGGCAGACAAGTGCGTGGAACCGCCGATGATTCCGAAAAAGCAACGAAATCGAACATGATCGTTCAAGTCCAAGGCCAAGCCGCCAAATCAGCACTGCCTAACAGGCCAACTACGGTGAACTCCCGCCGCCGACCGGGGGCGCGGGGGCGCAGCAGGAGAGACACAAACAACAGAGAGCGACGGCCGTGGAGGCGCCAGGCGCGGCCAGCGCGCCGCACGTCCGCGCACCCGCGCGGGGGGGGGGGCGGCGGGGGGGGGGGGGGGGGGGGGGGGGGGGGGGGTTACCCATTGGAAATCGGCCTCGATGCAAGGATCCATCTCCGGGGTCTCTTCGAACCTTTTGTGAACCAGACCCAGCAGACAGACCACCTAAGGCTTTCCAAGTCAGAGTTGCGAACGCCTAGCCTGCCGACTCTGTCATCCTCTCTCCCTTCTATGCGTACGTGATACCCATCACAAGGCTCAAGGTCGATTCGATCCGGGCAACGGGCTGCTGCTGCTGCTGCTGCTGCTGCTTCTGCTGCTGAAACCCCGCATTTTCATCTTCCCGTCATCCTCTTCGCGGCTCTCCGCCAGACTCCAGAGAGTCAGACACGTTGGGCTCGCGACTGATTGACTTGACCTGACTGGACCAACCGCCTTGGCCGCCCGCCCGTGTTCCCTTCTGCTCTCGACTTTCGCCATCTTGTCTTAGAAGAGGGCGGTGGCGCTGCTTCTTGTCATCTCGATTCGCAACAAACATTGGCCACCAGCACGGAACGGAGCCACAGCCAAAGTACCAAACCAAGGGCTCTTAACGTGCCCCCCGTCTTAACCTGTCCTTCTTGGTGGTTTCTCCGCTCCGCCGTCATCCGTTCTCTCGTTATCACCTCTGCCATTTTCTACTGCTCCCCTCCTCCAACTCACTCCCCCTTCCCCCAACCCCAAGCTGTTAGGTGGCCAGTGGTTTACCTGGGTAGTTAGCCTGAGCTTGATTGAGCCTGAACCTGAGCCGGAGCCAGAAAAGCCAGACTGCAACCGTCCACCCACCCCCGGACGCAAGACACCCATCCTCTTCGTCTGGACTGTGTCAAACAATTCTAAAACAGGGCGGATTAATCTACGCAGCCTACCCCGACCCTTCTACTATCCGCGCCCTGCTCGTCCCCCTCGTCGCAACTGCATAGCATCCTCAGACAGCTCGGACGCCAGAATTGGGTTTCACGTTCGAGAACAGCTTCTCAAATAACCATAATCGCGGTCCCGCGAACCCAGCGCATGACACAGCCGTGAACGGGTCGATCCCTTTCCACCGCAACATCGCCTGCTTTGACGGACGACTACCGCCGCCACACAGTATCGCATTGCTTGACGAAGCGGGAGACTGACTATCGCGCATCCAATTGTCCTAGGTAAGTCCTTCAAGTCATCTTGTCTCCTCCGACTGTCGGATACGCCCCGAATCGAGACGTATTTGTAAAGACATCACCCCCGCCATCGCCTTGCATCCCGCCCCTTTCAAGCGTCGACAGGAGCTGCACCGCTTCTTAAACCACTTGTTCCCTTTCGAAGTAATGATTGTAGGGCGACACAATGACTGACCTAGGTAATTTGGCAGCTTATCGCTCCCCGCCGAACCAGTCGTCGTCTCCAGCACGCAAGCAGTCTGTGGGCGAGCTTCAAGAGAGGGCAGCGATGGCTTCCTCGTTGTCGCCTGACCAGTACGGGAAGCAACCGTCGCAGGGCCAGTATGGCGGCGGCGGCGGCGGCGGCTCTGGCTCCGACCAAGAGCGGGGCCCGCTGAGCTCGTTGAATCTGGGCTTTCTCAAGTCCCTGACGGAAAAGAGGACAACGCGAGGTAGGGGCAACGATACCTCCGTCCCAGAAGGACTACGTTCTGACAAGGCGTGCTCGCAGACGGTCAAACGCCCAAGAGGAGAGGACCAAAACCCGACAGCAAACCTGCTTTGACCCGGCGACAAGAATTGAATAGACAGGCGCAACGGTGAGTAATGAACAGTCTGGCAGGAGGGTCAAGCGACACGATCCGGGTACTGACGGTGGAATGCACAGTACGCATCGTGAAAGGAAAGAGCTATACATCAAGGCTCTGGAAGACGAGGTCCTCAGACTGAAAGAGATCTTCAGCAACATATCACAAGACAAGGACAAGGTGGCTGAGGAGAACAGGCAGCTCAAGCAGCTCCTGGTTCAGAACGGAATTCCTCTATCCCACTACGGCGACGATATGGTCAGCAACCCCAGCGGAGGCTACACGTCCAGCGCCAGCCAGTCCGGCCACAGCTATGGCCAGAACGCCTATACGCCACCTTTGACGTCGACGACAGCGCCGTCGGTGTCGCCTTCGTCTCACGGTCCGTCTCACTCCCACTCACACGGTCCGCCCCCTCCCCTTCCCCAGATGGGCAGCCAGCAACTGCAGCAAAACAGACGAGGGCAGAGCTCTGGTAGAGGTGTGGACTTTGAGCAAGCGGGCATTGACTTCGTCTTAACGTACGATAACCACCACCCCTCGAAGGCATACCTATCACCTCCCCCGCAGTGAAAAGTACTTGTCATATCACCAAGTCCTGGACATCATCGGGAGTCGGGTGGTGTGAGCGATGATTGCAACGAACGGAAGAAGAGCTTGCTGACGAGTGCGATTTTATCGAGGGTATGTGACAGTCTCGAGAAACCCTGCATGAATCACATGCCCTGGCTGTTGGAGAGATCAAGCGAGATGGGCGGCGAGCCCTGCGGACACGCACTAATGGCCTCCTGCCCCCCCGCGCCGTTCCCGGAGCTGACACCCGACATCCCGTTCGGGTACAGCAATGTCAACGGGGACTTGGACTCCCAGCAGAGGACGTGGGAAGTGAGCAAAGGAAGCCTCTCGGCCCTGCTTGACCTCAGCAAGAAGCTGAACCTCGATGGCGAGGTCACGCCGGTCATGGCCTGGGGCATGGTCCTGGGCCACCCCAGAGCCTACGAGCTTCGAGCCGAGGACTTCCAGAAGCTCACTGACGAGCTCAAGGACAAGGTCCGATGCTACGGGTACGTATTCATATTGTTATGTGCACCTGCCGTGGCTCATGCTGACTGGAACCAGCTTTGGTGCCGTAATGGAGGAGTTTGAGGTCAGGGACGCTTTGGAGAATGTCTTCTGCTCCGGACCGGAAATGATGAACTATGCCTACTAAGAGCATCCGGCATTGAAAGGAGAGTGAGAAGGAGCATTTCATCAGGGAATTCTGCGAATCTCTTGCATGCATGAATGGTGTGAGGAGAGGAGAGGAGAGGCTCAAACTAGAAACATTGGGAGCGTATTCTGGGAATCTCGGGGACTACCTACTTTTGATACCACGGCCTTAATGAGATGCAAAATTTTGGAAAGCCCTATCAAGTCAAGTTGGGAAAATGCCATCAGACTCAGAGACTTGTCACTTGATGTGTGATTCACCGCGGGCGTATTCAACGGAGAGCTCGAGGTGCTCTGGTGTTTCGCGGCCCCGATGCAGCTGCCAGCTGGTCGTGGCCCTGTGTCGCGTGGAAACGAATGGCTGCCAGTTGGCGCCAGGTGTCGAACACAACTCTTTGAAATTTTGCCCGCTCTGCCCCACAAACTTCACCCCACCAAATCCGAACGACGAAAATCGACGGCGAGAGGAGGTGTGCACCACCCAAAAACCCTTGACGACTTTTCAATTCAATTCCATAAGCCCGAAAGCGCTGCTGCCACCCCCCTTTCCCATCCCGAGAGACGCACAGCTACCCCGATTTCGATTCGACGCATTTCTTTGTAGCCGATTCGAAGGAAGAAACTATTTTCAACATGGCTCAGGAAATGGACTGGGTCAAGCTCGTCGAGACTTGCCCAGCTGGCGATGGTTGGGGCCCGCCCGTCACCACCGAGACTACCTTGAACGGTGTTCCCTATGCGCCCTTTTCCAAGGGCGACAAGCTCGGGCGTATGGCCGACTGGACCTCCGACGGCAAGGACAGAGACGGACGCGGCGGCAGACAGCAGTACAACCGCAGCTACCGTGGTAAGTGTCACCTCTCTTTCGCTCGACCCTCGAAGAAGACGACCTCGTCGCTAACTCGTTACCACCTTCCAAAGACCAACAAGTCTACGGTGCCGGCCACGCCATCTCCTTCAACGCCCCTCCCGCCGAGGACGAGTCCACCTTCTCCGTCGTTAGCAACACCCGCGACAGCACCAAGACGAGATTCGGCCGTGGCGCCGTCTTCACCCGCGGCCGCGGCCAGCGCGGTGGTCCCGCTCAGAACGCTCGCGGTGGCCGGACGACCGTGGCCCGTGGCGGCCAGCAGGGCGGCCGCGGAGGCTATGGAGGAGGCTTCGAACGGGGCGGAAGAGGCGGTGCCCGCGGCGGCCGCCGCTTCGGCTGGAAGGATTACGACAAGCCCGCCCGCAACCGCGACGCCAGCGTCAACATCAAGGCGGACTGGAAGCTGCTCGAGGAGATTGACTACAACCGCCTCGCCAAGCTCAACCTGGACGCCGACGAAGGCGAGGAGATTGACGCCTACGGCTTCGTCTACAACTATGACCGCTCATACGACAAGCCTGCCGTCAAGGGCTTCGAGCGCAAGCTCAACGCCATTGACCGTGCTGCGTACAATGTCACGACTTCTTCCGATCCTGTGATCCAGGAGCTCGCCGACAAGGACGAGGCTTCCATCTTCGCCACCGACAGCATCCTCTCCATGCTCATGTGCTCCCCGCGGTCCGTCTACCCCTGGGACATTGTCATCTCGGTGCAGGGCAACAAGGTCTTTTTCGACAAGCGCGATAACGCCGCGCTCGACATGGTCACCGTCAACGAGAACGCCGCCGACTCGCCCATGGACGCCTCGGACGGCTCCAAGGACAGCCTCAACATGCCCGGCGCCCTCGCCGAGGAGGCCACCTACATCAACCACAACTTCGCCAACCAGGTCGTCGTCGAGAGCGAGGGCCAGAAGCTCGAGATGGCCAACGCCAACCCTTTCTACAATGCCTCCGAGGACACGGACCCGCCGGCCAGCAAGGCTTACAAGTACCGCAAATTCGACCTCTCCACCAACAGCGAGGAGGACAACTTTTACCTCGTCGTGCGTACCGAGGTCGATGCCGTCCAGAAGAACGCCATCAGCGGCGACGACCAGCTCGTCACCCTGCACGCGCTCAACGAGTTCGACAACAAGGCCCAGGGCAGCGGTGGCGCCCTCGACTGGCGGACGAAGCTCGTCTCCCAGCGCGGTGCCGTCGTCGCCACGGAGATGAAGAACAACTCTTGCAAGCTCGCCAGGTGGACGGTGCAGAGCATCCTCGCCCGTGCCGATGTCATGAAGCTTGGGTACGTTTCCTTTCTCCTTTTTCGTTTGCCGTCTCTGAACAAATCGATCCTAATACGTGTCTCCCAGTTTCGTCTCCCGCGCCAATCCCAAGTCCAACGACAAGCACGTCATCCTCGGTGTCGTCGGCTGGAAGCCGCGCGATTTCGCCAACCAGATGAACCTGTCTCTGTCCAACGGTTGGGGTATTGTGCGCACCATCGCCGACATGTGTCTCAGACGCGAGCAGGACGGCAAGTATATCCTCGTCAAGGACCCCAACAAGTCCATCCTCCGCCTGTACGAGCTCCCCTCTGGCGGCCTCGACGGCGACGACGAGGCGGACGAGGTGCCTGAGGCGGGCGAGGATGATGAGGAGTAAGCGGGTTTCACAGAGAGTAAAGCCTATTTGCTCGAAACGAATATGAGCATCACCACATACACACACACGCAACCCCTCATCTTCAGTGGCTCTGATGACGCATCTGAAGATTTGAATACAACTTGAAGCATCTAGCTGAGAGGGTTGGAGGATCGGAGAGAAGGAGAGACAGAACAGAGAGCAGGGAGGGGGAAGGGAAGGGGAAAAGGTTTAATGCCAGTTCAGTCCAAGATGCCTGGATAAAAGGCAAGGCTTGACAAGTCGGCTGCCGGGAAGAGTGGCCATGATGTAAAAAGTCTTTCTTCGATTTGGGGGGGTTAGGCACGTATAGACGTCTATGGAGTAACGCATTACGGACATTCAACGTATTGCCATGGCTGTGTTTGTGACGATGTTGTTTCTTGGCCTGGCCTCTGGATTTTAGGAAGAGTGTGTTATTTTAATGCTTTGACCTGACCCCTATATGGCTTCGAAATCACAAGGGTGGTAGCAAGGACACATCTGTGCTTGCGGTGCCGGAGAATGACGGGATAATCTCATCGACTCGAATCGACTCCCATCATTTTGCTCCTACCGTGACTTTGGTTCTTGGGAGATGGATACCCTCGTACCTAGCGGTCAATCATGGGCTAAAAACATGCGGCCCTCCTTTTCCTCTTCCAGCAGCAGACTCGAAAGAGTTTAGTATGATGTCAATGCCTGTGATCTGACCTGTTCCGTGAGAAAACTTTGGTAGTCTAGCGTGACAATGTGCCTGAGTTAGTTCGCTCTATGCCACTTTATTCATTCTCCCTGATATCAGCTAGAAACCGAGAGCAGATGTAATATGGACATCGTCCAAATTCTTCACGTGTTATGTACAATCTCAAAAACATGTTTGAAATCTTTCTTTCATTTCTCCCCAATCCTAAATGGAAAGTTTTTGGAATCTCTCTAAAATGCCAACAACGCCGAAGTCCATGATAGGATGCCATTCATACCAATCATTAAACCCACCCATAAAAGAACGTTCTTTTCCATGACTTTTTTTTTTTCCCGTTTGTCGACTGTTCAAACCCTCTCTTTCCGTTTCCCTCTTCTCTAGAATCTCTCCTTCATGCGCGCCGCGACCGTCCGCAGATTGCCATAGACCTTGGAAGGCGGCTTTCCGAGAATCAGGCTGACAATGGACTCGCGAGCCATGTGGATGTTCTTGTACGCGCCGAGGATGTGGATCTTGCTGTCGGCCAGGACGATACGTGTCTTGCTGGCGTTTTCGATGGCGACTAGAAGTATCATGTCAGTAAGAAGGCCATCTCTCCAGCGTGGGAATGCTGCTGGGGATATTCCATACACTTTGTCTTGCCGTCCTTGCCTGCAATGCGACCAATGGCGCGGCCTTGCGCCTCGTTACCCATAACCTGCTTGACATCGCGGATCTCAAAAGTCTCGACTGGGGGGAACTCGTCAGCTTCTGGACATGGGAGTATTGAACAAGAGACCGGCCGGCTTACTGTAGAGATCGTCCAAACGCAGCAGCGCAATGGCGTCGTCAACGTCGAAGCCCAGGGTAAAGGCCTTGACAAAATCCTCGCCCTTTTGCAGGGCGCCGTCCTCGGTGGTATGCTTCGAGGTCCGGAGCTCAACCTGTTTCCGGCGGGGATTCATGCGGACCTGTAGCTTGAGGTGCTCGACGAGCGGAGGGTAGACTGAGAGAGCGTAAAATGTTAGAGAGGGCAAACATAAGGTGCGTCATTGCCGTAGCGTAGGACTCGGGGAGAGGGAGCATACTCTTGGGCCAAGAAGACTTGAGCGGGGTGAACCGGTGAGGAGGCACGGGGACCTTGCGAGTCTCTATTCTAGTGACGGGATCCTGGGCAAACGCAACGTCTTAGTTCCCCAGATTTCCAAGTGTTATGAAGGGGGGTTCAAGGGTGTCTTGTCGCACAATGTCTCTGGCGGGCGCAAAGCGCGGGCGGTTCTCCTCGTCGACAACCATCTCGCCCTCCTCTCCGTTCTGCGGCACGCTGGGCAGAATCGCATCCATCTCCTCGGGCAGGGTGGGCGCATCGAGGAGGAGCTCCTCGTCTTGCTGAGGCTCTTGGAAGGCCGCTTCGAATGGTGGGGCAGAAACATCCACCTGCTTAGCGGTCGGGGCAGGCATGCTGGGCAGATTTTCGACTTGCGAAGGGTATCAAAGGATTGGCTGGAAGGGATGGCGATATTCAATCGAGGGGTATGTATCGCTTCGACGGTGGTGGTGTTTCTTGGTTGTGTGGTGTCGAGCCGAGTCGGTCTGGCGGGGTGGGTAGGCGGTGGTCGTGAAGAAAAAAGCGGCGGTGCCAGTTGTGAGCCAGTATCGATTTATCGCCGAATTCCCAAATTTTTGTGTTTTCGTTATCGATAAGGGGATAAGGCCGGGGGGTGATGGCCAGGCACTTTAGGTACCTAAGGTAAGGTAGCACCGTGCACAGCCGTTGCCCATCTGAGCCTTCTCACCTCACCTTACCTGCTTAGGTAAGGTAGGCACGTAGGTCAGCAAGCGGTCTGGGACCAGCATTGGGCCCAGACTCGGAGCACGGGCCATGATGTGCCTCTGAATTTTTCTGCTGGACGGCGACGCCCCATACGTAAAGTGCCTATGGAACGGGTCCTGCCGGGTTCAGCAAGGTAAAGCTGCGGTAGCGCGTCAGGGATGACTTTTCACAGGTGCCCTTCCCTGGCCCAGCTTTGCATCTCAAGTCATTTCTGCATGAGCGCATGAAATGTGCTAATATTTGCCGTACCTCCTCCCTCAATACTCTCTTGCTACACCCCTCTCTCTGTGTTGTTCTTGGTCCGTTTCCAGCGGTAAATAAACAGGGTCGTTGATCTCCCTCCTTTTTCTTTCTTCTTGCTGTCTCTCTGTTCAACCAAGAGACAGGATGAGCTTGAGAAATGTCTAACGCTCCGTCGACTTTTCTCGGGCGTCGCTTCTGGTCTTGCGCCTGCGGATCGGCGCAGACTTTGGGTTTGCGAGGGCCGACCATCACAACAGCAACGACGAGAAACACCTGTTTGAAAGCCAGTCAACCTGCAGTCAACCCTTCTCTCCCTAGGCCGAATACTTTCAGAAGGTCAACACACTCCGCGTCGCAACACTCGTTTCCTCGGCCGAATATCCATAATGCGCGACGAAGCTATACAGGCAGCGGATTGCTGCTGGTTGGGTTTACCACGGAACTCGCGCCCACACAAGCATCCGCAGCTTGCGCAGTCGCTGCAGAATCCGCCACAAGCACTGGCCTAACGACGAAGTCAAATGTCTTCCAACTGGCCCGGCAAGCATGGAGACGAGGCATACACACCGATTCGAGGAGCGCTATTAGCCTGGCCGACAGGAGACATCATAGCTCCAAGAGTGGAAAGCATGAGGACAAAGCCTCGACGGCCCAGACGAAACAAGATCCGCCCCAGGCTGGAGGACAGGTAAAGCCAGACGCACCAGAGCACGACGCCGAGTCGATCGCATCCACCGTGTCGAAATATTTGCACATTCCAAAGATGCCGCACAGGCCCACCAGGGAAGAGCTATTGGCTGCGGCGAATGGCTTCCTGGGTCGAATGAAGGTTCGATTTAAGTGGGCGTCCATCAGGAGCATGAGGCCGTGGAATATCGATGAATGGGGCGCGTTTGTGTCGTGGTTCCTGTTTGGCCACCTAGTCTGGATTCTGGTTGGTACCACCACCTTCTTCTCGCTGATCATTCTCAGCATCAACACCGTTGTCGCGCAAGGTAAGCTGCCTTCTGAGGTTGACCCACGTTCAGCAGCTCATCATATTGTACAGAAACTCTTGCCAAGTGGGTAGGTGACTCTCTGACTGAGTCCGCCGGCGTAACGGTAGTCTTCGAATCAGCTATTGTTCCCAAGTGGAGAGATGGCGTGATCAGCTTCAAGAATGTTTTTGTATCGCGGCGACCTGGACAAGTCAAGTCTTCGGTTAGCAAGGGATCTTCAGAGAGCGCCGCGGCTATGGCTGCGACTGGAAACCAGCCCGACCAGGACAGCCAAGCTTTGGAAGAGGACGATGGCAACTACACACAATATGACGTGTCGATCGCGACGGTCAACGTGACACTGTCATTCTTGAAATGGTGGAATGGCAAGGGTTTCCTGAAAGATGTCGAGGTCAAGGGCGTTCGTGGTGTCGTTGATCGCACGTCTGTGCAGTGGTCAGACGAGGTGGTTGACCCTCTATCCTACCGCCACACCCACGAACCCGGCGACTTTGAGATCGACTCTTTCAAACTTGAGGATCTTCTCGTTACCGTTCACCAGCCCAAGGGCTTCCGACCCTTCTCCGTCAGCATCTTCTCATGTGAACTGCCGCAGCTCAGGAAGCAGTGGCTCTTTTACGATTTCCTATCGGCAACCCACATGTCAGGATCATTCGACGGCTCCTTGTTCACGATTCACCCCCGTCAAGTACATGGCACCGTTGCTAGCGAGAACGGAGACATGGCAGAGGACGTGGGCGAGCCGGCGGCCTGGAAGAAGTTCAGCCGTCTTCGCATCGACGGTCTCAAAATTGACCACCTCAACCGGGGTGTGGAGGGCCCGTTCGGCTGGATCTATGAGGGCAACGTTGACATTGTCGCAGATGTCATGTTCCCCGCGGACCTTGACGATGGTATTACCAAGGTCATGTCAGACTTTTATGACCAGCTTGAGGATGTAGTCATATCCAACCGCATGCGTCTGCTCCAGAAGGATCTACTCGACATCAAAATCGTAGGCTCTTCGGCCTCAGATCTCTGGGGCCCTACACCTACCCAAGGCCATCTTTCCCAGGCTGCACCAGAGCTCACGGAAGAGGATGCCCCAACGTCCGCAGACCCCGAGTCTTCCAATCCCCCCATCTCCTCCGACTCATCGGAGGAAGACCGGAGATATCTAATAATGGATCTCCGAATCCACCTGAACGATGTCAAGGCCGCTGTGCCCCTTTTCACAAAAGACATCTCTTACATCAACCAGGCGCTCGTTCGCCCTATCGTGGCCTACATTAACGCCAAGAAGACATATATCCCCATCAACTGTCGCATAGTCAAGCGTGCCACCGATTTCGACGGCAGTTGGTCCATCTTTGACTGCGGTCTCATGGATGACATGTCGGCCGAGACCTACGAGGCTTTTGCACGCGATATTGAGGACCAGCAGAGCCGCGTCCGTCGGCTGAAAAAGGTCGGCTTTTGGACTCTCAGTCTTGCCGTCCACGCCCTCTTTATGGGAATGGCCGGCAATGTCATTTAAACCGTATCTCAACTCCCTCTCCTCTCCTCCTTCTTCTCTTTTCCTGTTCTCTATGTGAGCACGGCTGTCTTTTCATGAGCGCATGATTTTCGAAGACGGGAGGCGTTTACAATCTTGTATAGATCGAGAAAGGGGGTAACAACAACAATCATGTACATATACAAAGGGCAAAGTGCATCTCTGCACAAGGAGAATGGGGGATATCGGGGTTCCATCAACCACTCACTCCTTTCTCCGCTGGATTTTTTCCTGCAAGGCGAGGCGTTTTACACATGATACATGGAACTGCACATGTGGTAAGGGAGGAGCAAACAACAACAAAATGATTGATACCCTTTTTTCAAAACACATTTGACTGAGAACGCGTCTTTCGCCATGGCATCCTGCCCTGTTTGGCGCAGTGGGTCATTTTGAAAGGTACTTGAAAGGCATGAAGTCTGTTTGCTGGCAGCATGACGCGCGCGCATGAATTTCCTTCTCTAGGTTCTGTCAAGGATCCTACGCGACGCTTATCGCAACCCACGGCGAAACATCTCCACAAGTCTTATTTTTTTCACTCGAACCCTTGGCTTGCTTTGCTTTTGGTTGCATGACGCTGTTTAATGTTATAGTCACAAGACTGACTTTTGTGGATTGTCTAGCTAACAAGAGGGGTTGGACATTTTCCTAGCTTGACGTATCTACAGTCACCCTGCTCCGGGGTGAAAAGGGGGTGGGGGCAAGGAAAAGAGAGGAGAGTGGCGGCTATGTTTGTCGAATAAGATGGCTTACCAGATTTCATAATTACCAAAGCCATCTGGTCTGCTATTGCTCTTCGGCATGGGACCTACTCGGTAGCAGGAGGTTTTTGATGGCTGGTAGACTAGTTGAGAAACCTCCACGAGAAAGTCAGACCTGTCGTGCCGTGTGGGTATCTCAAGTGAGCAAGCACTCTTGCAATATAGCGTCCAAGTGGATTATTATCTCTTTGTGTAACCTAGCACCGAGTAACCAAATGGGAGTTTACATAGCGGTCGGAAACAGAAGTCCATAGACACGATTGGAAGCTCTTTCATAACCAATATAGGTGACAAAGCCTAGGAGCCCAGGAAGTTGTTGATCCAAAAAAGCTTGTCCATATCAGCAACCGCGCCTAACTCAAGTCTATTTGCAACAAGAGCACCACATATCAGACGGAAGACGACCGGCTTGGAGACGGAACAGAGCTATTCTCGAGGCACATGATCACCACTTTACCAAAGTATCCTTGAATGATTCCATTCTATCGTGTTTGACGCCATCACCACTACCCCATCTGTAGGGAATAACCGGTGCTCCTTTGATATCATGCGCAAAAATGCACTGGGGCCTTGCCCTCTAGACCATGAATGCTTTCCCCCCATGATCAACCTCTTCCCGCTTTGAGTCGACGCCACTTTCGATGCAAACACTTACAATCTGACCCAGACCGCTTTCCTGGCAGCACCGGTAACCCACGAGCCCTCGCACTGCCGATCCACCGGCTACATCGTGACGCAGCCGGGGTCCGCCACAGCGACGCTTGCGCTCTGAATCTAAGCCGCTGTGGTAAGCTTCGGTACGAAGCTGTGCCAGATCCGTTGGCACGGAGCGAACTCGTTGAGGTACAAGGGATTGGGCTGTGGCCGCGGGAGAATAACGCAATCCTACTTTTTCCTTCACATAAAGTCGTCGCTAAGGGAAGGGGAGGTCAGTATGATGACAGCTAGCGATTTGAGAGATCGGCTTACTCTCCGAAACCATCGTCCTCGTAGGTCTCCGTGTCAGCTACGGGAGCACGGCTGACGACGGCGGAGACCTTGGTCTTGGCCGCCTTGCTCTTCTTATTGCCGCCCTGGGCAGCCTTCTCCTCCTTCATCTTCTCGTTACCAAGGGCGGTGAGAGTGCTGGCAATCTTCTTGACCTGGTCGCTAGGCAGATCCTTGGCGAGAGTCTTGGCGAACTCCTGGAGGAAGAGGCCGTAGTGGGCCTTGCGGGCGTTGTTGGCGAGAATCGGGGTCAGCGTGGTGCGGAGGTGCTCAAACTGAGTCTTGGTGACGGGGTTGAAGAGGGGCATCTCGGCGATGTTGGCCGTCTTGGTCGGGTCGTTGGGGTCGATCTGGACGGCGGAGCCGGCGAGGACGGCCTTGCGACCGGCCGGGACTCCGATATCACCGAAGAGGTCCTCGGCGTGCTTCAAGTCGGACTCCTTCTCGGTGCGGCGGAGGCGCTCACGGCGCTCAGCCTCCGTCTCCTCATCGCCAGAGTCTTCGTCCTCGAGGCGGGCACGCTCGTCCTTCAGCTGGGCGATGCGCTCGGCCTTGGACTTCTTGTTCTTCTTGGCCTCCTCGAGGGCCTTTGCCTTTGCTTCCTCGGCCTTCTTGGCCTTCTCGCGCTCGACCTCGGAGTCTTCGGCGGCATCCCAGGAGTCGAGAACCTTCAGGGGTAGAGGAGTCAGTGCACGCGCGGCGACATGAGAGTTCTCGTAGCATCGTCAACATACGTCATCCTCATCCTCCTCGTCTTCGAACTTGCGGCGAATAGGAACCGCACCACCAATGGGGGAGGCAGGGCCGGAGCTCTCCTCTTCGCTGCTCTCCTCGTCTACGTGAGGATCTTGGAATTAGTCAAATTCAAAGAGAATAGCAATGAGTCATTTAGGGAAAAGAGAGGCAGCGGTCGCGCTGTCCAGACTGGACAGATCATCGCGACATTTTGCCTCTCACGATAATTTGTGTGCGTGTGCGTTGCGGGACAAGGCATAACTCACCCCACTTCTTAGGAGGCATAATGTCAGATTTTGATTGTTGAGCGCGGGGCAGAAGAATATAGATGCAAGAATCTAAAGGACGAAGAGATGGCTGCGTGAGACGTCACACCAAGTCTTTCTGGAGACGTTTGAATATGGAAAAGAAGTTTTTGGATAGAGTTTATGGAGTGGGAGGTCCGTCCGGTCTGGCTGAAGTCAGGAAGGAAACAAATTGTGGAAAGCAAGGGGGCTCTGTGGTTGGGCAGGAAGGGACTGTCAGAGTGAAACCCGAGGAGCTTGGAAGGAAAAACCCAGCAAGGCCGAAGGCGGCAGCGGTTGAGCGGCCAGTAGCCGGTGGAACTGCGCTGGAGTTCCGAGTTTGTGTGCAGCCCGATTCCATCCAGTCCACCTCACTTACATTCACCCATAGCGGCAAGCAAGGCTCTGGTACTTGCATCCGTCTTACGAGCCATCGGCCCTGCAGTTCTTCTTATTTGAGACATTGAAGGAGGCGTTTGCATCGCTTAGGATGTCACGATGTCTACTGGTGAAGGGCTCTCTGCCGTATCCAACCCCTCCCCTATTCACTGGAAGGAAGCCGGGTGCAATGCAACTTCATCTGGTCTTCCATCTCGAATTCTGCGGGCTAGCATTCATCACGGTCATGTCTTGAAGACGGTAATACTGTGCAATTTGCCTACAGACCCTATCGAGACGCCGTCTATCTTGGACGAAAAGTTCGGGCGGGTCCTCGAAGAACACCGTGGAGGGGCAAGTCTCTTTTCTTCTTAATCCCTGACATGTGGCTGTTGAAAACACAACCCCGCCATCGCACTTGTTGCCTGAGATGACTGAGGAAGCTCCGCCGACCAGCAATACGCTTGCATGAAGTGTGATTTTGGCCTCATGGCCCTCAAGTTCGCTTAATATTTACCTACTATTACAAGATGTATTTGCCACAGCGATTCCACCTAGGCAGGAAAGAAGGCCTCACGGGGCAGTTGAGGACTTCCTGCACTTCCATGCAGTGACTCACCAAAACTACCCCGCGCCTGCCCTGTCTGGCTCGCATTAAACACAGCCCCAGGGCGTGTGGCACGGGAAGACGAGGGCGCCAACCGCGAAATATAATTAGTTCGTTATGCTCTGGGTTGATGTCCCTCCGACACTGTAAGAACAGTTACTGGAATCTTGCTGATTACCCAAGAAATTACCATCCCCAACATTGTAATTTGATCAGATAGTCAGCAACTCCAAGATCAAAAGCACAAGCTCCACCCCCATCATGGTTGCGTTGTCCGTGATAGAATCCGAAATGGGATACTGTGCCTGCTGACCCGTCCGCACACCCAGTACGTTCTGCTCCTGTGCCTGGCTGGCAACCTTGATTGCCATCGCACACATTAACATCACCCAATACAGCACGTTGACGACCTTTGCCGTCCATTGCCACCGCGCGTCACCACCATAGATATGCATACCAACTCGTCCGAATCCGGACCTGTATGATGTTGTCGACACAGCAACGTGAATAACCAGGGCGGCGAGTATGCCGACGTACGTGAAAGGAAGGACGCCAATGCCGAGCTGGGCGACGCTCAGACGGGCCATCTCAAGCGACACCATGGCCAACATGGCCACGATCAGTAGGTAATAGACGGCGCTGGCGACCTTCACAGCCGCGGACGGCGACTTCGTCACTGGCGTCGATGTCGACGCTGGCGCTGACGTGACGACTTTGTCCGAGGGCAGGTCTCCTGCTGTGGAGGCTTCAGCCGTGTTCGACGGCGAGGCTGAAGCTGAGGCTGAAGCTCGCCGTGAGAGTACACATGGTGGAACAGCGATCAATAGAATGATGAGGTATGTCCACGTCGCAAGTGGGACGACGATGACATCGGCGAAACATGTCGTTGGTAGATGGCTGGAGAGAGCTGATTTGGGGCCCTGACAATGATTGAACTTTGGTCAGTACGTACCGAAATTGAACGTTCTTACCGGAAAGTATCTGACGGCGCTGAGAGTGTATGAGTGCAGACTTACGAAGCCTTCGGGACGGTTTTCGCAGAGCATGGTGTGAGGCCGTCGGGTCTGGGTATACAATCGTCAATCAGGCAGGTCTACCCCTGTGTGTGGGTCGTACCGTACGTGATGCCTGCAGCATTTACAAAGAGCGATCCAGTGAAAAGAACCTGGACAGGAGGCTGGAAGGCACCCAAGGCACCTCCTGCCAGTACGTACCTTTTACTGATTGCGGGCCCACCTCGCTTGCTTATATAAAGCACACCACCCACCGCACTATTTACCTGGTTTTCTTCCCTTTTTCTTCCTCATCTGAGTGCAAGGGCTTTACGCGTATCAGTGAGGATTCGTCCGAGATCGTGTTTTTGCTAGTTGAAAACTATAACTATGACCACTCCTGGTTGGCTTCGGCTGGCCAGGGAATTTTTGAACCCCAATTTGTCTTGCAAAAGATGTCTTATTTTGCTTTCATTGCTTGCGGTCCCTGGCGGATCGTGGTAAAGAAGGTGAGCCGCGGCTTCCACTGAGAAGTGTGTCACCAACGTCTATGACGCTGCTGAATCACTCGGACGCGTTTTCCCCTCGTCTTTCCCTCTTAATAATTGACGAATCCGTGACTACTTGTTACCTAGTGTGCGAACAGTGGAACTTGATGCTGCTTTGCTTGGGTGAATTTGTTGGGTAGCCAGAAAGCGCAAATTTAACACGTCCAGCATGGTCATCGCCAACGCAAAGTGGATCCTTGTAAGGCATCACAGTACGCCCACTATAAACAGCCTCAGGTATCACGAAATGTTTTTCTTCGTCGGGATCATGGCCTGCTAGCGTCTCGGATGCTGCTCCGCGCCAGCAGAGCCGCCTTCTCCCGATGCCCTCCACATATTGCCTCGAAAATAACCTCAGATTGCGCGAGCGTGACCAGCAAAATCCTTCATCTGACGGCGTGTGCGGTCCAAGTCACCCATGTCGCGTACTTCAAGTATCTCCAATTCAAGGCACGCTTCCACAGGGCGTTAAGAAACCCACAAGTTTCGAGCGGGTTTCCGCTGACCCTTCTCGAAGGATTCAACGGAACCCATCTCCTAGCAAAACATTGATGAGAAGCCAAAATGTTTCGCTCTGGTTTCTATAATTCCCGTTATTCCCGCTCCTGGCGAGCAATATTGAGCAATATTTGGTCTTGGACTCACAAGCGTCGGTACCTAATCAGGTAACGGTTTACGGTCATCAAGGCCTTGGACCTTCGGAGAGAGAAGACGGGGTCGGGGGTCGGGGTCGGGTGACAAGTTTCCGACTTGATTCCCGGAGCATGTCGCAGATTGCTCTGCTCGTGCCGAGTGCAGTGCCAACACGCCAACATGGGGTTTGAAAGGTTGGCTATGCGCCCGGGCTCTTCGGGCTCTAGAGCTTGTCAAGTGGAGATGACGAGCGATCTTCAATCGCCGTCCATCCGTATCTCTGGAGCCTCTGGAGCCCCCCGATAAGCAAGATGTGGACTGATACTCTCTCTTGACTCGGCGATTCTATGGAAACCCTCAATGACTGTCCATTCGTGTACACGAGTGGTTGGGCTCCTCTTTGTGACTTTGAAGTGGCATAATTAGGTATCAGAACTTCAGAATGTCGGTATATCGGCGAGCTTTACCTCCGTCCTTGGATCAGACATCATCACTGCAGCTGCAAGTGAGGATATGCAACAGCCATAGTAAGCAGACACCAAAAAAAGACCCTTATACGACTGCTCTCTAACTAAACAAGTCCGTTGGCTGATATTCGACGGGAAGCGGGAAAAACCTGACAGTACCCCGTCCAATCGCAGCTTCTCACGAAAATGGAGCGGAACGAAATCTCTAGCAGCTGGACATATCTGATTGTCTGTGTGCGCCCCGAGTACTCCAACAATCGCAAAGGCCCCCTCCATCCCGATACGACCCGATACCAACGCCGCCCATCTGGTCCAGCTGACTTGACAGCATTTCCAGCCCTACGGACTGGGAGGACCCCTTCCCCTATCCGCGGCCTTTGCAAATCTGCATTGCTCGACGCCCGCCCGCGCCCGCGCCCCCACGAAGACGACGTTCCCACATGGGCATGGCAGCTGCTGTATCCGTAACTTCGGGAGCGCAAGACGTCTGACAAGAGGATGCGAATGAAAGACCCATAGCTTTATCCTTGCCTTGCCCTTCATTCTACCTATTAGGTCGCCTTAGCGGCGTACTCTCGGCGACTCTTCCGACGACGCGTGGATCACAAGCCTCCCTGTCGCCCATCAACTCTACGCACCTGAGGCTCTAAGCCAGGTTTCCTCCTCCGAGGTGCTCATGAGTTCGGAATATCCGATCCCTCTTCGTAGCCCCCCCCTTCCTTCTCCATCCCTATTCTTCCTCGTCGGTTTGGACAACCCGTCCTCGCTGACAATTCAGATTTGAGTACCCTAACCATGGCTCATGCCTTGTGTAAAGTCTGCCATCTGACAGGATTTGCGTCCCTTCCACACCCCCACACACACCCATCGCCGTATCAACAAATAACTTACATGACCAACACCCCTCAAATTGTATATAAGACTCCGGGTCGTTAGCCCTTCCTCAGGCCGTACGACACTCGTTCCACCATCACCAGAAATCAAGTACATTCTTGGCATCATTGTATCCTGACATCACACTACTCAGAAGTCGCTCGACTTACACACCAAAGCACCTACCCAATGCTTTCATCAAGAGCATCAACCAGACTCTGCGCGTCAAAACAAGCGGCCCAGCTCGCCCGGGCCGCGGCGCTTCACAACACCTCCTTCTTGGGCTCAGGAACAGCCGGCCTCCGCATATCCGCCTCGTTCCAGCAGCAACATAACCCCAGCAGCAGCAGCAACAGCAGCAGATCCTTCTCCACGACGCGGGCGTCGCAGCTCCGCGACTTCTTCCCGGCCAAGGAGACGGAGCACATCCGTCTCACGGCGCCGGCATGGCCGCACCCGGGGTACACGGAGCAGCAGATGCACGATATCGTGCCGGACCACCGCAAGCCGCGCACCGTCGGCGACTGGGCGGCGTGGAAGTTTGTCCGCCTGGCGCGGTGGTTCATGGACCGCGCCACGGGGCTCGGGTCCGAGCAGCAGGTTGACAAGAAGAACCCCACCACGTCGTTCGTCGCCGACAAGCCGCTCACCGAGGCACAGTGGCTAGTGCGCTTCATCTTTTTGGAGAGTATCGCCGGAGGTGAGTTCAACTTTCCTGAGTGGAAGAGTGTAGCGCCAGGAGTACTGACTCCCGTAAAACAGTTCCTGGTATGGTCGCCGGCATGCTTCGCCATCTCGGCAGCCTGCGGCGCATGAAGCGCGACAACGGCTGGATCGAGACCCTCCTCGAGGAGAGCTTCAACGAGCGGATGCACCTGTTGACCTTTATGAAGATGTCGGAGCCCGGCTGGTTCATGAAGATTATGATCCTCGGCGCCCAGGGCGTCTTCTTCAACGGCATGTTCCTGTCGTACCTCATTTCCCCCAAAATCACCCACCGCTTCGTGGGCTACCTCGAGGAGGAGGCCGTGCACACGTACACGCGGTGTCTCTACGAGATTGACCAGGGCCTGTTGCCCAAATGGTCTGACCCCGACTTTGTCATTCCCGACATTGCGGTCCAATATTGGAAGATTCCGGAGGGGCAGAGGACGATGAAAGATTTGATTCTGTACATCAGAGCAGATGGTGCGTGTTAACCCGTATTTCATCATACCGTGGAAAGAAGGAATGATATGCTGACGAAAGCACCTGCAGAGGCCGTTCATAGAGGTGTAAACCATACCCTCAGCAACCTCAACCAAAAGGAGGACCCGAACCCTTTTGTCAGCGAGTACAAGGATGGCGAGAAGCCCAACGCCGCGTTGAGAGCCCAGGGATTCGAGCGTAACGAGGTCATCTAACGACTTCTGGATTCGACTAGACCGCCGCGAGAGATCGCCGCGAGAGATCGCCGCGAGATAAGTGTCTGCGAGATATCTGTCGCCACTTGATTTCTCTTGCTCGACATTTTTTTGCTTTCGGACTACAGAACGTCCATCTTTCCTGAACCCCGATTTTCCTTGCGTTACCTGAAGAGTTGTAACACAAAAGACCGATGATACCACTAAAACGGAGTCTGGCCGGCGTAAAGGAGTTGCTCGTTGGGAGACGAACAGCCCCCACTCATTGTACAATATTGGGAAAAAGATCGATCGGTCTTGGGATGTATTGAAACTTTTGAATTTCCAATTGCATTTGTTTTTCTTTTGTCAGACGTGGAGAGACAGATAGGCCTTGTTGGGAGAATGAAACGCATATTCGGTTTCTCCAGCCAAGGGGTGCCAAAATCCCCATCAACGGATTCAAGTTTCATTTGACGTTTTGTCACTGACCCAACAGAAAGATTGAGCTTCGGAGACACGGGATCCTATGGCGGATCAAAGTTGATCACGCGTCAGAGAGGTAATATCAAATGACAAAGACTGATAAAAATGTCCAATTCCCAATTTCCATGTGTATAAGTTGGCAAACTGGTTGCTGCTGTCAAGACCTAGAATTGCGAGCATGTGGTTACACCAGTAGAGGCTCGCGTCTTCTCCAGAATGATCGATGAAGCACAGCCACCCAATGGCAGGAACGATCTCGGCGGCTGCTGCATGGCCTCGTTTTTTCCCCCTCTCTTTTGGATGAACGACGTATCATCGGACGAAAAAGCCAATAAAGATCAAACCATAGCCGGCTGCCTGGAGCCGGGTCTGGGCATGGCGTGATCTCCAGGCCCAGTGCTGGCAAAAGCACAGTACTGAAGTGGTAAATCAGCTACTCTATCTGGCATGGTGTCGATGAAACTCTTCGGGACAGCCACAGGACGACGACGACAACCACGACGACAACGACAACGTCCCGGCTTTGACGTGTGGCTGGGCATATGCCAATTTCCAAGCGTGCGGTCCGGGTCGTATTTCCGAAAAGGTTTCTAAATTTGGATATGAGTAGCCAGGGCGGGGGACTGGGTCCCGCTCCGCCATGGGCTCCGAGCTTTCGACGTTGTGGAGAATCGAAGGGTTCCAAAGGTGAATGTTCGCTTCGATCACGGTCTTGGATGCCGGATGGACCTGAAACGGTGACCTTTTCTCGAATAAGCTTCTTCCTGCCGCGCGGTGGATTTACAAAGAACCATATGCTTGATGTCATATCGGGGCCATGGCCTGGCATCCGATTTTGGGGGCCAAGGGGCCACGAAGCCGGCGTGGCTGTGTCGGACGCCATTCCGCGTAGCAGCGCTAGATTTACAACGGGGTCGTTATTGGCCCGTTGGCCAGGGAGACTCGTGGAGGATCGTAGTAGCACTTTGAGAGTTTGGAAATGGAAAGCCACACGGCAGAGACACTTTCACCTCATCGTCCATATCCGTTTACAGGGCTGTCGGTGCTGGTTGTGATTTGGCGATGGGGTCCCTGTTTCACGCAGGACTGCGCCTCATTGTAGAAGGCCCATCCAAGACCTCGCGGAACGACAAATGCCCGCTTGGGTCGGTTGGAGGGGCTGCGAGATGATGGAGGCGAGAAACCCGTCTCCAAAACTTGTGATGATATCGCAAGTGAAATGTGACACGAACGAATATTCGAAGGGCCGTGTTCATGGTGAATCTGGTGGTGCATCTTGTGCCTTGCACCAAGGGACGGGACGGTGAGACTCGCGCCTGGAGATGATGACGCTAAGTCGTGCTGCAAGTTGCAACTTGTGTTTGTAAGGCGGCATCAACGAGTGCTTGTACAGCTTGATCGACGGTATGTCGGACTCGGCATCTAATGTTTCATGTGATTGGACGTGATTTGTGGCAGTGCGGATGACATCGAGCCTCCCCGTCCGAATAGTAGCCCTACACTACACTACGTACATTGGCCTGGGTTCGATCTGTATCTGGGATGAATGCATGTGCAGAGAGTTGCAGAAGGTTGCAGGGAGGTGGACATGGGTGGATTGAACATTGCTGTACTCGCTCACTGGCGAATAGGCGAGCCGATGGTAGAGCTGTGATGAGCGTCAGCATTCTCCTGTGAGCTTGGAATCCCTATTGCTTATTCGGGGAAACGAGGCGTGATCCATCTCGCGCACTTCCGCGAGACATTCGCAAGCTGACGGCAGCTGAAAGTGGTGCCAGTGTTTGATGAAGTTTGCATTTGGGTGTCCACTCTCATCTCATGTCTGACGTTCATGGCCGCTCCATGTGGGCTGCTCCATCTGAAGTCCATGTCGATGTCGGCAAAGGAGGATCAACAGAGCTCCTCAGCATGGGAAGTCGGGCCTTGACCAACGCAACGCCTACTGCGTATTTTGACTGGTGACGGTACGTGATAGTTTACCTTTTGCACATAGCAGAGCTCCATCATGCATCAGGTAGTCTAATGAGCTGGATCCTGGAAGTGAAAAGTGGATGGATGGGACATGTCAATCGGCGTCTGCCAGAGCGGCAGCTAAGATAGTCTAGGCCAGGGCGAGAAGAACGACGACGACGATGACGACGGTCATGGAGCAGGGGTCATAAGTGACAGGTGGCCGGGCCCTAGAAGCCGCTGATGCGGCACGGGGAGCAGAGTGTATCGGTGTGTCGGGAGTCGAGAGTTGAGAGTCTAGACTGAAGACTAGAAAAAAAAACCCCCCCAAAAAAACCAAAAAACCACAGTGCCATGACTGGCAGAAGCATCACTGCCGTAGCAGTGTACTGTAAATGAGCGGCTTGTTAATATGGCATGACTTAGGTGCCTCTCTCCATGCTGACTGGTTGGAAGCAGGTAAACTAGGTACGTAGGAGAGAGACGAGATGCCAAGGCCAGGCGAGGAATAATGTAATTTCAAATTATTGGGCCATGTCAAGCTGCAGGCACGCTGGATGGACACGGACCGGAAACAAGAAACCCACTCAAGGCAGATTCGAGAAGCAAGAACGCCTAACCCAACACTTGCAGTCACGAGTAATCCTTGGAGGGGTTTGGGCCACCCCCCTCCCCCCTTGGTCGTGGAGGTACTTCCAGCCAATCCTACAGCTGAGGGGCATTTTTGAGTGTGTGAGCAGAAACGCACCGTCGACACACCGGGGCCTGGAACAGATGGAACAGGGTACCAGATGACGACCAAGTTTGGTAGGTTGTAACCAGCTTATTGATGCAGAGACGGTGTAAGTCAAGTCAGAGTCAGACAGGCGACGAGATGATTTAGTGGGGAAACGAAGTGCCTTTCTTTAGACCTCCTAGCATCTAGTTAGGAATGATTTCGAGTCTTGAGTCTTCCGTGTAAGCAAGGAACAAGACAACATTAGACCTCGATTCACTGCTTTTGGTGCAAAGTACTCTTTGTAATAAAGAGCGTCGTAAGCTTGTAAAGTGCTCAGCTGGCTTGGCATAGGCATCGCATCAAGAAGGGATGGACGGGATGCTGATCGGATGTTGGAATTTGGATGCCCTCTCAGTATCGGATTTCGTGTCCTCGACTATCCGTATCGTGCATTATCTGGATTGTGCCTTGTTCGAAACAAGACCCCTATTTACCTCTCGGCCGCCCGTTTCCCGCCCGTTTCTTTGACCCCTAGCTATCATGCACTAGCAAGCAAGGTTTCTGCAAAAGGCCCTCGTCTTGCTGCCTAGATTTCAATCACCCGGCATACCTGGATCCACGATGCCAACTGTGTCCAGCACGAGCTTCTTACCAACCTTCGGTATGCCAGCATCTATTACCATCCAAGGCCCTCCCTTGTGTACTTGGTACAGTGCCTGGGTCCCGCTAACACGGCTGTATTGTTGGCGCCCTCCGCACGGAGGACCTTGCTCCTGAAGATTATTTGCGCATCAAACCGTCTTTTGCTTTCGCATCTGGGTTTCCGCATTCCCGTCTCGTCGCATGTTGCACAAGCAAACACACATACACCGAGCCCGTCTTCAACAGTCATCAGCAGCATCTGGACTCTGCCAAAGACTGGCCAGCGGACCTAGCTCCAAGCTACTACAACCCGAACTGGCGCTTGAAACTTTTGAGCTTTGGACACCAAGCAACGACCGTCATCACTGCCCACCGACGCCAAAAGGCCTCAGACAACCAACTGACTGACTGAGAGCTCCGAGAAGTTACGATAGACGCCGATTTGTACAGCTAGCTAGCTGTCTAGCTAGATCCCTGCGCGCAAAGAGAGACACAATATATTTTTGGATTTTACCTGCCAACTCGCATCCTCCCAGCGCATCGCATTGGGTCGCGGTCTGCTCCACGCATTCGCACACGCGGCCAACATACATTTCAACACCTAAACAACAGAACGTCATCGGCGCAAAAGTTCTGGCCCGGAAAGCAAGGAAGACGTATCTCAGAGTCGGGGAGAAAGCTGCAGTTGGCGCGCAGCACACGCAGAAAACAAAAAATCAAGTGACAGCACACTCCAAGCGCGGAGCAGAGCAGCGGAAAGCACCAACATCACCTAAGCGCATGCCAATCCGAGTCGGAGCGCCCCGTTGCAGAGGTACCTCGACCTGACCCAACGTTGGGACTCCCCAGTATGGAATACTTGGTCCTGACACGTATTTTCTGCAAAAATCCAGGTACAATCCTACCTTGGGATACCGCGCAGGCACCACGCCAAAGACACCGGCCGACAGATCCATCCTCAAACGTGCACAGCCTTGTGGGAACCAGCCAGATTGGGCTGCCAAGGTGGATTCTCTCTCGACCAACCACGTCGCCCGTCAACCACCCTGTAGTCTGCACCTTACACCTCGCTGTCCCACAGTCCACTCCCCTCCCCTTCCCAGTCCCTCTTCCTCCTTGAGTCCCACAGTCCTTCCCAAGTCCTTCCTAAGTCCTCCCCCCCCCTCCAAACTGTGACCCGACGACCGCAGACCCCACCTCAATTCCACACCTGCCCTGCTGCCGGGTCTGTCTGTCCGGTCCCCTCTGCCCGCCGACCAAGTCCTCGCTTCCCCATCTCAACTCCTCCTTCGCACACTGTAGCACATTACCACTCATCTCCCGCCGCGCTATTCTCTCCCTCCCTCTCCAACGCCCCCAAAACGTCGCTAAACCCTCTTTACTTCAAGTCACTTCTATCCGTCTCTGGCGTCGCTGCTTGCCTCTTCTCTTGTCGCTCTCACACAGTTGCACTCATCTACACGGGCTACCATTGCGCAAAGCTATTCGCGACGGCGAATAACATCTCGTGTCGTCCACGACTGTAACCCCGCCGCCTCCAGTTGTGTGCGGTCAGCTCGCGCGTCAGCACAGCCCCAGGGCGGTGCGGTGCCTGAAAGGCTGACTGGTGAACTGCCTCGCCCCGATTCTAAAGACAGCAACACAACACACTCACAAACGCACACACGCGTATACGACATCCCTCCATCCCGATTACCAGCACCCATTTACATCATGGATCAGCAGGGTCAACGCGGTCGCTCACCGTCTGCCGGGCATCAACAGCCTCATATAAGACATCCTTCGCATTCTCCGTCTCCGAATCCGTTCCAGCCCAATACCGAAGTAGCTTCAATTGGTCTCGGTCTCGGCTTGGATCAGTCTGCTACCCACGCCTTCAACGGAGCCGCCTCCGCCGACTTCTCCAGCTTCAATAACAGCAACAACTTCCTCAACGGCCAGCAATCCGCTCAGCAGTCTTACAACCAGTCCACAGCTACCTTTGCCAACCAGAACCAAGCCGGCTTCCTCGATCCCACTTTCCCCTCGGGCGACTTCGCCCTGTTCCCCAACTCGGGCCAGAACGATCAGCAGTTCAACACCGGTGTCTTCGACCAGAGCCTTAACCCGGGTGATATGAACAACATGGCTATGCCTCAGAGTCACCACTCTCCGACACCTCCCCACCTTCTCAACCCGGACCCCCACCAGACTCCCTCCGCTCACCAGTCTCCTGCCTTCAATCAGCACCAGTTCTCGTCGCCGCCCTCGGGCGCGGGTCACTCTAGACATGCGTCCCTTGGCCCCGAGGCGGCTCTCTTGCCGAACCAACTGAATGAATGGAGCCAGCCTCAGTTTCGAGGCCACCGGAGATCTCCTTCCGAATACTCGGACGTCTCGTCCGCCGCCCCCTCACCGAACCTCGTGAGCGCCGACACCTTTGACGCAATCGACCAACGTCATTCGCCAATGCAGCGACCCCAAGATGCCGGCCTCTACCAGCAGATCCAAGGATTCGACAACTTCACCATTTCGGACCCCGCGCTTAGCAGTCCGAACCTTCAGGGCCGGAGCCCGTCGCACAGCCCGGCCATCTCCCCGCGCATCCTCCCCCAGTCCATGCCCGAGTTGAACCAGCCTCCCAACTTCGGTCTGGGGAATCAAAATGCCGGCTTCGTCAGTAGTGCTGGCTACACCGGGCAAGAAGCGTTCCCGACCCTACAACAACCGGAGATGCCCCAAGTAGCGCCAGCCATTAACATCGAGTTTGCGCCCACAGCCAGACAGAACAATTTTGAGCCGCCCAAGAATCAGATGGATCAAGATTCTTTGACTCCGCCAGAGCGAGGTAAGGCAACATGGTGGTGATGAATGTGCGCGCCGAAGCTAACAGTGTCAAACAGGCCGGCCGCGATCTAGACCCCGCGCAGTAACGGACCCCTTCAACAGTTCTGGTGCAGGTATGGTGCGCCAAACCTCTGCCGGCAGCTTGTCGCCACATTTAGGATCTGATCTTTCTGGCCGAGACTCTTCTTCACGATCACTTTCCCCGCTGGACCGGGGGGCTGTGAGCCCTAGTCGCAGACGACAATCTACCTCGGCCGTACCGAACAATGTCATTGCTCTCAGATTGGCGGACCCTGAGTATCAGAATGCCCAGGATAACGGAAACTCGAAACGTGTGCAGAAGCATCCCGCGACATTTCAGTGCACTCTATGCCCCAAGCGCTTCACTAGAGCATACAACCTCCGATCTCACTTGCGAACGCATACAGACGAGCGTCCATTTGTCTGTACAGTCTGTGGAAAGGCTTTTGCTCGTCAACACGACCGCAAGAGACACGAGGGTTTGCATTCTGGAGAAAAGAAGTTTGTCTGCAAGGGCGACCTCAAAGCCGGCGGCCAGTGGGGCTGTGGTCGAAGATTTGCGCGTGCCGATGCGCTTGGTCGACATTTTCGATCAGAGGCGGGACGAATCTGTATTAAGCCGTTGCTAGACGAAGAAATGCTCGACCGGCAACGCGCGTGGCAGGAGCAGCGGATGCAACAACAAAACATGCAAAACATGGCCGCACAGGGTATGGGCATGGAGCCAGGCTATCCTATGGACGCCAGCGGGCAGTACATGCTGCCGGCAGCTCTGTTGGCCCAATACCCCGCGCTGGCCCAGATGAACTGGTCAACGCAAGACGCGAGCAGCGGTCTCGAAGACGATATATCAGGTCGTTCGTCATTTGATGCCAGCGACTACGAAGGCGACGATGGTGGGTATGTCAGCGGTCCCGGTACAGGGTTTGGAGAGGGCGGCATGGGCCAAAACTTTGGAGAAGTCGGATATGCCAGTGACTACGGCGGCCGGTAGTAGGCGGATCTGATTTCACCTGCTATTTTATTTGTTTTCTGTCTTGTTTGCGGCCAATCGCCTGCGACATGGTTTATTCTTCATTTGTTTATCAGGGGATGTAGCGCTTCATGAATAAGCGGATGTTGTAAAGGAACAACGCCAGCAACGCCCGCAGAGGACGTTGCGCGGATGGTCTGGTTATAGGATTTAGAACGCGTTGTTATAGATACCATTATGACGAAAATTTTACATCTATACCGACCGGATTGTCAACCGCGACGGTCATCTGACGAGAGGCAAGTAAGAGCACGGATTCTGTTCATGTAGGACCTGGAATGTGCCCCTCAGAGGGGTTCGTAATTGCAGGGGTACGTATCGGCGATAAGATTGCTGTCACTGGGTCGCGGGGTCGGTTGTGGCGCACCCCTCACTCATAATTGACTGTGAAAGCGCATAGGTATTACAGAGGGAGCGGGCTGCCACTTGTTGTCAATAGGTAGGTACGCTCGTTGGATCCTGGGTTATGAATCAGAGCGAGTCCGGCGCCGGAACCTGATTGATATCAGCGCCAATGCCGAAAGTGTAAGAGTTGGTCGTTCTCCGTAAGCACAGGGCCCCCCGACTCCGCGGCGCCGAAAGAGGACTGACGGCCCCCAAGCTCCGGTCCTTCAGGAACTCCGGGGTATTACGTAGCTACCTAGCTGTAAGTCACCTCGGGCTCTTCGGATTCCACCACCACACTCTTGAAAATAGAACATCGGGCACGGAGAACATTCGCAAGTTGGTTTTTTCGGTACCTAGTGCGCGCCAGAGTCACCAGGAAGTGCGCCTGATCCGCGCATTACCTAAGGTACCTTAGCAGTGCGGTGCGGGGCAGAAGGCAAAATCCATGATGGCGGTGGTGGGAATAACGCACACATAACATGGTTACCACCGCATTGGCTTGGCCGGACCACTCACCTTGCTGCTTGTCTCTATACCTACGCAAGCATTTGTAAGCTAGGGGAGGGGGAGGGGTTATCCGTATCGGGGATTTGGGGGAGAGGAGCTTTCGCAACGCAGTGCCGACGTTGGTTTTATATAAAGGGTGGCTTTTGTTGACCGCTGAATCTGCAATTGAGTTTGACTCCAGCTACTAGATACCCCCCGGCGAACAACAACAACACTACGTACACACGCCCCTCACCAGCCATCAATAAGAAGGTAGACATCCATTTGCTTCAATATTCGAGGCCGACCGACTGACACATAGCTTACACTCACTACAGAGAGACAAAAACACAATGACGGCAAACCAAGCAGTAAAGACAGTCGAGGCGGGCGTCGCCAAAGTCGTCGACGCCCCCATCCCCAAACTACCCGCCGACGACTACATCCTGGTCAAGACGACGGCCGTGGCCGTCAACCCGACAGACTGGAAGCACGTCGACCTCGCCGACAAGGCTGGGTGCGTCGGCATCTGGGTCGGGTGCGACTACGCCGGCGTCGTTGAGGAGGTGGGCAAGGGCGTCACCAAGGAGTTTAAGAAGGGGGACCGGATCTGCGGGCCTGTGAATGGATCGTGAGTTGTGTTTTCCGTGGTCTCGAGGGCTTGAAGACGGAGCGAGGGAGCTGACAGGAATAAACGTTCAGCAACGCCCTGAGAGAGATTGACGGCGCGTTTGCAAAGTACATTGCCGTCAAGGGCGACGTGCAAATCAAGACGCCGGATAACATCTCCGACGAGGAGGCCGCGACGCTCGGGATTGCCGTCACGACGGTTGTACGTCTTCCCCCTTTCCAATCCCGGTCAAAGAGAGGGCATTTTCACTAACCCTACAACAAAACGCAGGGTCAAGGCCTCTACCAAACCCTTAACCTCCCCCTCCCGACCGAGCCCACGACCGAGTCCCCCGCGCCCACGATCCTCATCTACGGCGGCAGCACGGCCATGGGCATCTCGGGCATCCAGTACGCGACGCTCTCGGGCTACCGCGTCATCGCCACCGCGTCCCCGCACAACTTTGACTACCTAAAGTCACTGGGCGCGACCGAGGTGTACGACTACAAGTCGCCCACCGTGTCTGAGGACATTCGCAAGGCGACAAACGACGAGCTGACGCTCGCGTGGGACTGCCAGTCGACCGTCGAGAGCGCCGTGCTCGTGGCCAAGGCGCTGAGCAGCACGAAAGGAGGCGTGATTGGGACGCTGTTGCCTCTTGATAAGAAGAAGGTGCAGGAGGCGAATGAGAAAGTGGAGGTGAAGATGAGTTTGTATTATACCGTTTTTGGCGAGGAGTTTGGATACTTTGGTGGGTCACCCCCCCCTTTTCTTGTTCCTTCCCACCAGATTTGCGACGACTAACATGACCTTGCTACAGGCAAGAGGGACGCCGTACCAGAAAACTACGAATTCGGCAAAAAGTTTTGGGAAATCAGCCGCGGCCTGCTGGCCGAGGGCAAGCTGAAGCCCATCCGCGTCGTCAAGAACCAAGGGGGCAGCGGCCTCGAGGGCGTCGTCGTGGGCCTGAAGGAGTTGAAGGAGGGCAAGGTTAGCGCGGGCAAGCTCGTCTACACCATTTGAGCAAGCAAGTAGCTGTTCGTTGATGTGTAGACGTGGACCATGGTAGCAACCGAGTCCAGAAGATAATGAAGAGAGGAAAATCATCAAAGTATGTGAAACACTGCTGCCTCTCCTGGGGTTGCCTAGAGTATCGTCCTGCTGCTTCTGCTTCTCTTGCTTAAAAAAAAAAATAGAAAAAAGGGACTCGCTATGAATGAACTGTGGTATCTATAATCACCCTCCCAAAAACGCCGGATTCCCAACCCCTGCTATACGTTCAACACCGGATGACCCTCTCCATCTACATCTTGGCCCTCCCAACCTTTTGCGCAACCTCGTCAAGCATTTTATGCACCATATCCCGATGCGCGCTCTCCATCTGCCCCTTGACAAGCGGCATCAGCATCCTACTCGTCTCAACCCTTGTCGTCTCAACGAGATCATAGTCCCCTTCCACAAAACCCCCTAGCTTCCCACCCGAGCCGTGCTTATGCTCCCCGGGCCACCGTTCCTCGGGCCTCGGCACGACGAGCCACTCGGACCAGACCCGCACGCCGCCGGGCGCCTCAGCGCGGGACCGCAAGCCGTTGGGGATATTCTGGAGCACGGCGGGGAAGCTAATCTCCTTCTTGACGCCGGGGACCACGGTGACTTTTTCGTAAATCTTGTAGCACGCGATGCGGGACCCGTCCTCGAGGAAGTGCTCGTCGCTCACGACGCTGTCGAGGGGGACGGGCACCTTTTCGTAGCGCGTCACCAGCGGCTGGTGCCGGATCACGGGGGACTGGGACTGCAGGGTCTCGATGACGGCTTCCGCAGGGAGGATGCTGGGGAGGGGGATGCGGATCGTGAGGTTGTGGTGGGCAGGCATCGTTTCTTTGATGTTGTATTTTTTTTTTTTTTTTGGTGGTCGGGTTCAGATTTCCCGCTGGTCGGTAGTAACCCCCCAGATGTCGCTGACGGGGGACGGGGCCGTGGGCGACTGACAACTCCCTTTTGTGTGTTGGTTTTGTTGAACGACTCTGTATGACAGTATGACAGCGGGAACTGGTGAGTCGTCTGGTGTCTGGGAGTGGTATAGCAAATAAATATGCTGACAGCAAGAAAGAAGTTGTGCAAACTGACGAAAATGGCAAGGTGTCTGTCGTGCGCCTCAAAAGTCCGATATCATAGTCAGCTTGCTTCCCTGTCTGGTTCAGGATCAGCAGAGATGGGATCCGCGTCTTCTCTTGTCTCGAGAACGTGGGGGATCGGGAGGAAATAAACTTTGTCCTCTATGATGAACCACGTTTCCTGCGTGGAACAGAAAGAAGGCAAGGAACAGGTGATTAGTCGGAGGAGGGGGTGGTGGCAGGACGTCTTTTGTTTCATCTGATGGTCTGTTCCCGCAAGGGGGCGGTTGTCCCGACTTTCCCACCGCGGACAGGGTGAGGAAGGCACTGGCATCTGATGCCCAAGTTTGTCTGTGTGAAGGCTGAAGCAAACAGGGAAACAAATCCGCCCAAAAACGACGTCACCTAAAGGATTGGGGCCGCTGGGAAGGTTAGCAAACACGGATGGCAGCTTTGCCGGATCTAGCAGCTAGTGCAGGGAATAGCAGGCTCAGGATTGCTCCAAGGGCCGGCTGGTATTGGCTAGTAGAGGTTCGCGTGAGATTTTGAGGCTGTCTGAGCCTGCTGACGCTGGTAGCAAGAAGTGTAGCACTGTAGTGTAATCTGCCAATGGATAACAATGGCACTCCAATGTTGAAGGATGGGAGAAAGCTGAAACGGGTCGTGAATCGTGATACTATTATTAACCCCTGGCGAAGGAGCCAGTGCCTCGGAATGCCTGCGGAAGGCTGGGAGCTCCAGTTAAGGTCCAACCCCCGGGACAACAGAGAAGCCGGGCATTGGACCCTGAATCAGCGTGGTGGCTGTGGCTGATGCTTATCATTGAGAGAGAGACCATCCTCCCAACGGCGCGGCGTATCGCCCCATTACATTGATGTTGTTTGCAACTTGCAAGCTCGGTTCCAGGCGCGGCGTTGTCAAGCATCACCCAAGAAAAGACCACCATGAACTCCGCGAGAGACTTCGAAGTGGAGACGCCGATTGAAAAAATGATCAAGACCTACAGCGACTTTTCAAAGGACCATATTTTTCCTCGTTTTAATCAGGTTGACGATGAAGTCAGTTTCCACCACGATGAAGGCTATTTCAACGACACGATAAACTGGTGTCTTTTTGCCGAGATTATAGAAGCCGAGACCATTATCCGCTTGCGCCTGGTCTGTAGCGACGAAAACAAAAGAGACTTCGTTGTCGCCTTTTACCCAGGCCAAGGTGTGCCGGTCGATCCTCGTCCGTACAAGGTCGGACACACTATTGCAATACTGAACGCCAAATCCAAAACTTTCTTGGATCAAACCGATGGCATTCGCGTGGAGAAGCTAGAGACTTGTCGGGTCAGTCCTCTCATCCATAGTCTTATTCAACGGCATCTTGTTGACAAGCGTGGCACATTAGGCCTTTCCCATCAAATTGGCAGACTTGTACCTTTTGAACACAGAGCTCATTAAGTACACTCGAGGAATTGACGAGAGAAAGGGAACTCAGCAGTGCCATGCCTGTGACAAGAAAGGCCAGAAGCTCAAGAAGTGCGGCGGCTGCGGCTATTACTACTATTGCGATGCGGTACGTTAAAGTAGTGTTGTGAGGTTTCATGCAAACACATCTGCTGACGAGTTGTAGGCTTGCCAGAAGACGGCTTGGGAGGCCAAGGGCCACAAAAAGGCCTGCAAGGTCCTCAAGAATCCTAACATGAAGATGTTGTTGAATCTAGGAATCGCCACCGAAACTGTCCAGTTCAAAGACTGATCTCGAAGCGGGAAAGGAAAGCAGAGAAACGCAGGACGACCAGCCGTGGATCGTTCGGAAGCCTACCTTTGGTTATTGCCATTATGGTGGCACTCCTCCGGCTGGGGCAGATTTGTAGCTTCCTTCTTTTGCTGGCCTCTTTACCCCAGAGAACGATGTTCTGTAACTGTCTCTGAATCAACGTCACACGACCTGACTATGCGGCCTCATCGAGCTTCCGTAGGCGGCAGCTACTGATGCAAGTCTTTGACTCCAACAAACAAATTCGGATCCTGGAAACAATTCGGAGCTGTCGGTTTGACGACGACTGCTGATCTAGGCGGAGACGAAAGCCTGGCATGAACTTGGGAGGCTTTTGAGAGGGTCGGCAAGGTTCTGGAGCAGACTGAGTCGAGTCTGCAGCTAACCAAGTCAGTGATATTGCATCTTGCTGCGTTGTCCTCTCCATCGACCCATAGTTTCAACCTGACCAAAGGCCATGGCCGTCGTCTTGGTGGCCAACCGTAGCCGGCTCAGGTCTGACCGCCAGAAGAAGCCGCGAGATGCTCATGGTCCATCCTAAATGGCCTGCACCGTCCCACATCTGCGTGGCAATCGATCGATGCTGGAAAAGTAAGCCGGGAGGCCATCAGGGAGAGGCAGTTTTTCTTGTCGTGTGCATGGTTGCTGCTTTTCCTCCGGTGTTCATTGTGCTCTAAGGTAGTACAGTCACACAAGCGAATTGTTGCCTTTGGGTCTCTGCTTGCGTTATGCCGGGCATCCCAAACTGACATATTTCTTGTTTAGTGTTGAGGTTGTCTTGTCCGCCTCCATCTACTCCGTCATTGACAACAGATAAAAGCGATGGAAATCTGCGGCTTTCCCAAAGTTCCAAGGCCCAGAATGATAATTCGGTGTGGCTGGTTGGTGCGAAGTTCGCCCAAAGGTGGGTTGAGAAGTTGAAGCGGTGAAGGGGCCACCATACCACTTTGGGCGATGCTCGATGGATGAGTGGATAGAGATGCGCCATGCGATGATGGAGGTGGCACGCGTGTAGACGAAACGATCCAGTAGACAGATGCGGTCGCACCTCCTCAGACAGGGCCAGACTTGGAATGTGCATGAGGGCCCTGTTAGCTCCCGACGCGCAGCTCAGCCCAGCAACCGGCCCAGCGAGCTCACCCGTCGAGATGCAGGCTGCTGGCGCTGGTTCGACGATGATTAGACGGCCATCGGCCATCGTACAGATGCCAGATGGGGTCCTCGTATGCGGAAAGGTACGAATACCACGCCTGGGAGAGGTCGTCCCATGCTGATAGGCGCATGGCTGCCCAGTCGGTAATGTATCGATACCTCACCACCTGATGCATCGCTGCATCGATGCTAGCAGGCTGGCCGAGCCGTTGTCCGCATGGCAACGTCTCGTCGACTGACGGCGGCTTCTCCCTTTTCTTCCCTGACTTGGGTTCGTCCCGCTTCCGTCACGGCGGCCCAGATGGGAGGGAACGGTCTGGATGTGGTAGTTGGCGTAGGGACCGAGTGATGATGGACATGGTGACATGATGTGGCCGCTTTTCTTTTTTTCCTCCCCCGCTAGCTTGATGCGCCTGCATTCCATGCTTTGCCCTTTAGATGCAGCTGCATAGGTCGCGTCTGCCAGTCATCAATGAAATCAATGGCATGGCTACACACCCTCTCTTCAAAGCCCAATCCCGTATGCCGCAGGTTGTTGTGAATGCTTGGGGGAGTTGACTCTCAATGGACCCCGTGCTCGGTGGGGTCGGTGTTAATATGGAGGTACATGGGCGGCTGGAGGCAAGTGGCCGGAGGACTATGTACCTCCGCGATTGAGCGGTTTAGGCGAAGTAAATGGACCGTCAACCAGGCAGGCTATACCTATATGGCTGCGAGGATTCGAGCACCGGGCAGACTGGTGCGCAGAGAATCAACTCCGAGGCAGGGCAAGGTCATCCGGGTGTTACCGGATAAGGGCTTTTGACAGGGAATTGTGATACACAGGAATTCGGCGCGGTTGGAATTGGATGTGACAGTTGAGCAGGAAGAGATTTCCCTCTGTCTTCCTACGGTGGACCGCGGTGGTGAAGTCGTGTGGGTGACAGCAGCGCGTCATCGTGAACAGCATGGAAGACCGTGGTTTCGGGAAGGGAAACTAACATGTGGCAGCAGCGAAGACCGAAGCGGGACAAAGGCTGATGTGGCGAGTTTTCGCAGCAGGGAAGAGGGATCAAGAGAGCCAACGCAGGTGCGTAGGGTCCTGCTAGTCTAGGAACCCGAGTCCAGCCAGACACAGCTGTCGGGTCTGTTTTGTCAACCACGATACTCCAGGGAAGCAGCAATTCCACGTAAAAGCTGCAAAGAGAAGGGGAAGGCGGTATCTATTATCGCCTACCGATCTGAGGTAAGGTGAGGTGGGTATCGTTGTATCCCCCGTCAGGAATGTACCTCAAAGCACCTGGTGGCGGCAAGGGCGTTTTACCTCTGGTCCGGTGCCTTTTCTGTTCCCCGCCATCTATTCCATCTCCCTCCCTCCCTTACCCAGTCGCTGCTCCTCAACCTATGTCAGACCCGGTTCGCTGCCTCTTCAACAGTCAGACGCCTGATGTCAACACTCGGAAACAAGTGTGACGAGCATTCGAGCGTCCAGAACCTGCTGACCTCGTGGTTACCTAAAAATTCAGGTCCCCTCTCGTGGTTCCCGCATCGTGTACTCTGTAGTGAAAGTGTACTGCCCACTTGGAGTGGACGGCATCCTGGAGAAATGGCATCACCTGGGCGGCAGGCTGAATAGGAGGGAGGGGTCGCGGTGCAGGTGGTGTGAATTGAATCAAACGACGCCGGCGTGCAGGGGTTGCCGGCTCTCGAGACGGTCCATATCACACTGACTCGGCCAATGAGGCGCCGAAGCCGCCCCTCATAACCGACCACACTGCCAGGGATCACCACCTTTTGCAGATTCGCAGAGTATTAGTTACTGATGGTGGGTTGCTGCGCTTTTGCCGTGGCACCTCCTCCCCCATCCGGGCTAAGCAACTCAAGGTATCCATTACCTAGGTATGGACCATGCCGTGCCGTTGCTCGGGGTCTATCGCCATGTACATCACACACGCACACGCACACACATACGCAGCGGGCCAGGAGAAAGCAAGGCGGCGAACGATGGGGGCGGGAACAGCAGCAGACAGACGGAGGAGACGGAGGGGCAACGATGAGGAGACTGAGACGCCATGAGAGCGTGTGGATTGACTCCTGCCCGATGGGATGAATGATGGATGGATGGATGGATGGGACATGGCTGGGCGGATGGATCGCATAGACATGCATACAGCATCAATATCCATAATTATTCTTTCGGCCTGCCTTACCTTTACCTCGCTTTAACTTTACCGCACATAAGGTAGGTACTGACTTTGTGCTTTTCTGTCTGCAGCCAGACTCACCTTACCTTGTCCTTGTTAATTATTCCTCGTTTGGATTGTTGACCACGGATACCTCCCATCACTTCTTGTGTATACCTCCCCTGTATACAAGGCGCCGCCGCCGCCCATGTTTCTCCAACCTGTCTCTCCTATACTTGCGTCGTCCCCGTGTTGCACGACAGGGCAAAAATCTGGTTGAAGAAGAGGACAGAAAGACGAATTTTTCGTCTTGAAAGGTGGTCGGCAAGGTAACATATTGTATACTAACTACATACCTAGGTGAATTGCCTCAAAGTCTGGCTGGCCGGGCCCGGGCTCGACGTTAGGACGACGACACCTTACATCCCCATCCGAATCGCATCTCCGAACAAGTACGGAATACTTCGCTCAGCTCACGACTCGAAACCAAGCAAAGCACGACCTCGAGGAGATCACCAATCCCAGCTGCAGGCTGTGGCCGTCGTTGCCTGCCTCCTGCAAGATATCTGCCGGTCTGCAACCACATCCATCCGCCTATTCGCCTTCGCCGCGACGATCTAGCGTCAACGTGCTGACCCATTGGCTCCCTGCGAAGGAAGGGGCGTGTAAGAAATCCTTTTTTTATTTATTTTTTTAAACTCTCTTCTCCTTTTCTCTCGGGTCATATCCAGCCCTCCTATTGCTCCTTTTTTCTCTGTGTGACAGATTTGACCTCACCTCCACCAGGGAGAGTCAGACTGTCGGAAAAACGAGCGAGAGCGAAGGACAGCCTGAGGATTGTAGTCGAATGCAAAAAGAGGCCGGCGGATTGAACTCTTTCTGAGGTCAGCTTCAATTCGGGACCAGTTTCCCTGTGATCAAACGCGACGACGGCGACCTCTCGAGCTGTGACACCAAAAGCTACATCCCTGCTATCGCTCCCACTTGGCCCGTTATCGTCCAACTCTCCGGCAATTCTGAACAGGGGACCAGGAACATACCTGTAGACAGAGACGGGAAAAAAAAAGTAGAAGAGAGAGGCAAGTGTATTTTACCCTGCCATGTCTTGTCCGTCCCTCTTCTCCCCTAGCCCCCAATTCACCTTACCCTTAATCACCCCAGGTCCCAGGTCCTTGCGCCGCGTAGCGCAAAGTGCCCCCGTCGCTTTTCCGTCCAGCCGTACCTACCATCCCACCTCCCACTATATTCGCAGTCTCTGTGTTTTTCTTTTCCTCCCTACTGACTTGCACCACCTGTCTCAGTTTGCCTTGGTCGTACGAATACACAGTCTGGAGATTTATACCTGCAGGCGGACTCCTTGCACATCCTACCCAACTCTTGTTTCATCAACCCGCCCCCTCATCCCACCAACGCGAACCTGCCTGCTATCCCGGTACCACCCTGCGTACAACGACGACTACGATCACGATCACGACCAAAACCACGAGCTGCACCCGATATATTGTCTTCAGTCGTTCCTCTCCTCCGAACTTATCCAGCTTCCATGATTCTCACACCAAGCTGTCGCACCACGAGCTCAACTTCTCAACATGGCTGCGGCCGCGGTTTCGACATTCTCCCCATTAGGGTGGGCAGAAGGCGCATACCGATGGACGTCAATCCAGCAATCGACGACTGGCTGGGCTGAGGATGATGTGCGCATCCGCTTGCGCTTGATCGCTCGCGCTTGGGAATTCGCTTCACACAATGCTCAGGTATGACCCGAGACTTTTTCGTCTACCGTCATGGTTTTCTCCAATTCCTATCTATTCTGGAATTTTGTGCGCGCCGGCGCCGTTCCAACCTGGACGCCTCAGCGCTCGTCCCAAGTCTAACGGCTTGCCCAATGCTGCCTTGGCTGGTCCGGAAGCTTTGGGACGGAGTCGGGGGGCGTGAGGGGCATGACGCCGTCTCACCCCCATTCCACTAATACATGCCTTCAGATGAACCTATGAGCTAATCTGATCCGCTGACCTCCCTAGATTTCATCCCATCGTCAACCTCTCAAAACCACATGCACCATTTCAACTCCGTTGAAAGCACCAGAATGCGGCCCGCGATGGTTGCGACGATTTGAGCCGCCCTCGGAACCGTCTGAGCCGTTAGAGCATGTCATGGACCCGACAAATACTGGTGGTCTTACAAGTCGACGACCATCGGACTCTTCCTTCTTCACCCATCCCCAGTCTTTGAACACTGAACAGCGACAACGGCGTAACGGCAACGCCATATTCAGCGATCCCACACATAACTTTCTCATTGACTTTGGCTCCGAGGAAGGATTCATGCAAGCAGCGAAGAAGAAGAAGAAGGCGCCAGCCAAGGCTCCGGCCGCCAACAATAATAACAACGATGACGACGGCTCGAAGAAAGAGGACGAAGGCGCTGGCGATGGAGGCGATCAAGGCGGTGACGCAGGTAACGACGGTGGTGCCGCGGGCGACGGCGATGCGGGCGACAAGGAGACATCACCACCGGCAGACGATCCGCCCCCAGAAGATGACTGGGGCCTCACAGCCACGAAGTCTAAGAAAAAGGGTAAAAAGGGCGACGAAGCGGCACCTGATTCGTTCGATGAAATCAAACTGGACGACATTAGCGGCGGCAACGAAACGCTCGACATCAATTTCGGCACAACGGACACCAAGAAGTCAGGGTTTAATTGGGGTTTGGGTACAAATTGGACAACAGGCACGGGTCTAGGGAACACGTGGGATTGGTCTGGAGCTAACAAGAATGCAGCCGCGACCACGCCAGCAGAACCAAAGGAAGAGATTGATTCGAATCCGTGGGGCATTAACCGCGGGAAGCCGAAGAAGAAAAGCACGACGCTCGGGTTCAGCTTCGGCGACGAAACACCCGCTGACCCGGAACCAATTCCCGACCCACCGCAAGAAGAGGAGAAGAAAGATGACCACTGGGGCTTCGGCACTGTGACTTCCAAGAAGGACAAGAAGAAGAAGAAGGGCAGTATCTGGGATGCGCCGGTGGAAGAGGAGACGGCTCCTGAACTATCCAAGGAGGAAGCACCTGCAGACGACCCATGGGGTTCGTGGGGTACCACCACCAAGAAGAAAGGCAAGAAGGAGTCCGAACTAGATCCGCCCAAAGAGGAGCTGAAGGATGATATCTGGGATACCTGGGGACTTGGTAAGAAGAAGAATAAGGAGGAGCCGGTGTCTGAGCCTGTGCCTGAGCCGGTTCCCGATCCGCCAGCTGCCCAAGAGGATCCTTGGAGTTGGGGAACATCATCGGGAAAGAAGAAGAAAAAAGGCCTAGTCGACCCGGAACCAGATCCCCTACCGTCGGTGGAACCCGAACCGGAACCCGCGCCAGCGCCGGAGCCGGAGCCGGAGCCGGAGCCTGTCGATCCTTTCGCGGGCATGACCAATTCACAGAAGAAAAAGAAGAAGAAGGAGATGGCCGCGGCGGCCGCCGCCGCCGAGGTCGAAGCTGCTAAAGCCGCTGAAGCCGCCGCTGCTGCTGAAGCAGAGGCTGCCGCCGCCGCCGCAGCTGAAGAGGCAGTCCGTAAGGAAGAGGAGGAGCGACTAGCAAAGGAGGCTGAAGAACAAGCAGCCAAAGAAGCAGCAGAGGCTGAAGAGGCAGCGAAGGCAGCAGAAGCTGCTAAGGCAGCAGCAGCTGTAGACGACTTTGGATGGGGTGTCACAACCAAGGCCAGCAAGAAGAAAAAGAAGGGCAAAGCTGACCCAGAGCCCGAACCTGTTCCTCCTCCACCGCCTCCCGTTCCTGAGCCGGAGCCGGAGCCGGAGCCGGAGAAGAAGGACGATCCATGGGGCTTCGGTACTTTCACTTCCAAGAAGGACAAAAAGAAGAAGAAGGGACTGCTTGCCGATCCTGAGCCTCCTAAGGAACCGGAACCTGAACCGGAGCCAGTGCCAGAACCGGAGCCTGAACCGGAACCGGAGAAGCCAGCAGAAGATGACTTCTGGGCCAGCATAGGAGGATCTTCCAAGAAAGACAAGAAGAAGAAGAAGGGCAAGATTGCCGATCCCGAGCCGGAACCCATTCCAGAACCTGCCCCCGACCCCCCTGCTGCTGATCCAGAGCCAGAACCACCGGTGGAAGACGACTGGGCGAGCTTCGGCCTTTCTGAGAAGGAAAAGAAGAAGAAGAAGAAGGGTAAAGTGGCGGATCCCGAACCTGAACCGGAGCCTGTACCTGATCACCCTCCCGAGGAAGCGGAGGCAGAACCAGAAAAGAAGGAAGACGATGACTTCTGGGCGTCTGCTACTGGTTCGAAAAAGGACAAGAAGAAGAAGAAGGAGCCCGAAGCTGAAAAATCTAAAGAAGACTCTTGGGGTATCTGGGGTCTTTCTTCCAAGAAGGATAAGGATAAGGATAAGGAGAAGGAGAAAGAGAAGGAGAAGAAGAAGAAGAGTAAGGAAGCCGACGAACCCAAGGCTGAAGCAGCCGAAGAGGATGACTGGGCCGGTTTGAGCAAGTCAGACAAGAAGAAGAAGAAGAAAGACGCCATGGCCCTGGTTGAGTTCGGCGGTGAGGATGAGGCTACCCCTGCTGAGGAAGCTCCTCCGGCCGCGCCAGACATTTCAGACCCCCTGGATGGCGACGGCTTCTTCAGCTCCTGGAACATCGGTAAGAAGGACAAGAAGAAGAAGGGAGCCGACGCCGAAGGCGCTTCTATGAAGCCCGATGCGATTGAGGAACCTACAGATGACATCTGGGGAACCTCCTCTTCCAAGAAGAAAAAGGACAAATCCAAGAATGAGCCCATTGAAGTCGTGGACGAGGAGGCCGACGCGGATTTCGTACAGCCGGATTCCGTCGAGGAGACCAAAGACAAAGGCGACGACGATGACTGGGCCGCCTGGGGATCCTCCAAGAAGAAGTCTAAGAACCGTAAGGACATACTTGCCGACCCTCCACCAGAAGCTCCCACACCTCCCTCATTGGATATGGCTGAGCCTGAAGCAGAACCAGAACCTGAGAAAGAAAAATCCAGCTTTTGGGGAGACATGACCTCTTCCAAGTCCAAATCCAAGGATAAGGACAAGGAAAGGGAGAAGGAGAAGTCCAAGAAAGAGCCCAAGCTGAGCGAGAAGGAGCTCAAGAAGCTCGAGAAAGAAAAGAAGAAGGCAGAGAAGGAAGAGGCAGCGCGAAAAGCACAGGAGGAGGAGGACGCAGCTGCCGCCGCTGCTGAGGAAGCCGCCAAAAAAGAGGAGGAACGCCTTGCCCGGGAAGCAGAGGAATCGGCAGCAGCCGAGGCCGCTGAGGCGGCGGAGAAGGCGCGAATCGAGGAGGAGGAAGCTGCAAGAATTGCGGAAGAGGAGGAGCAGTTCGCTGCCTTGGAGGCCAAGAAGCTCAAAAAGGGCAAGTTGACCAAGAAGGATCAGGGTATATACGACACACTCAAGGCTTCTATTGACGAACGCGTCGCTGTAACCCAAGCTGCTGCGGATTCCGAAGCCGCCGAAGCCGCTGCCGCTGCTGAAGCTGAGGAAGCCGCTCGGGTCGAAGAGGAAGAGCGACTGGCCAAGGAGGCCGAAGAAGCTGCTGCTAAGGAAGCCGAGGAGCAGGCGGTGCGTGAGCGTGAGGAAGCTGAAGCGGCCGAAAAGAAGGCGAAGAAAAGCTCCAAAACCGAGAAAGATTCCAAGTCCAAATCGAAATTGAAAGACAAGGAGAAGGAAAAGGAGAGGGAGAAGAAGGAGAAGAAGGAGAAGAAAGACAAAAAAAGCAAAGACAAGGACAAGGAGAAGGACTCGGAGCCGGAGCCGGAGCCGGAACCGGCGCCAGCTGAGGACGTTGACAAGGAGGATGAGCTGGCCGATATCGAGCTGACCGAGGACCAAATCGAAGAGCTCCTGGCTGATCCTGAGCCTGCTGAAGCTGCTCCTCCTCCGCCACCCCTGGCGCCTGAACCCAAGCCATCCAACGATGCGTTTAGTTTCTGGGGCGTTGGCACTAAGAAACCTAAGAAAGGTATGTGGCCTTAGGCTTGTAACCAATCTCCCTTCACACCACCACACCACCAAGTCTCACCAAGCCTATTGAAATAAAACGCCTCAATGGACATCACCCGAAATTGCACTGCTGACTCATCTTTGCATAGGTCTAGAAGGTGCGAATCTCGGCTGGAATGACACGACTACCTCATCCGCCATAAACAACGAAGCCCCGACCTGGATGCAATCGTCTACGGCTCGTAAGGGCAAAGGAACCAAGATTACTGACAGATTAAAAGCTTTTGAGTCGATCCCGCCGCCAGAAGACGAACCCGAGCCTGTTGTAGAGGAACCTGCTCCTGAGGAGCCAGCACCAGAAGAGGCGACCCCGGAGGACCCTCCGCCCGAGGACCCGGAACCCTCACCACCACCGCCTCCTCCTCCTCCAGTCGCCTTGACGAAGGAGGAGAGGAAGCGGCTGAAGAAGGAGAAGAAGCGTGCCGAAGCTGCACCCGCGCCACCGCCACCGCCACCGCCTGTTGTTGAGGAGCCACAGTTAGTCGACGTTGAAGAACCAGCTGACGAGAACAAGCCTTCGGAGCCACCCGGAGCTTTCCCTATCGAAGAGGATGAGAACGAGATCATCGAAGTGATTGAAATGCCAGTGGAGAAGAAGAAGAAGAAGAAGAGTAAGAAGAATAGAGACAGGGATATTTTCGCTGAGGAAGTCCCTCCTCCACCAGCTCCACCACCTCCTCCGGCCGTCCCTGAAGCTCCTGAAGCCCCTGCGCCTGAAGAAGAACCTGCCGCCGAGGAAGAGCCTATGTCGCCTCCACCTGAGCCGAAGTCAAGCAAGAAGGACCGGGCTAAGATCAACCGGGAGGGTTCCTCGTGGGGCATGTGGTCGGCTTCACCTCGCGAGAAGGAGAGAGACCGCGACCGCGATCGCGACCGCGATCGCGACAGAGAGCGGAAGTCCAAGTCAAAATCTGAGAGACGTGAAAGGAAACACACATACGTCGACAAGGAGGAAGTGAAGACTTCATCCAAAGGCTCAAGCTCCGGCAAGGGCGACCATACCGAGAAAGGCGTTGACACACCAGCACCGGCTCGGCCGAAACTCATGTCCATGTTCAGCACCCCGCCCATTTCCCGGACAACATCTACCCGGGACCGACGACATCGGCCGTCTCGTCGCCATTCGGTCGACGCTACTGGATTGGTGTCCCCACCTCCAGAGGATGCGCCTCCAATGTCTTCCAAAGCCGCCAAAGTCCTCGGTGTCGACAAGTCCAGCAGCAGACACCGCAAGCGTGATCGTATTGTGGATGAAGACATCGTCATGGTCGGTGCCAATGGAGATGGCGAGGACGTCAGCCCTCCCAAGTCATCACGTCGACGATCCAGATACGCCAAAGACGACGACCTTGTTATGGTGGACCCCGACGGCCCTTCTGAGCCACCCCCCATGAAACGATCCAGCTCAAGTGCCAAAAAGGGCCTGGGGGGCTTGTTCAGTGGTCTCAGAACACCAAAGACAGAGCGTCCGGACCCGTTGCGAAGACGACATACCTATGCGACCGATGATGAGACCAGACGCGAACGCCGTCAACGGTCTTCTGCCGATGCGGACGAGGCAGATCCGGCAGCAATGACTGATATGGACCAAGAGGCTCGTCGCGCTGCCCGTCGTGCTCGTCGTGCAGCCAGGGATGCCGAAGCTGAGCCTGAAATTGCCGAGCCGGATCCCGAAGAGGCACGTCGTGCCGCCAAGGAAGAGGCCAGGCGCGAGCGCCGCCGCAGGAGGGAAGAGGAGGATGCCGAAGGACGGAGGCAACAGGATAAGGAGCTAAAGCGTGCAGAACGGCGCGCGGCTCGCTCACGCGGACACCGTGACCAACGCGATGAAGAGGAACGGAGAATGGCCGAGGATAGAGAAGCCGAGCGCGTCGAACGGCGAAGAGTTCGAAAAGAGCGTGAAGCCGCCGCTGCGGCGGAGGCTGACGCGGAGGCTAGACGCGCAGCTCGGGAAGAACGCCGACGAGCGCGCGAGGCCCGCGATCGTGATGCGGCGCCCATCGACGAAGAGGAAGTCCGTAGGGCCAGGAAAGAAGCAAGGCGTGCTGCGCGTACCGCAGCCGAAGCGACCGATGCGGAAGAGATGTACCACCGTAGCAGCCGAAGACACCGTGAGTCGGGGGATGAGGTCATGCACTCATCGCGACACCGGTACAGACGCAATGAAGAGTCTAAGCCGGCGTGGCCCCACTCCGGAACTTCATCCTGGGTTAAGGAGCACACCGATGCCGGCCCGCCTCCGGATGACGGGGGACAACAGACAGACGCCATCCCACAGACCGAGGATGAGGCTCGCCGCGAGCGCCGCGAGCGCCGTCGTAAGGCCAGGTACGAGGACGGCACCGCTGATGAAGCCGACGACCGCCGCCGCAGAGCCCGGCGCGAGGAGCGTGAGCGTCGGTACGGTGGCAGTGGAGGCGGCGGCGGCGGCGTCGGCGGCGGCGGCTCCGAAGGGAGCGACGAGCGACGTCGGCAGGCCATGTTCTCCGACACGACGGCGACGCCGCGGAGTAGCTGGTGGAGGAAGCTGACTGGCTGAAGAGACTACGACAAATGACGTGTATGAATGGATGCCAGCGAGCGTTGTATGATTTTCGTTTTCTTATTTTTTTCCCCCTTATGTCGGATGGCATCACTTTGTTTGGATCTTTGTTTGAAATATTACTTTGCGAAGTAAAAGAAGAACCTCGACGACATGGTTTGACATATATGCCCAAAACGCATAGAAGATTTCATCGCAAAGAGTCATTGGAACACCAAGGAAAGGTAATGGATGGTTCATGAATGTTGTATGGTGTATTTCCTCCGGTACGGGAAACCAGCAATGTCAGTGAGAAATCAACATTTGTTTAGCACCAGCATTGCAAGCAAAGCATAGCATAGCATATACGCACTTGAACCCTCTAGCAATATGGCAATGAAAATATGAGACTATTTGGATATTACCATCTCATCATCGATCTGTATCGCGAGATGTCTTCCAATGAACCGATCGGCCGGAGTGGAAGCGGGCGAGGACAAACTCCCCAAACCGAGACATCGCGGAGGCGGGCGTCCATCCGTGGAAAGGCTCATCCCACCCCAGACTATGCGCGTCCGTTCGCCGGGATCCAACATGCCCACAGGCACAAAATATCCTCCCGTCCGTCATAGCGTCGGAAGTAAGACTACAATTAGTAGCGGCACAAAACGGGCAAAACGAAGAGGGTAAAACTCTCGAACATGCCGTTGCTTGTTCACATTCATCAAGTGGCCTCCTGAGTGCATTAAACGTGACTAGGCATTACTATATGATACTATGGGAGGTCTCAAGTATATTCCGTGCCCGATGGCGTATTCGCGGCTCGGCCATGAGTGTTCGGACGGCTACTAGCCCCTTTGAGAAGCCTACAATAAAAGAAGGAGGTAGGTGTCTCTCTGGGTTGGGTGATAGATCGAACAAGACAAGGATGAGAGGGTGCTGGTCGCTCAACGCAAACCAGTCAACTTGAGCAGATCATGCTGATGGAAGTAAGCGCGGACACGTTTGCCATAGAAATCTACGTTTTCATTAGCTCACTGGCACATGCGGAGTGAGAGTTCATGAACTTACACATTGGAATACTCAGGGCGCAAACAACAACCTGGATACTGGCAATGGCCATCATGGTAGGTTTGATACCACCCGCAATGATCCAATCATAAGCACTGTATGTGAGACCGAAACTGAAGATATTCTTGAATACGATCATGATAGTGAAGCCTTCGATGGCCAGGTCGCGGTAGGCGTCGACAATGTACAAGGAGCTGGTCACAGTGCCAATCACCATACCAGCTACCTCAAAGCCGAAGAAGACGAGCGGGACGCTGTAATGGTACTCCCTGGCTGAAAGCCCAGCAGAGGTGATGCCAAAGCCGTACAGTCCAATGGTACCAATGATGAACATGGGGAGCACCATGATAATGCGGAACTCGGGTTCGTAGATGCCATTGTTGCGGCGAGTCAAAAACTTGGCACTCCAGTCGGAGAATGCGCCGGCAATGATGAAGCCGACGATAGCTCCCACAAAAGCACCGACATAGGTGTATCCTGCATAGACCTCATTCCAGTAGAAAGGAGGTCCCAGGAAGAGGGCAGCAACAATGACGCCGATGAATACGGTCCAACCGATCATGGTGCCTTGAATCAGGCATCCCCAGAGAAATGCGGGCTGAACGAAGAGCGGAAAGGGGCGCAGAAGCAGTTTCCAGTAGTGCTCATCCGTCTTGCGGCCATCGAATAAGGCGAGCGATTGAACGAAGGTCTTCTTCGGAATTTGAGCTCCTTGCCTAGCCTCCAGGCCTGATCCAAACGTCGCCGAGGTGGGGTCTAATTTCTCCTGGTCGCTGGACCTGCTACCCGGTCCGTCCATATAAGATGACTTGTTATCCGTAAGCTCGATGGATTGAGCGACCATGTCCGTGTTGAGCCCAGTGTCCCGACGGTAAGCCGTCTCTGGGCAAAGGAAGAAGACGGCGGGAAGGCACACGGCGCAGAAAATGGCCTCCAAGTAAAACGTCCACCACCAGCCGATGCTGTGAGTGATCTTGCCAACCACAATGGGGGTGAAGAAGGCGCCGCCGAAAACTGCCAGATTAGTGAAGGCCATTCGGGAGCCGCGCTGGTGAACGAAGTACAAATCACCGACAGCAGCATTTACGAGCGTTTCGAACGGAGTACATCCGACGCCTTGGACAATGCGGGCGCCAAGCAGCGAGTTGTAGCTCGTACCGACAGAACCAGCCCACCCAGATGAGGCAATGAGGATACATATTCCAAGGATGAAGAGATGGCGCTTGCCCCAGACACGCGCAGAGGGGACGAAGAAGATGGCTGCGGCACCGGCTCCGAGAAGGAAGTATCCAGTCAGGAGGGCCATGTGAGTGAAGCTAGTGCGGAAGAGGAGAGCAATCGTAACGGTATTCGCCGCAAGGATAGGGCCGAGCGCGGTCGCAAAGATGGCGGTGATGGAAAGCACAAGGGTGATGAGATCTCGCTTCCAGAGGGGCCAATTGAGGGGATCGTTGGGATCATCGGAGGGTTGAGGGACCTGGAGGACTCGTAGTCAGCAGGGTTCGCGGAGGGTGTCGCAGAAGCCGTCCTGTCGGCAGCTCACCAGGATGATGGGCACATCGCCGCTCGCGTCGACTTTCAATCCACGATGAGTGTCGGTCGCTCTCTGGGGACGGTTTGGGTCGTCGAAGTAGCGCGTCGTCCCTGGAGTTTTGACGGCCGTCAGCTATGGGATGACAGGAGGACAATGCGGGCAGAGCGTTGAAAGACGCGCGAGGAGGCGGTCGCGCGCACAACGACTCACCTGGCACATGGTCCAAGGCCTTGGACTCGAGAACGCCGAGACCCATGATTGCAAAGTATTAGAGGTTTTGATGCTTGTGTGAGCAACGTGGATGTGGTAGATTTCACGACATAATAAGGCTGAGGAAAAGTAGAACCTGGCACACCGTAGTCGACCTAGCGTGGTCCGGTTGTCAAGGTCGGGAAGAAGAATCTGGAGAGAAGGCCTGCGAAATGACTTGGCTTCAGAGAAAAAGGCTAACCGCTCTAGGTTTCTATGTCCCTCTTTCGATCATGTCCTAGCCTCCTTCAACCAGCTGTGAAGTGACATTGAAAAGCAGTGTGGAACCACTAGGGAGGCAGGTATCTTACTTACGAATAATACCTTGATTGCTCTGCCCGGCACTTGGGACCTGTGCTGTCGTCTTCGGCAGCTTCGGGCATGGGGTGCTGGGATTCGATGCAGGGGTACCCAGTCATGTCCGCCCATTTTTTGTGGTTCATTAAACCTTAAAGAATGAGCTTGTCGGACTGTGGACGCAGTGGTTCGTCTCGGTTGGGCTCCCCTACAATTGGTTTGGACAGGGTCGGGTCAGGTGGATGCACAAAAAACCTCCGCGTCCAAAAAGGATGTATGGTGAAGCCAACGAACCGGACGGGGCTTCGCTCACCGAAACGGCCGGGCAATGATGTATTGACCGGCCCGGCCAACTGGTCTCGCTCGAACAGGACAGGGGAAAAACTGAAAACGTTCAACTACCCAAGCTTCCCCTTCAGACGTCGTCAACAGTTCAGCCATCCAATCTCAGTCAAGATTCGCTGTGATTACTGATCAGGATGCACTGACGCTAATTTCCGCCGAAAGTCAAACATAAATTCGCCATGCAGACGAAGCGGGCGCAGAAGAGCTTCTACTTCAAACCAACCTTGGCTCCGAAGTGTCCTATCTCAACATGTTGAAGCAGCCGTTTTCGCCGGGCTGATCTGTTCTTAACTTTGTCCCCCTCATCGTCTTCGGGACCCACGGCCGTGCCCGGTCGCAAAGCCATCACTTCGGGCGCAGCCTTACCAGGATGAGCTTATCTCCGAAGACCGGCATCTGTACAGCCATCCAGATCTAGACAAGTACCTAGACTTGCGGAGGGGGCTGTGTTCGTGAGAGCCAAGCCTACAGTCGTTGCAAGGATAGAGGTCCGACCTGAAAACCTCTCAGCTAAGCTCCTGTAGCCGCCAACTCCAAACCTCGGACTTTGATCTAGAACTAGACTTCGTCGCGACCAGATGGCACGGCACCGTTTCTTCGGCTCAATCTGTATCGACACTAGACTGCTTCCGTGCCTGATGCTGACGGCCAAGTGACTGTCGAGGCTTGAGAGAAGAGAAAGTCCCTCAATTTCTGCCGAGTTGGTCGATGCGTCTTGTTTCATCCCCTTTTGGCGGTTCCAGTGCAGGGCTACAAACACCCTCCCTCCATCCCTCAAGAGTGTCTCGAAGCCCTCATGCTAGTTCCTCAAAATGTGACTCGACTTCGCAAACAAGAGCGATCGTCATGCCCTTGCACCGAGTCCGAAAAAACAAGCCATAGCTTGGCAGTGACTTTTGAATCTTTGTCTTCACCGGTTGGCGACAAATCACGAGACTCTCAACTTTCAAGAGATCCTGTAAGTGGCCCGAGGCACGAACCACTGGTCTTTTGAGGTCGATTAGTCGTCGTTGACGGCTTCTAGTAAGTTGAAATACTCAAGGCGGGGGATTTTCATTTTGTTTCCTCTGCTAACAGACCGTTGCGAGAATGTAAGTTGGCGATTTTTGACAAGAATAAAGTTATTAGCACGGGGATTATACAACAATTGCTTTGTATGCTTGCAAACTACACCTTCAACGCCGCAAGCACTTTCTAACTTCTTTCCCATTTGCAAAAAGGCTGAGAGCTCGAAAGCAGAAGTAAAGGCGAGCGACCAGACTCAGAGTATTGTGTACATCAGAAGCGGATGTCACGAGGCCGACGGCATTCGGAAAGTTGTTGCGTACAGCATGCCGTGCAAGATTCAGACGCATCGCCCCTTCACACCGCAACTTCGGACCTAGCAGAGATGGGCAGGCGGCGATCGTTCGATGTCGGAAAAGTCGACACTGGCTGTATGAGGCAGTCGGTCTCTCGCAGCTTGCAGGACAGATTTTTGTTTGACCCTTGGCCAATGGCTATCGAAGCGAGGCGGGTTTGGTAGACCGGCGATTATTGATGACCAAGGCTCCGGAAATTTCGGCAAGGTTGGATCTGAGATTCGGCTTCTTGCGCTTCGTATGTGGCAGATACGTTTGTGCTTGGCTCCCGAAGCGACGCGGCTTTGGTCATGGAGGATGCTTTGCGAAGTAAGGCCGCAGGAACAGCCCCAGGACCTTCATTTGCAAACGGACTGAAAACATAAGAGTCCGAAACGCTGAATACGCAGCAGACTTCCACGGCGACCTCGGCCCCCGTGTCGAATATGCGCTCGTCCTCTTAAGCCCCCTCGCTACTGGGTCCTCGAAATTGAGAAGAAAAAACCAAAGATTAACAGCCCAGAAGCTACAGAAGAGTGGTTGGAGTAGAGGTCAACTCATTGCCTTCCCATCACTATTGAAAAGCAGAAAGTAGGTTAGTATCTCTACAGAATACGGAATGTCACTAACCAAACAGCATTGGTTCAAACCCGGTGCCGCGCATCAAACTTTTCTTTAACCAAGTCTCCTGTCCGTGTTTACTGATTATCAATCTTCCCTCTTTTAGAGACTAACATGATTTATAGCAAGTTTTGTGAACGCGAATTCTTCGCTTCCTCGAGGTGTAGGTCGAACGCATTTTGTATTTTTGAATTATTTATCCCCCTCCCCCGGTGCAGTCTTTAAGTCGATCCTCATCGTATGACGTCGCGGAGAAAGAGACAGAAGTTGTTGACCAGATTACTAGCTCAAATACCAGACCAAAGGGCGAAAACGATTCAGCGAGACTTTACAAGATGAAACCTGGATGGAAGCTCCGACTAGTGCTCAACCGGTGAAGATATACACTTTTGGTGTCCAAGCCATGGTTGTCGACGATTGGCCCACTACAAGTTCTATAAAGACTAGGTTTTTGCGCCCTACCTACTCTTGTTCTAATGCTCTATGCGCATGCGTAGGGTATGCGGTCCAGACGTTCCAGACCGTTGAGCTTTGGCGCGTACAGAGATCGCGCGGTGGCAAAATACCAAAAAAGACTGTACCATGGGTCCATGACGTTCATTGTCCAACGACCGAGCGGCTGGTCAAAACCAGTCACACATGAGCCCGGTCGACATACGATTTTCTGGTAGTTCACGGATACACGATTTGGGGAACGAGTATACCGGATAATCGGGTTCAAAAACGGCGGTGGAGGGAGCGGCGCGGTACACCTGTGACGGTGTGACCTGTCGGTTCTAGCCCTGACGCAGCGTCTGGAACACTGGTTTTTCCAGGTGACGAGACACAATCTTGCGTTTCCAAGGAGGCATGTTCAAATTTATTTTTTGAAACCTGGAGAGCTGCGCAAAAGATTTCAAACACTCTTCTCTGTTAGTACGACGAGTCTCCGGTGCCGTTGACGGGATTCTCAAGACATTTATTTCCTCGCTGGGACAGAAGACTTCTCCTTGTTCAAAGGCGCGGGAATTTTTTTTTGTCTCTTGGTGTTGTACCAAAGGTGACCCAAATGTTAAGCGTACAACTGGATTATTGCAGCATCAGATTTAATTGCGAGAATCACTTCGCCGATTCAATCGTACGGCCAACTTCTATGAAATCCGAAATCGACGATCTCCTGTCAACCCCGACCAGGCAATCCAAGAGCGACTCAAAAATCCCGAGGAATTGCTCAAGTCTTTCATCACAAAAAATTCAGACGCGTTGCGGCGCGGATATCCGAATATGGAGGCTCTTGACACGATCTCGGCGCAAACGCAAACCGACCAACCTGGGAGAATTGGTTTTTATTCGAATTTCTTCTGGGAGATCTCTGGGCTTTAACATAGATAAGTAAGTAACGCAGAGAGATCCGTCAAAAATAGTCGAAATCGTGAGCCTCCAATTGACTTTTCTCAAGGCGATTGGAGGCTCACGGAGTACATCCGGCTTTTCCAGTCCTTCACACGTCAAATACGACTTGCCCTCTCATCAGCGACTTCGACGCTCCGATACGAACATTTACACAATTTCGTGGAAAACCCAGGGCGCTGGATCGTGGGAATTGGATACGGATTCGCATTTGCGCTGGTTCGGAGGGTTCGAGGAGGTTTCCACCGAGGCCGAACAGCGCGCCAACATGGCTTCCTCTCGTTCATTGCGTACAAATGGCAATTATACCTCTCATCCGACTTTCATTTTGATCAATGGGATTTTGTTTATCAAGACGAGCTTGAGAATGGACATCACAGGACGAACGAGAGCGGGAATTTCGGAAAAGTCCGCGGATGCGATCACGTGTTGGTTTGGAGTCAAACTCCAGCGGGCATGGAAGACAAGAGGTGCGCCAATGTCGTTTCTTTGTTTCAAGGCTCAGATTGCCCCATCTATTTATCTGCTTTTTGATTTTTCCAGCGCGTGTTCTATATCCAAAGACCTACCTCGGATGCCAAGTCGCAACGTCAAAAGAACGAGTGATCACCAAGCCCAAGGTGGCCGCCGCTGAAAAAGATATCCATCGTCTCCAAGGAGAGCGACTCATCAAACTCCGGTCCCAGCGTCGTCCCCGTGAAGGAAGACGGATGATTTTCATGTTGCCCCGGCACAGTGTCTTGTTGATGGTGTGTCCAAGTCGCCGAAGCCGTTGCCGCGGCGCCGGCGGCCACAGCCGGCGGACCCCGGGTGTGCCCGCTCCTCGTAAAGGACAGTTCCACGTCCGGCAGCCCGTGGCCATCTCCGCCAGCCGCAGCCCGGGCAAGACCACCGGCGTGAGCTTCTGCCCTCTCTGCAACTTTTTTCAATGCCCTCTCCAGCCCGAATTGAATCGCAGACGGCGCACTGTTTCCTCGGACGCCGTTGTGCCTCTGCGCGGCGCGGAGGAGTTCTAGCACTGCGTCGTCGCCGTCGCCGTCGCCATCACCTCCGAGTAACGACGTTTTGTGCTCGTACTTTGAGATAATGAGCATCGCGTACGCGACGCACAGGCGGTGGAACTCGGGCAGCTCCTCGGCGCGGGAGCCCGGCATGTCAACAAATGCTCTGACAACGTTTGTCGCGAAGGCCCTCACGCGCGACTGCGTCATGTCGGGAGGGCCCTGGTAATCCGCGTTTCTGTTTGTTGTGCCCGCTGGGGCGTCTGCCTGAGCGAGCCTTGGTGAACTCGACAAGGAGTCTTGGTCCGAGGTGGCTTGGTCGTGTTCGAGTGAACGCCGGGCGAGAATTAGCCACGCTATTGAGTAACTTATCCTCAATGTTGATGCGGCAGGAAGATCTGTTTATTTGATACGTCAGCAAGTTACATGATGCCTCCTTGCAATGAATTCGTCGGATTTGCCAAGGTTGGCGTCCCATCTTTGAATGTGCGTTGTGCAATGGTTACGTTCGCGACTTACCAAATAGGTAATTCCACCTCGCTTTCCATGCCGAGAGCTCCTCACATGCGCCGTTGCTTCTCAAGTAAGATCGTTGTGCGAACTTATCCTGCAAAATCAAGTAAAGCATAATCTCGGCATAGACCATGGCGTCTCGCATTGTCACCTCTTCAAAGTTGAGGAGGAGCTTGCACTGCTGGAGGTAGGCGGCCGGTACGGTCGCCGGTCGACTAGTGGTCGCGGCCCAACTGCATATTGATTGGCATTAGCGATGTTCTTATGTGTGTATCCGACAGTGCGTTTCGAATGTCGTTCCAATTCACCTATCCTTTCCAGTCTTTTTTTTTTTTTTTTGTCACAAGTTACCACTCGAGATATCAAACATCGCAGGCAAGACTCACTGGAGATTTATCAGGCAGGTGTTGGCCCAAAGTCGCATAACCCTCTGATCCTCTTCTGTCGAAGTCCTCGATTTCGTCCGCGATAAAACTTCCGAAAAGTTGATGCTCAACATTGCCTGTTGCGCACAATGCCCGCTCACTAACCAGCTGTCGATATATTCCGGCCCCTGCTTTTTGTTGCATCAGTAAATCTGTAATGGTCTCACAGTTTTCTTTTCCTCCCCCAGCATTCGTGCTAGACTCCGACATATGGCGCCACGTACCGATGGCGCCGAAGCCCATAAACCCATAATCATGATGCCCGTCAATTCCTCCAATGGCAGCGGGCTCACAATCATCAGCTGTCCCATCTGCAACCGCACGTGCTCGAATACGCGGCGGTGTAGCACCGATGAGCTGTGCTCGGAAAAGCGCATCGCGTGCAGACAGCAGGCGTCATGCAAGAAGGGCGAGGCATGACGCAAGTCCCTGTTCTTAGGGGCGAGGTCGATCTCGCTGTTGATCAGGAGCGTGTGTCGCCTTCGACGGACAAATCTGCGTCCATGAAAGACAGGGTTAGCAGTTGCAATACCACGGTATAGTTGTGGCAACATGTTGGGATAACATGATTCGCCGCACATCTCAGCATGCATGTTCATTTCTTTCTCACTGTCCAGGCCATGTAAAGGTACGTGGGCTAACATTGGAGAAAACTCACTCTGCAACCAAATCGCGAGCCGTCTTTTCGTCCAAAATGCCCGACGAGACGACATCGGCTTGGACATCGAATGTCCTCCGATAACCTCCGCTCAGCTGGCTCCCGACCTTGCGCACGACCTCGGCAGGAGATAAGTAAACATGTCGGTCCGCCGGCTCGACGTCGTCATTTCCCCTGGCCTTGTCAGACTCATGTTCGTCAACAACATTCTTTTCCGCAAGTGACGGTTGCTGTTGCGACTGGTAGCGTCTCTCCTGACGCCCTGTCGGTAGTGTCCTATTCGTTGCTGGCCGGCTTCCCGTTGCCAGCTCTTGTATGGTTGCCTTGAGGTCGACTATGGACGCTTCTAGGCTTCGAAACCTGCCATTGAAAGGTTGGTCAGCGTTTCTGCCAGCAACAAGCTCGTAAGTGTTACTGTATTAGGTAGGTAGGTAGACGGAATAAACAGTGGAAAAAATAGATGAGTAATATGAGATTACCTTCCCTCGACGTCAAGCTTAGCCGGTGCCTCTCTTGATGAAACTGAATGCGTGTCGCCGCTGTCGTTCCACGTGCAAGTAATCCTGATTTCGTCAGAACTACTTTTCCAATTGGAATCCTTCTTTCGTATCGTATCGTCCTCTTCGCTGTTGCAAAGGAACCAGCCAACCAACAACACGGGGGCTGAACATGCCTCAACGAGCGGCACCGCGCACACGCTTCAGACTCCTCGTCGAGTTCACACCGACACTTCTGCCTCCGACACGTGTCGCAGGACAGGATCCGCCTCTTCCTCTTCCGGCTCGACTCCTCCCTGCCCACGTCATCCCGCCGGCTGTCGTCACTCAACCTGCGCCGCCGCGCGCTTGGCATTTCGGCTCCGTCGTGCATATCTTGCCTGCCCCTCGCCTAATCAACTCCCCCCCTCTCCAAATTTAAAAACCTGGTGGGAGATAAGCCCCGTTGCAGATATCGATCAAGGTCCTGACGGCGCTTCGTCTCGAAGGAAAACGAAAAAAGGGTGGTGAACTTTGATGGTGGTTTCGGACGAAACAGGAGATAGCCGGATCACTCTGGCCTTTATCTATTGGCCCAGGTGGGTCTCTACCAAGCGGGGCAACGCAAACGAAGAAGGAATTAACCGGGAATCAACGGATACCTAGTTGACAATCTTATCTCATCCGCACCTTTATTGCCTTGGGATAAGCTTCGACGGTATGTCCCTAAGGTACCTTTAATGGAGTTCAATGTGGTGGCGATAAAACGTGGTGTCGTGTAACGTCAGCTTCAGGTACCGAAGCTTTATATATAGTAGAACATCAACCCCACACTTGGTAGTCGGATTGCAGGTTTTGGCAAATCACACATGTCATATCACGATATTCTTCGATTAAACACTACCTTGAGACTAACAGTCTTGAATATCGTGGCGTTGTAATAGGAAGTTGGGTTGCAAACAAAGTCTCCCAAGATGGTTACAGAAACCGCAGTCGAGACCGTGCCGGCCGGCAAAAAGAAGGTCATGCTCAACACTTTCGATGGTCCGACTTACAGACTGGTGTCAACAAGCCCACCAAAGGATTGCACGCTTGACGACATGCCCATCATCGACTTGAGCGGGCTCACCGGCGACTTGACTGCCCGCAAAGCGATCGCTCAGCAGATTCTGCATGCTGCTAAAAGTAGCGGGTTTTTCTACATTAAGAATCACGGTGTCCCCGAGCAGGTGACAGAAGCGGCTCATCAGAAAGGAAAAGAGTAGGGTTATTCCACTTCCATCCAGAGCGTCCGAAACCCGATCAGAATCGGAGCTCACTCGATGGTAGATTTTTCAAGCTTCCCGAGAAGAAGAAGCGGAAGCTCATGTCAAACACCTCAGCCTACGGGTATTGCGGCTTCCGGGAACGACAGGCCAACCCGGGCGATACTAAGGACAGGAAAGAGGCTTTCCTCTGCCATTACGAACCCGAATTCGATCCCATCCACGAGGACCGGCTCGACCAGGTTCCCGCGCACGTCAGAGCGCACTTACCCCGGGAGGACTTTATCTGGACCGACGAGGGCGACTCTGCCGTCCTCCCAAATTTCAAGGCCACGGTACTGGCGCACTGGCGCGAGTGCCTGGCCCTCTCGCGCCGTCTTATCCGTGTCATCGCTTTGGCCCTCGACCTGCCGGAAAACTATTTCGACTCCCTGATAACCTATCCAGGCGGCGACTTCGCAATCAACTTTTATCCGGGTCACGGCGACGAGCCGATCCAGGACCCGGACGAGGTCGGCGTCGGCGCGCATACAGACTTGCAGATCTTGACCCTCTTGTGGCAGGACAGCCACCGAGGGCTGCAAGTGCTCAACAGTGCGGGGGAGTGGATGTGGGCGCCGCCGATCCGCGGCACGTTCGTTGTCAACATTGGCGATTTCTTCATGAGAATGACAAACGACAGGCTCAAGTCGACGGTTCACCGCGTCGTGCAGCACGGCAGGGAGGACAGGATCTCCATGCCCTTCTTCTTTGGTAAGATATTCTCCCTTGAACCTTTCATCTTGAGCTCATGGATTCCAAACGATGGTGCCTACGTTCCGACTCTTTTTTCTCGTACTGATTGCCTGTCTTGCCCTAAAATAGGATTGAATTTTGACGAGGAGCTTGGCGTCCTGCCCACTTGTATTGATGAAAATAACCCGGCAAAGTACACGCCGGTGACGTGCGGTGAGGTGAGTCCATGCACTCAATCGGAGAAACCGCTGAATAGGGAAGCGCCTTCTGACGAAGTAGCGGCAGCTCATCGCCAGCCGTTTAGCCCTAGCAAAAGTTGTAGTGCCACGTAGCAGCAAGGAGTCTGCAGTTGTGGCTTAAATTGTGATGAGGATTTGTGCTTCATATTGTATGCGATTCAAGATGAATAACACTGGTCTCGACCTCTGCTAGGCAGCTCTGACAGAAAGCAGCGGATAGTCAACAACGAAACCCACAAGAGCAAGCTTCAGCCCTCATACCCTGCGCGTAGACCTATTGAATTTGCCCTTTGATCGAATCAAATTTACATACTCAAGGAGTAAGGCGGTCTGACCACCCGTTTGTTGGAGCTGCTTGAACAACGTCAGAGATGTATTCGCCCGCGACCCATGCCTCGGCTTCCCACACGCACCATGGATCTCCAACGACACGAACTCCAAGCCCGACTTGTCTCTCCCCATGCACCCGCATGCGTGGTGACACTAAAAAGACAAGGATAATTGACGGTACCCCACCCGAAGGGTCCGAAGGGAAAGGGAGATACGGGCTCGTTATGTATGGAAATGGTAAGAGAAATAATTACATTCCAGCAAAACTTGACGTTGGAGGCCTGGGTCGCTCCCGGCCACGTCTCCACAACGGAGATGGGGGCTGATGGATGTGGAATCATTGCTTCCCCAAGAACGGGAGCCATGGTGTGATTCGCATCTTCGGCCGACCAAAACTGCTGACGGGTAGAACTAGCACCCTGCCGACTGGTGTTCCGACACATGCTAGTAACACGCGTGAGGCTTGACTATGGCCGTAAGGAAACATCCGGGGTGGGGGTGTTTCCAGTCTTGTACCAGTACATTATGGAGCTGAAGTAGGTGAGAAGTGACCATTATCGAAACAAGTGTAAACTCTGGCGGCGTGACGCGGATCAGATCGTCGCAACAGGCAGCCAGGGTAGTAAGTGAAACCTCGTGACCTTTAAGGATGCGGATTTTGGACTACCGGGTCGTTTGAAGCACGCGAAGTGAGACAACTGATATACTTTGATGGTCGTTTCTCCGCGGCGACCCCGCATCATTGGAGGCTGAGAAATCGGGAGGGAATGATGACCAGGTACTGAATCCTATTGATCGCCATCTGGCCGCATCGGCCGCGTGATGCTGGAACCCGTTCGCCGGCCGACGCAAGATATCTTTTCCTCCCCGGTGTCTCGATCTGGAAGGTCGGTGTCCAAGAAAAGCCGTATGTACGTTGGACGCGTCCTTATCAGTATTCAAGGGCAAGAGCTGTGTGACCCTTCTGTCAAGGCCAAAGCCACGAGGGATAAACTGGAGGTTGCGATAGTTCCATATCGCGCAGGCAAAACTCCGCTATTCTCCGCCTAAGCTCTTCGTTTAGATTGTTGCTGCTTCGCCATAACCTTCGGACATCGATTGATTGTCCAAACCTGCACATATACATGGTGCATCTCTGACGTTGCACGATCTAACACGCTGAGAACATGCTCTTCATCAGCTTGATTGCGCAATGATCAGGGCAGAACATGCTACGGGGCCGGAAGTAATGTCGACGAGACGATACCGAAAGTGATGCTTATTGGGTACGAACAGTAAGATGTGATTGACCATCTCCGTGAATTCGACCCCTTGCAAAGACATGGTGGGCTAGCCTGGCTGTGTTTCTCGGTAGGGCTATAAGACCTGATGACGGACGAAAAGACCGCGATCGATTGGATGGTATGCTCGGCGCACGATCCGGGGATTTCGTAGGAGAAGGGCTTGGTAGGGGCTGTGGGGTTGTCGTTTGCCCCCCACTTCTTCCCGCTACGAGTGATACTGTGAGGGTGTATTCATGATCATCCGCCCGGAATGGCACGTCCGGCGTAAACAAACGGCTCGAGGCGTTTAAGCGTGAACATGCTAAGACAGTCACATCTGACCTCTAAGCTCGATGAATAAGCATGGATAGTCTTGCTAGAACAATACCTACGGTCAAACCGTCCTACAAACCAGCATGCTTTACCAATCACCGTTGGTTTGGCTGAGCGTGTGTCAGGTTGCATTGACTTTTCTAGGGGTCTTTCCCTAGAATGTGAGGCTGGAGAAAACAGAATTCCTTGAGCCCCCAGTTGCCGCAAAGAGCGACGACTAGCGCTGCAGAAGTGGAATTTCACCAAAATAGCTCGATTAAACGAGTAGTAGAGCTGACGACCGCCGAAACAAGTGGCTTTCATGTTAGCCCCTGTCATGATTAGGCATTTCGATAGGGTCGCAACCTGTTTTGCCTCCGTTCAAACGCGAACATGCAGCAGGGCGCGCCGACCACATGGAACCAGCCATCATTGGCCAGCTCGCACCGTTAGACAGCGGTTCAAATCTGGGACCTGAGTTGGAAACAGGAGCCAATCGAGGCTGGCTGCTGGAGCGCCAATGATGAAAGTTTGACGACCGGAACAGGAAGCGAGCACACCGCGCGGAGTTGCTGATGTAACCCATTCAGTCCAGTACAATCCCGGCTCGTCATCTTCCGTACGTATGGACCTGGAAGAATAATCTCGGCCAAGGATCAGGTACTCTTTGACGACCATGGTGATTACTGAACAACTCCAGATTATCAAGTCTGGGCCTAAGGATCGGCTGACGTACCCAAGCAGTTAATAGCAACGCCTCCGGCTACCGGAAGTGCGCTAGGACAAACAGCTATCGGTAGGTATTGGCGGAACTTGTAGTGGCAGAACTTCTGCCACTATATTGTCCATGATTCCAAAGAAGAGTCCCGTGCGTGGACGTAGGGCTGACGAGAACCTCTGCGGTGTCTCCAGCGAACCAAAATAGCGCTGGCCTCGCTGGCTTGATGCATTTGCCGGATCGGGGGAGAAAAGGGGAAGGATTCAATTGCGGCTGATGGCGCTGGTTGGCGGGCGACGGCTGGTCTGCCAAAAACCTAGCACGTGTCTAGCTCGCTTCTAAGCCCATGAGCCAAACCACAACTTCGGAAGTGACTATTTCACCTTTGGTATCCGTACTTGGAAGCGAGGGCGGGGAGAAAGAGTCTACTAGGCCTGGACCCAAAGCTGGACCTTGATCTCTGCATATCTGGGTTTTGCCAAGTGCTGGCCGCCGATAGCGCATCAACTCCCCAAGATCCACCAGAGACGCCTCGTACCCTGTCGCTTGGGTAGACTGCCACAACTCCCCTGTCGCAAATATGAGCCATGCTGTTGGCGTAGTGCTGAAGGCTGTGTTGGGGTTAGATAGCTAGCTGTCAATTGTCGGTGATTACGCGGCCCTCGAGCGCACATGACTAGGGGGTAGAGCGAACCGTATGTTCGTGGGTTTACTGAGATACACGCTGCGCGCAGAGCAGTCACAAGCGGGATGAAAACAAAGTCGAGCAGGTAATCGCCGCGACTCAGCGACGGGCCTACGCCCTACGCCAGCAATATCATGTGGGCAGCCAGACGAACCGCCCACCCGCCTTGTTGATGAAGAGTATCCGTAAGTCCCGAAAACAAAGATAAGCTTGGCCACGAGCCTGTGATTGGAGGTGTGTGTTCAGTGCAGATGAAAGACTGACTACAATGGCGACCTGTCTCAGCATTTCATCGGACGCGAGTTGGACCGATTGGCATAGGCGTTGGATGGTCGTGACAGGGAATATGTTTGTCAGGGTCGACCAGAAAAAAAGAAGGAAAAAAAAAGGTCTCCGTCACGTCCCGCTCTGGTGTCGTTATCTTACTGGGCAAGTGGGATTCGGGAGGGAGGGGCCACTGCAAAGTGAATTGCGATTCCCCGAAAGCCTCCGGGGTTGCGGCGAAAGAGTGGTCATCCGTTGGCCGTCTCCTTGTTGGACGGGCTTGCCCAACCGGCGTCACCTCATCATGGCGTCCGGCCGATAGCTGTGCCGCGAAGTGCTGCGGGCCAAGCCGGGGACTGACGTGGAGACGAGGTGTCAGGGATGAAGTGGTGTCAGGCGTGGGAGAGATGAGGCAAGACGGCAGCAGATGGAGGGCGGGAAAGCAGGGCAAGATGCGTGGCTCGCGGTGCATTCGGACTCGGGTTGGTCGAGGCCTGGGAGCGTGGGGACTTTGCTCTCGGATTCGACAAAGATGGGGATGTTGGGAGTCATGGCCCGGAGCGCACATACCGTGCATCGATGATAGAATCCGTGCCTCGGAGATTATTGGTCAGCATGGTAGGTCGCGGCACGTTCCCGATCAGCCGTCCAACCAACCCGAGGTGTCGCTAGGACCAACTGCTTAAGGTACCTAGGTACTTCACAGGTTGTCCCAATCGGTGAGCCTGTCATGAGCTGTTGGTCAGCAAAGGAATTTCATGCCATGGGGTGACCTGGACCAGGCGGTTGCCAGACTTGCGGCCACTTCATACATGTAACATGATATGAGAGAGACAAGACAGACTGGGAGCCGTCCCGCCGGCTCGGAGACGAAGAAGCCCCGCTGGAGCCCGGAGAAAAGCATGTGTCACGGGTGAACAAGACTTATTTGAAAGCCTCTTGAAGTTGCTCGGATGGATTACTAAGTAATTAGGTGTGTTTGCAAATTGAGAGAGCCCATCCGAAAAATAGACAAAGGGCAGCATTTAACTCGCGACGAGCACTTTCGATATTCCACTCCCAATCGGAAGCCATCCATGGACCATGGCTCGAATGCCCCTCTAGGCACCTATGGCATGCAGAGAAGAATGCTTGTCTGAATGGAACATGCCGTTGAAGTTGACAGGCTTTTTCGTTTCAATATCTACGCAGTGAAAATGGTGTTTCTTTCCGCGTGGGAATTGTCCCTTGAACCTTCCTTTTGTTACTGTGCTACAGACCCTGGTCTCCGAGTACCTACGCTTGGCCGGAGAGTCATGCGACCAAGCGTCCATGTACTTCATGTCTGTACGGATACCGGGCAACCTATGAGGATTAGTACGCAGTAGTGTTTGTTCAGCCTACAATAATGAATTGGCGCCAAAGAATCTTTGCTCAATGGAGACATTCAAAAACAAATTGAAAACATTGGAAGAAGAGAGTGAGAGCTCAGAGACGTACTCGATTATCGCCCCGTACCCAACTTTCCCTCGCTCCAATCCGCACCTCCCTTGCATATCGGGTCGTCCCTTGCAAGACTCGGTTAGCTGCCTGACGCACAGCCAGTGCTTCACCTTGGAAGCCGAGGTGCGCTCCTGCTTTTGCGGATCCGTCTTTGAGGTACGGTATCAGGTAGGCAATGGAAGATGACGTGGACGTAGGTGCCTACGTACCTATCGTGCTAATGTAGTGTACCTAGGTATGTGTTTGATAGGAGTCAACAAAAGGGCCGGGGAGGTGGATCCTTGCAAGCTTATTCCACCCGAAGTCGGGGTCCCTGTCCGAGGTCCCTGTCGGGGTCCCTGTCCGATGTTACTCGTATCCGTAGGGTATATGTGCTGTCAGCTCACGGCCGGCTGGTTCAAGGTTTGGCAAAATAAGGCACATGAGCCAATCCGGACTGGACAGCAACAGCCTGGCGCGGGTTGCCCCTTGGCCAATGGAGGCCAAGTTGCGAACCGGCGAGGACACTGGCCCCCCAAATAGGAAGAGGCAGATCTGGCTCAGATCCAATTCAGATGAGATGGGCCCGCCCTCCGATGGAACCTTCTCGGTTTCTCCTACGCCCAGTGCACTCCTACCTAACTTCCAACCAGTCACGCTGTCGGCCCCCCTCGTCGCCGGCCTGCCCCCGCTCACCGAAGACGCATCGCAATTTTGGGACGTGAAGGATTCGGTGACTCCGGTCAGGGCGACATTTTGTCGGAACCCAAGACATTGAAAGTGAGACTCGAGAGGCCTGAGCCTTGAGCCTTGAGCCTTGAGCCTTAACGCTTGCACGGCCCGGAGACGTGCTCCGGAACTTGATCATGGGCGCTTTGATTTGGACCCTGTGAGAGAGCGCGAGAGAGTCGGTCAATGAATACGGACACAATGCGAGACGGCAAAGTGACCTCCCCTCGCCCACACCTCATCTATTCGACAGCACGCTAGAGGGACTAGTTGACGGAGGGTCGGTGGACCTGCCCTGCGGCACTTAGAGTCATCTCAAGTCGGGAGCTCGAGAAAACGAGAGATGAGGTCGTCTGATGTCCGCACTTTCCATACCGCCCTAGACATCAATCTAAACCTTGGAGTAACGTATCGATTGGAAGTATCCGTACTCCCAAGGTGCCTTGCCTTCTCTGTCGTCTACCCTACCTTACCTACCTACCTAAAGGTACCTTAGGTACCTCACCTGGATGGGTACCTCAAACGACATGGCTGCTTACCTCACCTGCCCCCTCAAGCCATATTTTCTCTCCTTCTTGCCCTCTTTTATGTAAGCACAAGTAGGTAGACGAGACATCCAGCAGCATTCTGCCGCAGGGAAGAAGCCAACTTCTGAGCAGCTTCTCTTTTCTTTCCCCGGCCCCCTTTTCCCTTCAGGCATGGGCAAGCAAGGTGACGTAGCGTACATTTTTTGCCGTCCAAATATGCAGGGTGCACACAACGTCACGGCCGCATGGGGTGACGTATTGAGGATGGCCGAATCCAACCTCCTGCCCCCAAAAACAACCGACTCGCCTGTCCGGATCTGCTGCGGTTTAGTTTATTAACTGAGGACCGACCCAAAGCGGATAACCTGCCGTACGCAGTCAACTAGCGGCCGCTTCTTGCTCTCAAACAGCTTCGCGGACTCAGTGGTTTTCTTTTCTTTCCATTCAACAGACCATCGTGGCGTTCTTTTATGTGTTTTTTTTTTTTTTTTTTTTTTTTTTTTTTAATTTTGTTTCCTCCGGTTTTTTTGGGCTCCCCCCCCCCCCCCCCCCCCCCCCCCCCCCCCCCCGCCCTTCCGCCCTTCCCCTCCCCCACCCCTGCTGGCCTTCTTTTTGTGTTTTTTTTTTTTTTTTTTTTTTTTTTTTTCAAACTTTGGCAACTCGGCGATTTCTGGGATCCCAGCATCCGCTTTACCCCAAAGGTCACCGCAATACCGAGTGCTATCCTCGACAGGCCACGCATGAACAGCTAAGATAGAAAGAGCCCCCAAAAGGCCTTTGAACCTGCTGGGTAACTGCAATCAGAAAGGATGGTATCG